>NC_137812.1:76820414-76967914 GCF_963921795.1 Nannobrachium achirus | reverse complement strand
TGGCATTTACTCTTGTTGTGGGCTTCCCTGACACTGAGCTTAACATTAACAAAGTGTCCAATATGTGTTGTTTTTTCTTTTCCTTATTACTGTGGGAAAGTGCATTCAATGAACCAAGCCACAAAGGTAAACACCAAAAGAACAGTATTGCAGGCCTGCCAGGCCATATTGACCATTTTTGGAGGGGCGCTACACATGAATGCCAGATCCTTACAAGCTGTACCTTGTTGTAAAGGGGACAAATCAACGATAACAATGATATCAAACACAATACCATTTGGCATAATTAAAGGGGAAATATAATGGACCGAATGTTGGCAGATTTTGGGTCGGCGCTACCCACACGTTTGGCTATGGTGCTCATTCCACGAATGCCCCATGCTTACAAGCTGTAGCTTGTTGTAAAGGTGACGAATCAACGATGAAAATTATATAAAAGACAATACAAATTGGTATTATTAAAGGGGAGATGGACCAAATTTAAGTTTCCTTTCTTTTTGTGCTGAGTTTAGTAGTGTGTTGTGCAGGTGACAACACACTACAGTAAGTCACAGTATGTGGTGTAACTGTCTAGTCCTAGTGATGACATCACACTGACGCCTCCTATAGGAACTGTCTAGTCCTAGTGGTGACATCACACTGATGACATCACACTGACTCCTCCTACAGGAACTGGGAGCAGAGAAATCCAAGATGGCTGAACTGGAGTCTCGCCTGAACGCCGAGCTGAGCTCACGAACCCAGGAGAACAGCGATCTACAAGACCGCATGCAGGCTACCTACCAGGAACACCTGGTCCTCAGTCAGACGCTTAATATGAAGGTTAGTTTATTACCAAGACCCTAACCCTAAACCTAAACCTAACCCTAACCCTAACCCTAAACCTAACCCTAAACCTAACCCTAAACCTAACCCTAACCCTAACCTAACCCAGGAGAACACTGATCTACAAGACCGCATGCAGGCTTCTTACCAGGAGCACCTGGTCCTCAGCCAGACGCTTAATATGAAGGTTAGATATTATTAATAGTAACCTACTAAGACCACCTGGTATTATCCAGAGTCTAATATGTATATACTAGTAAGACACCTGAGGGTGGAATGCGACCTCAGGGTGACATGCGACCTCGCCCTAATAGGGCGAGGTCGCGCCAATTCTTGACCATCTGGCCAACCACAGCGTTTCTCTGACGATTCTAGTTGTCATTCTGGGGGGAGTTTGTTCATGTTTTTGTGAGGGTATCAACCCTAGGAGACACGGGGAGAACATGCAAACTCCACACAGAAAGGCCTTATCGCCAACCCCACCTAGGGTGTGAGCGATAGGGCCTAAACATGGAGATGTGGAGAACACTAAATATGGAGATAGTCCAGTCCATCATGTCATATGGGACTACCGTCATAGACAGTAGCCATTGTTAGGCCGGAGTCAATGGCTGTCTGTCTGACTGTCTGTACAGGAAGTGATGTCACATGACATACTTTTTATGCCCATATATGAGTCATTCTGTACCACATCTCCATGTTTAGGCCAAACAGGTTCGCTCCATTTCTCCATGTATAGGTCCAAATGCACAACGTTGTACCGCACATTGTACCTCATCCACCCTTTCTTCTCTCTCCTTTTGGTATCTTTATCCTCCTCCTCCTTTTTTTATTCTTCTCTTTTTTTCACAGCCGCCCCCATATTTACTTTAGAAAATATATATTAAATTCTAAGAACGTTTCGAGTACCAGTTTGATACAAGAGCGAATAAGCGCTACACTTCTGGAATCCTGTGCGTCGACTTAAAGTTGGATCCAGGCCTAATAACTTTATCTATCCGCACGTTGCCACCTCCTTGTTACATTTTCTTTTCTGAGACACATTGTACCTCATCCACCCTTTCTTCTCTCTCCTTTTGGTATCTTTATCCTCCTCCTCCTTTTTTTTCTCTTTTATTCTTCTCTTTTTTTGTATTTCTTAGTCTTGTGTATCCTTCTCTTTTGGCTACTGTCTATGACGGTAGTCCCATATGACATGATGGACTGGACTATCTCCATATATAGTGTTATCCACATTTCGTGTAGCCGTCCCATACAGGAAGTGATGTCACAACTCGCTGACATCACACTGACATCACTCCCGTACAGAAGGAAGGCAGAGGTCATCGCCATGTTGGCTTGTGGCAGACATTTTAGTTTTTCCACAGACATACAAAATGACCGGAAATATCAGAAACACATAAAGAGATGGAACACTCTCAGAACTCTCCCCCCCCCCCCCCCCCTTAGAACACTCTCAGAACACTCTCATTTGTACGCTGACAGAGTTATCCTTGCAAATAAAACATTTGAGAACCACTGGTACTAGTGCACTCCTAATTTGCCATTGTGGTTAAAATCAATCATTTGCCACGAACACGCTCATCCGTGTACGGACATTAGAGTTCTCAAATTCTGCCTGGCGCCCGACCCGAAGATATTATCATTTCCATGCTTTCTGGTTGATGAAGTGTCCCTTGCTGCTGTGTGCATTTCTATTACTAAAGGGTTTACAGCCGTGGTGCTGAGACTCTACAGTAGATACTGGATTTGTATTGCATGAGAGAGAGGGAGAGAGAATGAGAGATGTATGACAACGCCTGGGATTTAACTTAGCATATTTTATGAACAACTGAACACAACTATTACACATCTGTTCTCTCACTCTGCTAGAATTTGAGTCACTGGTGCTGCCTACTGGCCATATTTCTTTTTTTAAATTCTCGCTCTCTCTCTGGCTTTCGGTTTTTCGGGCCTAAATTTTCCCATCCGTTGAGAACTTAACAGACATATTGATGACCCCTGCAAGTTGGGTATTCAACATTCAACTCAACACTTTGTGGAGCACAAGAGATTTGATGTAGAGGTCCTTGTATAGGGCTCTTGGTGCCATATAATAGGATAGTACAGGATATAGGGTTTAAAATGTTTAATTAGTGTTTAACGATGGGTGTGGTCGTGTTAACGATGGGTGTGGTCATGTTAACGATGGGTGTGGTCTTGTGGTGTCAGATCTCCAGTCTCCAGGAGCAGCTAGAGAACGGCCCCAACGCCCAGCTGGCCAGACTGCAGCAAGAGAACTCCATCCTCAGAGACGCTCTGAACCAAGCTACGAGTCAACAAGAGAGCAGGTTAGTTTGTCTGTCTGTCTGTCTGTCTGTCTGTCTGTCTGTCTGTCTGTCTGTCTGTCTGTCTGTCTGTCTGTCTGTCTGTCTGTGTGTCTGAACCAGGCTACTAGTCAACAGGTTAGCAGGTATTCTGTCACTATAATGTCAGCAGAGTTTGGTATATAAGAGCGTTCTTGGTAATGTCTTCATTAACATCCAACAAGGCCAGCAGTGCACACCTCGTGATGCGCTCTGATTGCACACAGGTACAGTAGGCCATGTGTGGCCTGATAGCATACAGGTACAGTAGGCCATGTGTGGCCTGCTTACATACAGGTACAGTAGGCCATGTGTGGCCTGCTAGCATACAGGTACAGTAGGCCATGTGTGGCCTGCTTGAGCGTGAGGCACAAGTTGGCACCTGAACAGAGTGTAGTTCAGGTTATCATTATGTTGAGTAATGTTATCATTATGTTCAGTAAGGACCACCCACTCCTGGTGCTCCAGAACGGATGCAAAAGTGGTGGCGCCCCCAGTGGAGGACCCCCTGCCACTGCAGCTCACATAAAATGCCGTAACTCGGGCTAGGAGCGTCCGGGAGAGCCGGGGCCGGTACCTAATCGTCCGCCAAGGCAACGCGGACACCCCACCCCTCATTTCTCACATGGCCCTCTTCTAGCGCCACCTACAGGCCGATTTTTAAAACACATTTTTGGCCACTGCTCCTACAGTTTTGGCCCTCAAATCACGGAAATCACTACACAGTATGTCTACACTCATGTCATCAACATGGATCCGGATGTTTTTGGAAAAACAAATTTTTGCCCTATTTGTGGAGATAAGTGACCTACGGTCGCTTATCTCCCGATTAGGGAGTCTTACTGGTGTTATCAGTGCGCTGCAGTGGCAGGGGGTCCTCCACTGGGGGCGCCACCACTTTTGCATCCGTTCTGGAGCACCAGGAGTCGGTGGTCCCCGGGAATTCCCCGTGAGCAGCCCCGTTGGGGTGGTCATTTGGTCATTTTTGCACATTTGGTCATTTTTTACATCTGGGGGTCAGGTCCCTGGGGCTTTGGGGGTCCTTGGAGGTTGTAGTTTGGCAGGCAAGGAGTGTGTGTGTAAAATCTGGCATGGATCGGGTCAACGGGTGCGGAGATATAAGCAGGGAAAAAGTGTGACGTGTGACGTGTGAGCATATTTGGTCATTTTTTACATCTGGGGGTCCCCCAGGGACCTGGGCTCCGGGGGTCCTTGGAGGTTGTAGTTTGGCAGTCAAGGAGTGTGTGTGCAAAATTTGGCATGGATGGGGGCAACGGTTGTGGAGATATGAGCAGGGCAAAAGTGTGACGGACTCACTGACTCACTCACTGACTCACTCACAGACAGCCCGTGGAGGTTTTGGTAGTAAATGTGACCTACGGTCGCAATTATGTTCAGTAATGTTATCTGGGTTGGAAGGCTTTCGGTCATTCTTCACTTCATCACAACATAACACACAGAGTTCATTATTATCATGTTGTTGTATTATAATGTTAATATTATCATGATGTTGCAGACAGAATGCAGAGCTGGCTAAGCTCCGTCAGGATGTGGTGCGTCTTGGCAGAGATATTAATATGTATTTCATGTATTAACAGACAGAATGCAGATCTAGCTAAGCTCTGTCAGGACGTGGTGATAATAATATGTATTTCATGTATTAACAGACAGAATGCAGAGCTGGCTAAGCTCCGTCAGGACTGTGTGATATTAATATATTATTATGTATATTATTATTAACAGACAGAATGCAGAGCTGGCTAAGCTCCGTCAGGATGTGGTGATATTAATATGTATTTCATGTATTAACAGACAGAATGCAGAGCTGGCTAAGCTCCGTCAGGACGTGGTGATATTAATATGTATTTCATGTATTAACAGACAGAATGCAGAGCTGGCTAAGCTCCGTCAGGACGTGGTGCGTCTGGGCAGAGAGCTGACAGAAAGGACTGAAACCCTCCAAGCTGACCAGGACCTCAGGAAGACTCTGGAAGCCAAGATGGCCGCCGCAGAACAGCAGCTGGCACACGTCCAGGTCAGAACCATTCATACAGTTATATATGATATAATTATATACACAGAACCATACAGTTATATATGATATAATTATATACACAGAACCATACAGTTATATATGATATAATTATATGAATAGAACTATACAGTTATATATGATATAATTATATACACAGAACCATACATACAGTTATATATGATATAATTATATACACAGAACCATACAGTTATATATGATATAATTATATGAATAGAACTATACAGTTATATATGATATAATTATATACACAGAACCATACATACAGTTATATATGATATAATTATATACACAGAACCATACAGTTATATATGGTATAATTATATACACAGAACCATACAGTTATTATGATATAATTATATACACAGAACCATACAGTTATATATGATATCATTATATACACAGAACCATACAGTTATATATAATATAATTATATACACAGAACTATACAATTATATATGATATAATTATATACACAGAACCATACAGTTATATATAATATAATTATATACACAGAACTATACAGTTATATATGATATAATTATATACACAGAACCATACATACAGTTATATATGATATAATTATATACACAGAAACATACGGTTATATATGATATAATTATATGAACAAGTCCAGGTCAGACCCAACCTCATGTTTTCTGAACCAAAAACGCACGACAAATAATTCCTCTCACTGTCTTTTATTACAACACTAGTTCAAAGTATTAAAAAAAAGAAATAGCGCAAAGTAGCGAGTGATTGAAGACTTTATTAGAGTTTCCATAGGAAAAGGTACAGTTATTTCATGACATTACAGTTCACTGGTACAACTAGTCAACTAAAGCTTTGGTGCTTGTTTCAATTGGGGTCCTTTTTTTACTCATAACTCAAATAACATCATAACTCCTAAATCCATTTCTCGGCTCATATCTCCCCTCCATAAACATACTCTGTTGGGGTAGCAACCACATTGTACTTCAGGGTTTGGTTGTTGTTGAGATTCAGTCACGTTTTAAATCTCATCTCACAAGACTTCTGAATCCTGTTGGATCCAATAGGATTCAGAAGTCAGTAACGCATGCATCTTAGCTCAACAGTGTGTTTATAAACGGCAGATAATTCACCCTTTGTCGGCCTTCTGATTGGTCCCTGACTGACCAACCAGCAGGCTCTATCTGCCTTGTCCTGCCCTGGTTCCGCCTTTTTTATGTTGAATTTGCCAAAACATATTTGTTTGGAGAAATAAAAACATTTAAAAACAGTCACTATACTGCCACTGAGCAGCTCCATTTTACTGAAACCCAAGACACAGCAACCAATGGGTGTGAAGAGGGGCGGGGCAACGGCCGGGACGTGACAAAGGGAAAGGGTGAATTACTGAAAAAACGATAACCTGTGTGATGTGTCCGTCCGTCCATCTAACCGTCTGTCTGTCCGTCTGTCTGTCTGTCTGTCTGTCTGTCTGTCTGTCTGTCTGTCCGTCTCTCCCCAGGCCAGCCAGGCTGACAGTGACCTGGCTCTGAAGCAGAGGGTGGAGGAATTGAACCAGCAGCTCGCTCAGGCCCAAGAGCACCTGGCTAAGAGCCAGCAGGACGCTGCCCTCATCAGTGGTCAGTACACTTTGGTTTAACATCATCATCAGTGGTCAGTACACTTTGGTTTAACATCATCATCAGTGGTCAGTACACTTTGGTTTATCATCATCATCAGTGGTCAGTACACTTTGGTTTAACATCATCATCAGTGGTCAGTACACTTTGGTTTATCATCATCATCAGTGGTCAGTACACTTTGGTTTATCATCATCATCATCAGTGGTCAGTACACTTTGGTTTAACATCATCATCAGTGGTCAGTACACTTTGGTTTATCATCATCATCATCATCATCATCAGTGGTCAGTACACTTTGGTTTAACATCATCATCAGTGGTCAGTACACTTTGGTTTATCATCATCATCAGTGGTCAGTACACTTTGGTTTATCATCATCATCAGTGGTCAGTACACTTTGGTTTATAATCATCAGTGGTCAGTACACTTTGGTTTAACATCATCAGTGGTCAGTACACTTTGGTTTATCATCATCATCAGTGGTCAGTACACTTTGGTTTATCATCATCATCATCATCATCATCATCATCATCATCATCATCATCATCATCAGTGGTCAGTACACTTTGGTTTATCATCATCATCATCAGTGGTCAGTACACTTTGGTTTATCATCATTATCATCAGTGGTCAGTACACTTTGGTTTATCATCATCATCAGTGGTCAGTACACTTTGGTTTAGTTTTAGTTTAGTTCCATCTCTAAGGTAATGGAAAAAATTGTCTATGAACAGGTGGCTAAATATCTTGAAGAGAATAAACTGATCTACGAGTTCCAGTCTGGCTTCAGAGAGTCCCATTCCACAGATACATGCCTCATCTATTTGAATGATTACATCAAACGTGAAATTCACGATGGCAAATATTGCGGCATGGTCATGCTGGACCTCCAGAAGGCATTTGACACCGTCGATCACTCTATTCTGATTGAAAAACTCAAAGCTATTGGTCTTGATAGCACAGCAGTGAGATGGATGCACTCTTACTTGGTGGGGAGGGAACAGATGGTGGAAGTCAACGGAACCCTGTCCCCCCCCCTCCCAGTAAACTGTGGAGTACCTCAAGGGAGTATACTAGGACCACTGTTGTTCTTAATATACGTAAACGACATGTCATCTGCTTGTGACTGCAATCTGTTTCTGTTCGCGGATGACTCGGCTCTCCTAGTCTCAGGCAGAGACATTTTGCAGGTTGAAAAGGCCCTTAACTGTGAACTTAACAAGATCTGCACCTGGCTCAATGACAACAGACTCTCAATTCACCTAGGCAAAACTGAATGTATCCTCTTTGGATCTAGTCAGAAACTTAGCCTAGTTGAGAACTTCACAATTAAAGTAGGTGACACTGTGATAGAAAGAAAAAACCACATCTGCTACCTGGGTTGCATCCTGGAGGCTAACCTATCCAGTGAAAAAATGACCACCAAGGTAATCAATAAAGTCAATCAACGAATTCGCTTCTTGCAAAGAGTTGCCCCACTGATCAATATTAAATCCCGAAAGACACTAGGAGGTGCTCTTATTGGGCCCCTCATTGATTACGGAGTCCTTGTCTGGTATCGCGACGCCCCAGCTGCCTTAAAGCTAAAGCTCCAAACAGCCCAAAACAAACTAATTAGGGTTGTGCTTGGTCTCCCTCCTCTGACCCACCTTACCGAGCATCACCACGAAAGCGTGGGGTGGCTCAAAGTAGCTGACAGAGTACAGCATCTTGCAATGGGCCTGGTGTACAAGATACACTACACCTCCAAGATTCCCATGTACCTGACAAACTACTTCTTAAAGGTCAAGGATGTTCACGATCATAACACCAGAGGCAGCTCCACTAATCATCATCAGCGTAGATTTAACACTAAACAAGGCGCTAACTCGTTCTCCTGCTATACCATCAACATGTGGAACGCCCTTCCACAAGCCCTAAAGGAGAGCAAATCCCTAGCCTCCTTCAAAATTGGTATGAAAAGTCACCTTCAGACAGCAGCTACCCGTGACTTGTAAATAGACTAAGCCCCCATGCTCCCCCCCCCCCCTTTTCTTTGTATTCTGCCTTCTGTATTTGATGTTATGCTTTTGAAACTGATATTATCCTAGATAAAGTACTATGTTCTATCCGTCTGTCTTTCAATGTTATATGAGATACTTAAAGTGTGGTTCCTGTGGAAATAAGCCTCGGCTTTCTAGGATCTCCTTTTAGTTGACCTTGTACCAGTGATTTGTACTGTCATGAAACTGTACTTTTTTCTATTGCAAACTTCTAATAAATTATTCAATCAATCAATCAATATCATCATTATCATCAGTGGTCAGTACACTTTGGTTTATCATCATCATCATCAGTGGTCAGTACACTTTGGTTTATCATCATCATCAGTGGTCAGTACACTTTGGTTTAACATCATCAGTGGTCAGTACACTTTGGTTTATCATCATCAGTGGTCAGTACACTTTGGTTTATCATCATCATCATCATCATCATCATCATCAGTGGTCAGTACACTTTGGTTTAACATCATCATCAGTGGTCAGTACACTTTGGTTTAACATCATCATCAGTGGTCAGTACACTTTGGTTTATCATCATCATCATCAGTGGTCAGTACACTTTGGTTTATCATCATCATCATCATCATCAGTGGTCAGTACACTTTGGTTTATCATCATCATCATCATCATCATCATCAGTGGTCAGTACACTTTGGTTTATCATCATCATCATCATCATCATCATCATCAGTGGTCAGTACACTTTGGTTTATCATCATCATCAGTGGTCAGTACACTTTGGTTTATCATCATCAGTGGTCAGTACACTTTGGTTTATCATCATCATCAGTGGTCAGTACACTTTGGTTTATCATCATCAGTGGTCAGTACACTTTGGTTTAATATCATCAGTGGTCAGTACACTTTGGTTTATCATCATCAGTGGTCAGTACACTTTGGTTTAACATCATCATCAGTGGTCAGTACACTTTGGTTTAACATCATCATCAGTGGTCAGTACACTTTGGTTTAACATCATCATCATCATCATCAGTGGTCAGTTACACTTTGGTTTATCATCATCATCATCATCATCATCATCATCATCATCATCATCAGTGGTCAGTACACTTTGGTTTATCATCATCATCATCATCTTCATCATCAGTGGTCAGTACACTTTGGTTTATCATCATCATCATCATCATCATCATCAGTGGTCAGTACACTTTGGTTTATCATCATCATCAGTGGTCAGTACACTTTGGTTTATCATCATCATCAGTGGTCAGTACACTTTGGTTTATCATCATCAGTGGTCAGTACACTTTGGTTTATCATCATCATCAGTGGTCAGTACACTTTGGTTTAACATCATCAGTGGTCAGTACACTTTGGTTTATCATCATCAGTGGTCAGTACACTTTGGTTTATCATCATCATCAGTGGTCAGTACACTTTGGTTTATCATCATCATCATCATCATCAGTGGTCAGTACACTTTGGTTTATCATCATCATCAGTGGTCAGTACACTTTGGTTTATCATCATCATCATCATCATCAGTGGTCAGTACACTTTGGTTTATCATCATCATCATCATCATCATCATCATCAGTGGTCAGTACACTTTGGTTTATCATCATCATCAGTGGTCAGTACACTTTGGTTTATCATCATCATCATCAGTGGTCAGTACACTTTGGTTTATCATCATTATCATCAGTGGTCAGTACACTTTGGTTTATCATCATCATCAGTGGTCAGTACACTTTGGTTTATCATCATTATCATCAGTGGTCAGTACACTTTGGTTTATCATCATCATCAGTGGTCAGTACACTTTGGTTTAACATCATCATCAGTGGTCAGTACACTTTGGTTTAACATCATCATCAGTGGTCAGCTTAGCGGTGGCGGTGAGCTTGTAGATCTTGATAGATGTGTTTTCCTCCTCAGCGCTGACAGAGACCGTAGCCTCCACCGAGGCGCTGCTGAAGGGTTAGGGTTAGGGTTCAGATGAAGGGTTAGGGTACAGATGAAGGATTAGGGTACAGATGAAGGGTTAGGGTACAGATGAAGGGTTAGGGCTAGGGTACAGATGAAGTGTTAGGGTACAGATTAAGGGTTAGGGTAAAGATGAAGGGTTAGGGTACAGATGAAGGGTTAGGGTACATATGAAGGGTTAGGGCTAGGGTACAGATGAAGGGTTAGGGCTAGGGTACAGATGATGATAGATGTGTTGTCCGTGTGGTTTCAGAGCTGACAGAGACCCAGATGAAGGGTTAGGGTACAGATGAAGGGTTAAGGTACAGATGATGAAGGGTTAGGGTACAGATGATGAAGGGTTAGGGTACAGATGATGAAGGGTTAGGGTACAGATGATGAAGGGTTGGGGTACAGATGATGAAGGGTTAGGGTACAGATGATGAAGGGTTAGGGTACAGATGAAGGGTTAGGGTACAGATGATGAAGGGTTAGAGTACAGATGATGAAGGGTTAGGGTACAGATGATGAAGGGTTAGGGTACAAATAATATTATATTATTAAAGGGCCTACACCATGCTTTTAAAACTATCTTTTTTGTATAAATATATGCTCAAAATTGAGTCTTAGACAGGTTTTAACCCTCAAAAAACACTCTGACCATTCTTTTTGTTTGTTCTAGCTCTACTATAATGAGGCTCTCCAGATGCAATACCAAAACGGCCTCTGTTTGCTCAGGGGCGCATCTAGTGGGGTTTTTCCAGAAAAAAAATAAGTTTTTTGAAAAAAAAAAAGGTTTTTGGAAAAAAAAAGTTTTTTGAAAAAAAAGTTTAAAAAAAAAAATTTTTTTTTGAAAAAAAAAAGGTTTTTTGAAAAAAAAAGTTATTTTTTTTTTGAAGTTTTGAAAAAAAAAAATGATTTTTTTTTTTATTTTTTTTTGACTGCATTGCATTTTTTTGGAAAAAAAAAGTTTTGAAAAAAAAGAATTTGAAAAAAAAAAATTTTTTGAATTTTTTTTTTTTGACTCTGAACTTTGACTCAAAACCAGAGAAAGACACAAAGGTCAGAAATAGGACTTTGTGAGGATAGAAGGTGCCAGTGGGACCCCAAAAAAAGGTTTTAAAATAGAAAAAGTGAAAATTCATGGTGTAGGTCCTTTAACAGACAGAATGCTCTCCTCACGGTCTCTCCTCAGCGCTAACAGAGACCGTAGCCTCCACCGAGGCCCTGCTGAAGGGTTAGGGTTAGAGTACAGATGATGATAGATGTGTTGTCCTTGTGGTTTCAGAGCTGACAGAGACCGTAGCCCCCACCGAGGCGCTGCTGAAGGAGCGCTGCTCTGAACTGCAGGCCCTCAAGGAGCTGCTGGAGACCCAGGCACAGGAGGCGGCACCAGAGGTCGTACCGGAGGTCGTACCGGAGGTCGTACCAGAAGTTGAACCCCAGGTACAATTTACAAACTACAGTAGAAAACACTACAACCCTACAGTAGTTCCACCTAGCCTGGTGTAGCCACACTCATACCTGTCTGTACTTCTATATGGAAGTCTTTTTATATGAGTCTGCTACTAGCCACACTCATCACTGTGTGGATATGAGTCTGTACTTCTATATGGAAGTCTTTTAGATATGAGGCTGCTACTTCTATATGGAAGTCTTTTAGATATGAGTCTGTACATCTATATGTCTTTTTTTCCAAGAGGCCATAAAAAAAGCCTGAGGACACAATTGGTTAGAGCAGACTAGGGCATTAACGAAAAAGTCGACAAGTCGACTCCATTGTCGACTTCATTACACAAGTCGACTCCCACCAGAGAAAGTTGAAAGTCGAAGTTGAAAAAAAGAAGAAAAAAAAAAACATTCTATTGTGAAAATACCAGATCTACATGCTCACAACACCCCGCGTTGTGAGCATGTAGATCTGCTATTTTCACAATTTCTCTAATATTGGACAATTTTGACAATGTTTAATTTGTCATTTTAGAGGTATTAAAAAGTCCTTAAATTGTCACTTTAGAAATGTTTAGATACCTTCTATACACTTAAACTTTATGTTGGTTTGTTCACTGTTGAGAGAGAAAACAATGTTGCACATTAAGTTAATCATCTGGGGAGGGGGGGGGGGGGGGTGTGATGTGATGACGTCATCAAACCTTAAAGTTGACTTTTTACTGAGTCGAGTCGACTTGCAAAAAGTCGTTAATGCCCTAGAGCAGACCGATACTGGCCCTGATTGGTCACCCAAAACTTCTGGGTGAGGAAATGGATTCACATTGAGCGGGGCCAGACCCAAATTCACCAAGGGCATTTCGTTTTTGCATCAGCAGATTAGTCTGATTCCAGGCTAAGGTACAACCACTACAGTAGGTACAGTAGATACAGTAGGTACAACTACTACAGTAGAATGTAAGCAGTAGAATGTAAGGTACTACAGTACTACTGTAAGGTTCTACTACTACAGTAGAATGTAAGGTACTACAGTACTACTGTAAGGTTCTACTACTACAGTAGAATGTAAGCAGTAGAATGTAAGGTACTACAGTACTACTGTAAGGTTCTACTACTACAGTAGAATGTAAGCAGTAGAATGTAAGGTACTACAGTACTACTGTAAGGTTCTACTACTACAGTAGAATGTAAGGTACTACAGTACTACTGTAAGGTTCTACTACTACAGTAGAATGTAAGCAGTAGAATGTAAGGTACTACAGTACTACTGTAAGGTTCTACTACTACAGTAGAATGTAAGCAGTAGAATGTAAGGTACTACAGTACTACTGTAAGGTTCTACTACTACAGTAGAATGTAAGCAGTAGAATGTAAGGTACTACAGTACTACTGTAAGGTTCTACTACTACAGTAGAATGTAAGGTACTACAGTACTACTGTAAGGTTCTACTACTACAGTAGAATGTAAGCAGTAGAATGTAAGGTACTACAGTACTACTGTAAGGTTCTACTACTACAGTAGAATGTAAGCAGTAGAATGTAAGGTACTACAGTACTACTGTAAGGTTCTACTACTACAGTAGAATGTAAGGTACTACAGTACTACTGTAAGGTTCTACTACTACAGTAGAATGTAAGGTACTACAGTACTACTGTAAGGTTCTACTACTACAGTAGAATGTAAGGTACTACAGTACTACTGTAAGGTTCTACTACTACAGTAGAATGTAAGCAGTAGAATGTAAGGTACTACAGTACTACTGTAAGGTTCTACTACTACAGTAGAATGTAAGCAGTAGAATGTAAGGTACTACAGTACTACTGTAAGGTTCTACTACTACAGTAGAATGTAAGGTACTACAGTACTACTGTAAGGTTCTACTACTACAGTAGAATGTAAGCAGTAGAATGTAAGGTACTACAGTACTACTGTAAGGTTCTACTACTACAGTAGAATGTAAGCAGTAGAATGTAAGGTACTACAGTACTACTGTAAGGTTCTACTACTACAGTAGAATGTAAGGTACTACAGTACTACTGTAAGGTTCTACTACTACAGTAGAATGTAAGGTACTACAGTACTACTGTAAGGTTCTACTACTACAGTAGAATGTAAGGTACTACAGTACTACTGTAAGGTTCTACTACTACAGTAGAATGTAAGCAGTAGAATGTAAGGTACTACAGTACTACTGTAAGGTTCTACTACTACAGTAGAATGTAAGGTACTACAGTACTACTGTAAGGTTCTACTACTACAGTAGAATGTAAGGTACTACAGTACTACTGTAAGGTTCTACTACTACAGTAGAATGTTCTGTAGGAACTCCGTAAAAAAGTGAAAGTGAACTCTTGGACACGCAGGAATGAACCTTTCAGAAATAAATCAGTCATCTTGGATGTCTTGTCAACAAACAGGTGGAGCAGGTGGAGCAGGTGGAGCAGTCGTCTGAGCTGGAAGAGCTGAAGAACTGGTAGGATTGTTTTCTTTGATCTTTAAGAGAATTCACCTCAAATCATTTGCAGACTGTTGTTTCAGTAATATTGATGTTATCTTCATCTTTAAGAGAATTCACCTCAAATCATTTGCAGACTGTTGTTTCAGTAATATTGATGTTATCTTCATCTTTAAGAGAATTCACCTCAAATCATTTGCAGACTGTTGTTTCAGTAATATTGATGTTATCTTCATCTTTAAGAGAATTCACCTCAAATCATTTGCAGACTGTTGTTTCACTAATATTGACAGCAGGAGACAGGTCACTTTTCATTCTGTGCCTTTGATTCTAGTTTAGAGGAAGCCTTTATGACCAAAGTAGTCATTAAATACCAGCCACTCCTCAGAGCTGGGCTGCAATCTACTGGTGTTCATCTTTGTACTGTACATACAGTAGGGCATTAACGAAAAAGTCATTGTGAGGCGTTGTGAGCATGTAGATCTGCTATTTTCACAATTTCTGCCTCTATATATTTGACAATTTTGACAATGTTTAATTTGCCATTTTAGAGGTATTAAAAAGTCCTTAAATTGTCACTTTAGAAATGTGCAGATACCCTCTATACACTTAAACTGTATGTTGGTTTGTTTACTGTTGAGTGAGAAAACAATGTTTCACATTAAGTTAATTATCTGTTAATCATAATTGGGGGGGGGGGGGGGGGGCGTGTGTGATGTGATGACGTCACGTCATCAAACGATAAATTCGACTTTAACTCAACTTTTTACTGAGTCGAGTCGACTTGCAAAAATCACAAGTCATTAATGCCCTAACATACAGTAGGTTGGTTGTTAGAGTCTATAGGACATGTACTGTACATACAGTAGGTTGGTTGTAAGAGTCTATAGGACATGTACTGTACAACCAGTAGGTTGGTTGTAAGAGGCTTCCAACAACCTGGGATGCCAAAAAAAGCAGCTTAACAGTGCAATCAATCTCTTCATCTTCTTCTTATTATTAGTATTATTATAGACGTTGCTACTTGTACCCTTGAAGGGTGTGTGGGTAGTGGATATTTGTCCAGGACTTGCTGACTGGGTGTGTGTGTGTGTGTGTGTGTGTGTGTGTGTGTGTGTGTGTGTGTGTGTGTGTGTGTGTGTGTGTGTGTGTGTGTGTGTGTGTGTGTGTGTGTGTGTGTGTGTGTGTGTGTGTGTGTGTGTGTGTGTGTGTGTGTGTGCGTGCGTGTGCAGTCTGCAGGTGAAGGACATTCAGATGAGTGTTCTACAGGAGGAGCTGAAACAGCTGAGATGTGAACTGGAGCTGAGCAGATCTACCAGGTTGGTTTACTAGCACTGTTACTGGATTGATTGATTGATTAGTTAATTGATTGATTGATTGATTGATTGGTTGAAGACTTAATTGTCAGTTTGCAGAGGAAAAGGTACAGTTTCATAACCGTACAGTTCACTGGCAGACCTGCCAACCCGTACGCATTTTGCGTATTTAGCACGCATTTTAAGGCTCTGTACGCAGGTACGCTTTATCCAATGATCTCTACGCAATTTCGTGTCATGGGTGCGGTAAAACAATTAACCCAAAAAAAAGAGAGAGAGAAAAAAAACTTGCTGAGCGCTGGTGAGAGAATGCCTGCCCGCCCGCTCGCCCCTCCCCTCCCTGCTACAATCTCCTCAAATTGGATGCAGCTGCGACCTATGGCTGCGACAGCTGATCAGCTGGAACACTGAACACCATGGGAGAAGACTTATCCACCGTCCGTCAAGCAAGTTCGCCCGTGTGTTGTTCGCTGCGTGACTCCGGTCGTAGAAGCTTACATTGGGGATAAATAGCAGTGGTGTGATATGGATTTTAGAAGTGTGGGTCCTCTAAATTCATGACATGCGAGAACGCTGTTTTTATTGTCAAGAGTGTTTAGTGTATGCATATGAGGCGCGCGTGCGTGCAGCAAAATAAGCGTGGGCTCGCCGAGCCCACGGCATCTTACCCCTGGCTGTAAATAAGGCTTTAGAATCCAAAATGATGAAAACAAATGGGGGCGTATATATATTTTGATGTGTTTCGAGCGGCCAACTCTGTTCCATAGTGTCAGAAGGAGAACTCCTTACGCTATGGACTAGAGCTGAGCGAGCAACTGAACTGCCTTGCAGCCTGAGAACATTATTTGGTAAAAAAGAAAGGGTCTTCATTGACACCTTGTGGGGGAAAGTGGTATAAGCGGTCTGTTCCTAATAAGCGATATTCTATTGAATACCCCTTAATTTCATGTGCACTTAAAGGAGCTATGGTCAACTTTCTTGAAAAACGGACCCTAAAATAAAAGTTTTGAAAATGTTTTATAAAAAGATTAAGCTTCATATGTGTTTCTATCAAAATTGAAGTGTAAAATAATCATTTAATTTGGCCATTGTCAGACTGACTTTGTTTGAATCCCTTATCAATCCATATAAAATAGGAGAGGGATATAAACAAAGTCAGTCTGACAATGGCCAAAATGATTATTCTATCATTATTTTATAGAAACCTACATGAGTTGAATACTTTCAACTTCATGCAAATAGTGCACAGAAATGTGTTTTTTTTTTAAGTCACTGGTGATCGACTGTTGTGCTAGTCTATAACTAACTCTGACCAAGTGCAGTTAGGGTATTACCTGGTAAATACTTTTTCTCCGGACCAATGTTATTTTTATTTAAAAGGTAACTGCTTGCCTCCATTTAATGTAAGTCAAGACATGCAATGTGCTACATTTCTGGTGTGAGATTTCTTAAATCTAACTCTAAGGTCCCACCCATAAAGGTGAAAAAAAATAAAATAATGCGCTGTGCGGGGAAAACCTCAAAATTTGCGGCGCGGGTCCTGCGGGCGCTGCGGGTCCTGCGGGCGAGCGCCCGCGCATGTGTAGTACTCAAAAAAATTTCCCAAGGTTGGCAGGTCTGCACTGGTACAAGGTCTACTAAAAGGATACACCCTAAAAGCCTATGGCTTGTTTCAATAAAGGTCCCTTCTATGTTCCCCACTTACCCCCACAAAAAAAGGTTTTATGTTCCCCTCTCAACTTAAAAAAGGTTCTATGTTCCCCACTCAACTTAAAAAAGGTTCTATGTTCCCCACTCAACTTAAAAAAGGTTCTATGTTCCCCACTCAACTTAAAAAGGGTTCTATGTTCCCCACTTACCCCCACAAAAAAAGGTTCTATATTCCCCACTCAACTTAAAAAAGGTTATATGTTCCCCACTCAACTTAAAAAAGGGTCTATGTTCCCCACACATCCAAAAATGCAGGAAACATTCATTTCTAATGATGAATATCAACTCAAAACACACAATAATGGGGGTAAATTATGAATACTAGTGGGACATCTGGACACCATACTTGTTATGACTGGACAGATAGTCATAGTCATGATGCCTGGACATCTGGGCAATAGGGACACGTGGGCATCTGGACGAGTGGGCACTTAGGGGTGGAGACATCTGGGCAATAGGGACATGTGGGCATCTGGACGAGTAGGCACTTAAGGGTGGAGACATCTGGGCAATAGGGACATGTGGGCATTTGGACAAGTAGGCACTTAAGGGTGGAGACATCTGGGCAACTGGGCACCTAAATTAGGATTGCCCACATGTTCTTAGTGCCCACTGCCCAGATGTCCCACCATTTCCTGCATTTGAGTTGGGAACATGTACTTTACTTTTTTTTTTTTTTTTGTGGGGAACATAGAAGCTTTTTTGTGGGGAGGGTGGGTGGGGAACATAGAAGCTTTTTGGGGGGGAAGTGGGGAACATAGAACCTGGGGAACATAGAACCATGGGGAACATAGGACCTGGGGAACATAGGACCTGGGGAACATAGAACCATGGGGAACATAGGACCTGGGGAACATAGGACCTGGGGAACATAGAACCTGGGGAACATAGAACCTGGGGAACATAGGACCTGGGGAACATAGAACCTGGGGAACATAGAACCTGGGGAACATAGGGTGGACCCCAATGTGGTAACAGGCTTGTTTACTGTTTACTGTTACCAGTGTCCAGTAGCAGCCTCCTCTAAGTGGCTTTTCAGTGCCGTTTTAAAGGAAGGTATGGATTTCCCCTCCTTTAAGGCCTTGGGCAGGGACTTCCACATTACTGTAGGCCTACACATCCACATCCAGAGTGAGCTAGCAGGGACTGAACTGGCAGAACATGTTGGTAGAAATATGTAAACTATGTGTGAACTGTTTCCACAGTGTAAACTATGTGTGAACTGTCTCCACAGTGTTGAGGAGGCAGAAGATGGAACAACAGCACCCCCTGTTGAGGAACAACAGCAACAACAGACAGGCGTCCCTGTAAGATTGACCTCACATCACTTCAACCATCATTTTACTATAAAAATAAAAATAAATAGCAGATATACGAGCTTGTGGATCTGCTATTTTTGAAACATTGGGAATGTTTTGCTAAGCTTTGAATATATCTCTTTTAAAGCCATTTGTAAGTAAATATTTTCTTCTGGTAATCCCTGATAAATAATATATTGAGATGAGGGTACATGTCATTCTAGGGTCCTTGACATGAAAAGGTTTGAGAAGCACTGACATAGAAACATACGTTTTTCAAAAACCTTAGAAGACTCGTTACAAACATATTCAAAGACTTGCACAATGCACATATGTTCACGATCTTTCTAAAATAGCACTACTTTAACTGTTATTTTATGCTTTAACTATTACAAAATAGCAGATCTACAAGCTCACAGCGCACTGTGAGCTTGTAGATCTATATTTCTTAGTACTAGCTGTACCTTTCGGTAGCTCCAGATGACCCCTGTGCTCTAGACCCATTGCTGACGTGTGTGTCTAGCATAAAATGCTGGATGAGTGAGAACTTTCTCAAGCTAAATGAGGACAAGACAGAAGTTCTCAAAATTGGTTCTACTGCGCAGAGAGAATCAATAATAAGTAGACTTGGTAACCTGGCTAAGGAAAGTAACACCTCTGTAAAGAACCTGGGGGTGATCATTGATGCTGAATTGTGAATTAGAGCTTATCTGTCGCTGGACGATGCAAAAACGCTGATCCACGCTTTTGTTTTCTCTCGGCTTGATTACTGCAACGCACTTCTCTCTGGTCTGCCAAAGATAACTACTGACAGACTACAACTTGTTCAAAATGCTGCAGCCAGAGTTTTAACTAAAACTAAGATAAGAGAACATATTACTCCAGTCTTAGCGTCGCTACACGTTTTTAGGATTGATTTTAAAATTAATTTACTTGTTTATAAAGCTCTAAATGGTCTGGCACCTTCGTACCTCTATGACTGCCTGCATAGATACGTTCCAAACCGCCCACTCAGGTCCTCTAGTGCAGACCTACTCGAGGCGCCAACAATGACATGTAAAAAACATGGTGAAGCAGCTTTCTGCTTCTACGGACCGACAGCTTGGAATAAACTCCCACTACACCTAAGAGAGGCAGCCTCTGTGGATAGCTTTAAAGCACAGCTCAAGACATATTTCTTTACTCTTGCTTAATAATGCGGGTCGTAACTCCATCCAACCATCAAACCTGTGGTTTTTGTACTTTTGTAAAACAATTAGTAAATTATGGCAACATGGACACCATACAGTAGACATATTCCAATTGTTTCTCAACCACTGGTCCTGGGGACCTTTGGTGAGCCCCTGAGAAGGGCCAAGTGTGCCCCATGAAACTGCTTGAAAGCCAGTATTGCATTTATCATTTTAAAAATGATTTAAACTAGTGAAAACAGCCGATCTACAAGCACACAACACCTCGCGGTGCGAGGCGTTATGTGTTTGTAGATCTGCTGTTTTCGTTACTGTTGTGCGACAGCCTTGTATGATGAAGCAGGGCTTTACTTTGCGAAGAAACTTACAAATCTGAAACTTGGAGATACGAGGTTTCTTCCTGACAGTGACGATATTTACACCCCCGTTTTATGTTGGTGGTTTATTCTTGGGACGTGAAAAGTGTGCCCATGCAGAAAAAAGGTTGAGAAACCCTGGACTATCAGATCTGACCAACCTGTTTTGTGATCATGCTTTTGTGTTGCAGACTCCAACCACGGCTGAACTGGAGCTTCTACAGAGCAGGTAGGCGGGTGTAAAACACTGATTGTAGCGCTTGATTTGAGGTGTTTTTAATGAAAGAAATCTCTATTGGAGTGGAACTAATCGATTAGTCTGACCCACTCAAGCAAGCAATGTCAAGAATTTTGGAGTGCAACAGTGTTGCCCAAAAAGAGCAGATCTACAATCTTTTGTGAGATATGCTATTTTAATGCCATGGCACCATGCTATGTTTGATACTGCTTTTTAAATAAAGGAATGGAAAATCTATTTCATTGAAATGTTATTAATCAGTGGGATAATGTTCTTAGATTCATCTGGCATGGTAAATAAAAACAGAGTCAGCTTTAATGAAGTCATAGAGATTAAAGGTGTTTAATGAAGACTTTACAACTCATAGAGATTAAAGGTGTTTAATGAAGACTTTACAACTCATTGAGATTAAAGGTGTTTGGCTGCACCGCGTCTCAAACACTAAGACTGTTTGGATCAAAGTTGATCAACATGTCTAACCAATGGTACCATGTCTAACCAATGGTACCATGTCTAACCAATGGTACCATGTCTAACCAATGGTACCATGTCTAACCAATGAGACCATGTCTTACTAAGAGTACCATGCCAGATATTGAAGTGTCATTGATTAAGGATCCCCCAATTGAGGCGATACTAGGCAATAATGATTTGCCCAAATTCATTAAAAGGGACAACTGATAGATTTCCAGACGCTGAAAGATTTTTTTTTGATTTAGAACAAGACTTCTATAGATGTCTGCAACCATGCCATTATTTGGATCAAACTAGTAAAAACAATACCCATTTAAATTGGAGGATCCTGTGTTGAAAGAAGTCATAGCCTATTCATTCATCAGAATTAAATAGAGGCATTATTTCAGACTGTCTAAGAGCTTTAAGACAAATAAACCTAATTAAATTGAACATGTGGAAAAATAAGTGGGAAAACAAAGGTAATTCCTTCAAGTTCAAATGAGGAATGGCACATTTGTATTGATTCACAGCAGCAACTCTCTGTAATGGAGGGGACTTGGATTGTTAATGTCTAATTAGGTGTTTTATTACTCCAAAGCAGAACGCACATTCTGCGGGAGAAGACGCAAAATGCTGGGGACTGTGTGGTAGTCAGAATACTAACCACTGGCATTTACTCTGGGACTGCTCGGTAATGAGATTACATCTATAGACAGAAATACAGTGGTGGACAGAGTAGTAGTAAATGTACTTAGTTACTGTACTGTCCACTACTGAGAAATACACAAGACACTGGTATATATTGTATATTCACTGTCAGTGGTGTCAGTTCAGAAAAAGCTAAGGTATGGCAACATGACTGGTGTCTTGTTGCTAAGGTATGGCAACATGACTGGTGTCTTGCACGCGCGCCTTCGAGCGCATGCAAGACACCAGTCATGTTGCCATACCTTAGCAACAGCCATGATACATTTATTTTAAGAAGTATATTTTATTTTTTCTTCTGTTTCTCTGGTTTCTTGGGCTGGATATGGCAGCCTGGAACGGTTGTTCAAGTGCAGCTGAACTTGGCATGTTAGTAAACGTGCCACAATTAACAATAATGCATTGCACCTGTGCAGCTGACCTGTGGAACCTGGGAATATACCATTCTGTCAAGATGGGGAGAATAAAAGTGTGGCGAATATAATTATAATACCTTGTTAAAGTGACCATTTTGTAACATTTTGCAT
This sequence comes from Nannobrachium achirus, assembly GCF_963921795.1. Lineage (NCBI taxonomy): Eukaryota > Metazoa > Chordata > Actinopteri > Myctophiformes > Myctophidae > Nannobrachium > Nannobrachium achirus. Next base: position 76,945,409 of record NC_137812.1, on the reverse strand, counting down.
TTGTAGTTATTTTTAAGACAGTAGCAGATGGATATCGAGGTGTTCTATAAGACAATAGCAGATGGATATTGAGGTGTTCTATAAGACAGTAGCAGATGGATATGGAGGTGTTCTATAAGACAGTAGCAGATGGATATGGAGGTGTTCTATAAGACAGTAGCAGATGGATATGGAGGTGTTCTATAAGACAGTAGCAGATGGATATCGAGGTGTTCTATAAGACAATAGCAGATGGATATTGAGGTGTTCTATAAGACAGTAGCAGATGGATATGGAGGTGTTCTATAAGACAGTAGCAGATGGATATGTAGGTGTTCTATAAGACAGTAGCAGATGGATATGGAGGTGTTCTATAAGACAGTAGCAGATGGATATGGAGGTGTTCTATAAGACAGTAGCAGATGGATATGGAGGTGTTCTATAAGACAGTAGCAGATGGATATTGAGGTGTTCTATAAGACAGTAGCAGATGGATATTGAGGTGTTCTATAAGACAGTAGCAGATGGATATGGAGGTGTTCTATAAGACAGTAGCAGATGGATATGTAGGTGTTCTATAAGACAGTAGCAGATGGATATCAAGGTGTTCTATAAGACAGTAGCAGATGGATATTGAGGTGTTCTATAAGACAGTAGCAGATGGATATTGAGAGGGTTGTGCTTGTTGTTTGCTCCAGTGTGCAGGAGAAGGATCTTCTCATCTCCTCCCTCACAGAGCAGCTGGAGGCTCTGAAGACACAGCTGGACACAGCTGGAGAAGAAGCCCCCTCACAGCTGGACGCAGCTGGAGAAGAAGCCCCCTCACAGCTGGACGCTGCAGAGGGACAGACTGTGTCGGAGGGACAGGTAACAGAGACACACAGACTGACTTAAGCCCTTTGCACACAGGACAGTTGCGTTTTTTTTTCGTTTGCTGCATGAATAAAACACATTGGATTTGGTGTGCAATGCTGTGCAGAATCGGCGCTGCGGATCCCAAAAGGAGTCATAAAAGGAGTGATGAGTTTTTTACCGCATGCGACAAGACGCACAAATCGAACTGGGTTCAATCGAGAAAAAAACGCACGGCCGCAGCCACTCATCGCACGCTAATTCGGATCCGGTGTGCATGAGGTCGTAGAGAATCATTGTTTTCTTTTAAAAAAATGTAATTGTCCGTTTTATCCATGCGGATAAGCGCGCCTGTGTGCAAAGGGCTTACGAGTTGACCAGAGTTAAGCCCATTTTCACTACAGGGCCGAACACGACTAGAGTTGGACTGATTATTCCTATCTCACACTTCTTGTAATTCACTCTGGTTAAGAGCTTCTGCTAAAGGCCTACAGTGTAAAATGTAGAGTGTTGTCTGTGCAGGAGGAGACAGACACATTGTAAAGTGAAGGTGGGATGGTGACATTGTAAAATGTTGTCTGTTCAGAAGGAGACAGAGGCAGACAGACAGACAGACAGACAGACAGACAGACAGACAGACAGACAGACAGACAGACAGACAGACAGACAGACAGACAGACATACAGACAGACAGACAGTAAAGTGTAAAATGTTGTCTGTGCAGGAGGAGACAGAGGCAGACAGACAGACAGACAGACAGACAGACAGACAGACAGACAGACAGACAGACAGACAGACAGACAGACAGTAAAGTAAAGTATAAAGTGTTGTCTGTGCAGGAGGCAGAGCAGACAGAGGCAGACAGACAGGTGTCTGCCCTGCAAGAGGAGCTGAAGGAGAGAGACAGACAGGTTTCTGCTCTGGAGGAGGAGGTGAGACAGCTGAAGGAGGAGGAGCAGAGGCAGAGCAAGAACAGTGTACGTTTACTTTATTCATTCTACAGTCTTGCATTAGCCTAACAGAACATTCTTCTGACACTAACCCTAACAGAACAGTGTAAGTTTATTCATTCTACAGTCTAACATTAGCCTAACAGAACATTCTTCTGACACTAACCCTAACAAAACAGTGTAAGTTTATTAAGTGTGCCTGCCATGCAACGCAATGGCAAACACTTATTGTAATCCGCCATACTTAATGATCACGCCACAAATTTGGAGCCGTAATAACTGCCGCACAATTTACGCCACCGCCGCAATATATACATCAAAACGTGCGGCTCGGCCGGGAATGGTGTGCTATTACTTTTCTTTCCGATCCGCGTTACCATTGGACGTAATTCGCAAAAAACGACGCCCAAAAACCCCATTGACTTAGAATGGGGGACTCCGAAAAAAACCCAGAAACTTTGGCGCCACATAACTCTGCCATACTTTTGCCTAGCAACGTGATTTAAACTTTAAAATGCACACACAACTTGGTCTTTTTCCGACCAATAGGGATGAGCTGTAATTGATTAAGCCCCGCCCCCTCTATAACAGGAAGTGCCCTTCACCAAACAGGAAGTGCCTCTATAACTCATGAACCGTTTGTCGTACAGACTCGCGGCTGGTGTCATACCTTTTCTTTTTTTCTCAAAATCTTTTTTTTTTCCTCAAATTTTTTTTTTCTCAAATTTTTTTTTCTCAAATTTTTTTTTCTCAAATTTTTTTTCTCAAATTTTTTTTTTTCTCAAAAATTTTTTTTCTCAAAATTTTTTTTTCTCAATTTTTTTTTCTCAAAAATTTATTTTTCTCAAAAAATTTTTTTCTCAATTGTTTTTTCTCAAAAAAAATTTTTCTCAATTTTTTTTTCTCAAATTTTTTTTTCTCAAAATTTTTTTTCTCAAAATTTTTTTTTCTCAAAACATTTTTTTCTCAAAATTTCTTTTTCTCAATTTTTTTTTCTCAATTTTTTTTCTCAAAAATTTTTTTTTCTCAATTTTTTTTTCTCAATTTTTTTTCTCAAAAAATTTTTTTTCTCAAATTTTTTTTTCTCAATTTTTTTTTCTCAAAAATGTTTTTTTCTCAAATTTTTTTTTCTCAAAATTTTTTTTTCTCAATTTTTTTTTCTCAAATTTTTTTTTCTCAAAATGTTTTTTTCTTAATTGGGGCCTATTTCGCCAAACAGGAAGTGCCCCTCACCAAACAGGAAGTGACCCTTGATCTCGTGAACCGTTTGTCATACAGACACGCGGGTTGCGTCAAATGAAATAACGCTAATGCTAACACCAACCGCTACACAAGGTTGCACAGACTTAGCGAGCTGCAGGCACACTTAAAATTTCTTAGAAATTTTCTCTTCTAGTTCATTCTACTGTCTAACACTGGCCTTAAAGGACCTACACCATGAATTTTCACTTTTTCTATTTTAAAACCTTTTTTTGGGGTCCCACTGGCACCTTCTATCCTCACAAAGTCCTATTTCTGACCATTGTGTCTTTCTCTGGTTTTGGGAAGACAGAGATGAAAAGCTTTCCACGGGTTCTCAGAACAGTGCTGTTCTGAGAGTTGATCCGTGTGACGTCACACGGATTCCCGTTTTTTATTTTATTTTTTTTTCAAAAAACTTTTTTTTCAAAAACTTTTTTTTCAAAAAACTTTTTTCAAAAACTTTTTTTTCAAAAAACTTTTTTTTTCAAAAAACTTTTTTTTTTTTCAAAAAACTTTTTTTTCAAAAAACTTTTTTTTCAAAACTTTTTTTTTTTTTTCAAAAAACTTTTTTTAAATACAATGCAGGTGGGGTTGATTGTCTAATGTAGATTAACTTTCTGTAATGTCTGGTCTAGCAACGGTCGCCCTGTGTCATTTGACAGTAGACCTATAACATACAACATAGGCCTACAGTAGGCTATAATCAGAGCTGCAACATTATCCTATTTTTGTATTGGCCCAATATTAACATTATTTGTTGTCAACGTGGGGTCCGGGGAGGAGTGAAGAGGAGGGGAGGGGGGAGGGGTGGAAAAACCCCACTAGATGCGCCCCTGAGCAAACAGAGGCCGTTTTGGTATTGCAGCTGGAGAGCCTCATTATAGTAGAGCTAGAACAAACAAAAAGAATGTTCAGAGTGTTTGTTGAGGGTTAAAACCTGTCTAAGACTCAATTTTGAGCATATATTTATACAAAAAATATAGTTTTAAAAGCATGGTGTAGGCCCTTTAACAGAACATTCTTCTGACACTAACCATAACAGAACAGTGTAAGTTTACTTTATTCATTCTACTGTCTAACATTAGCCTAACAGAACATTCTTCTGACACTAACCCTAACAGAACAGTGTAAGTTTATTCATTCTACTGCCTAACATTAGCCTAACATTAGCCTAACAGAACAGTGTACGTTTATTCATTCTACAGTCTAACATTAGCCTAACAGAACATTCTTCTGACACTAACCCTAACAGAACATTGTTAGTTTATTAGTCCCCCCAGGAATCCGCGATTCCGCGATCACGGAAATTTTCGCGGAAATCGAAGCCCTCCGCGGATATCAGAGCCTCCCGCGGATATCATAGCAGTCCGCAGAATAGCACAAACGAGGTGCAGAATATTACATTTTACATGTAGTTTTCTTCCCGGCCGCTAGATGTCGCGGTGATATAGACGGACAAGACTCACAGCCTAGCCGGTCCTCGTTGCCGGATACGGAAACGGAAATGGCTTTGTTTGCCGTGGCATGTATTCATGTGCTGTGTCTCGTGTGTGGTGACGATACCAGAGCGGATGGTGCTGATTTTTTATGGAACTAGGCACATCGTCTGACTGTTTGACTCACAGTGAGAAAGACGCACATGGAGTAATGGAGCGATTTCTCCGACCTCCGGCTACGATGCCGGGTCCAAGCCCTCAGAGTGAGCAGGGATATGTTATGCTGAAAGAGCTAAATCATACACAGAATTACAGGAGGAGAATAAAGTTCTTGATTACCGCCGCAACTCAACAATCAAAGACCACTTGGCTGCTTTCATCAGAAGAAAAAACAAGCAACGCCCGCAGACACAGTCTTAAAAAGACAAAAAGCCATCACAACAACCACAATCGCCAGCAAAACCGTGGCTGCAGAGGAACGAGAGAAGGTATGCTATCGTTTTAGTAATGTATTCTTGACTTGTGCTCCAGTGGTTTTCAACCGGTGGTCCTTAAGAGTTGGTAACCAAATGAACGCTATATATTTAACTCTTAGAGGGTAAAATGAAACCCATAAGCGTCCATTTGGTATAATTACGGGTCCATTTGTTTTCATTTTACGCTCTCAAGAGTTAAATTGTTGTTAAACATCTGCATTCATTAATTTACAATAGCCTAAGTACACAATTAGAGAATGTATAAGAGTTGTTTTATCAACGTGTTGCCTGTTTATCTCTTCTATCTATGGCACCAACATCAAAACAATACAGCATAGAATTGTGAACAAAATGTTATCCAAACAATAACAAAATATTCTATGTTTTGGGTCTGAGTGAGAAGCTAAATGTCATTAAATAATGAATAAATATTGGACCTTGATATGAAAAAAGTATGAATTAGTCAAGGTAGATAAATAAATCATTTTAGTTTAGCTCCAATGTATAATCATTTAATTGTACTATTTGAAAAAAGTATCTATCAAAATGTGTACAATCAATGTATTGTGTTTTGTATTCTGTTTTGGTAGGCTTGTACATCAACAAACACACCACTGTCCAGGTCTGATGAGAAGTTTCTTGCAAAACAGAGTAGTGAATGGGGGAGGGAGCCATCCCTGGCCATACACAACTGCAAGAGAGGTAAGAGAGGTTCCCTTTCTTGATGTACCTTGCTCTTTACTGTACTCTGTTCTTGTTTTTATTTTATTTTTTCTCTGTAACTTTGTAAATAACCTTACACTGCTGCAACTGAATTTCCCCCTTGGGATAATAAAGGTCTCTCTCTCTCTCTCTCTCTCTCTCTCTCTCTCTCTCTCTCTCTCTCTCTCTCTCTCTCTCTGATTCAGAAGGATGCTGCGTGCTCAACATAATGGTGTCTCCGCTCATCAAGGATGAATATGGTGAAATCTGCAGCTATCTGGTTGACACTGTTTTCTTAGACAAATGCAATCATTCAACAGTGGCAAATGCGGCAGTCAATGCTCTAAATGACTTTGGAGTGAAACAAGAGGATGTGATTTCTGTCTGCCCTCAAATCCCTGTTTCCCAATTCCATCCACGGGACATGCCTGGCACATATAAATAAATCTTCCCAAGAGGGACAAAGAGAATATTGATGTTGATTATTTGATAACCACAATGTTTCACAGTGTTTTGGTATTGCAATTCATTTCATAAGTTCATTTCTACTTCATTATTACATAAAAAATTATGTTTGCTTCATAACTGGTAATTTTACGTAGTTTTTTAATGCCCGCGGAATATTAACTTTCAAGCCGCGGAATCAAGAATTGCTCTCCGCAGAATCAGGATTGTTCACCGCGGAATCAGAACTTTTTCTCCGCGGATTCCTGGGGGGACTAGTTTATTCATTCTACAGTCTAAAACTACCCCTAACAGAGTAAGAGCACATATACATATATGTACTCTATATGTACAGTATAACATCTGATGTCTATGATAAAAATGGTCATAGTGTTGCTGTCATGTTTTAACGGTGTGTTATTTATTTTTTTCCAAAAATGTTTTTTTTCAAAAAATGTTTTTTTTTTTTTAAATATTTTTTTTTCAAAAAACTTTTTTTTTTCAAAAAATGTTTTTTTTTCAAAAAATGTTTTTTTTTTCAAAAAACTTTTTCTTTTCAAAAACTTTTTTTTTCAAAACTTTTTTCAAAAACTTTTTTTTTCAAAAAACTTTTTTTCAAAAAACTTTTTTTCAAAAACTTTTTTTTTTCAAAAAACTTTTTTTTTCAAAAAAACTTTTTTTAAATACAATGCAGGTGGGGTTGATTGTCTAATGTAGATTAACTTTCTGTAATGTCTGGTCTAGCAACGGTTGCCTTGTGTCATTTGACAGTAGACCTATAACATACAACATAGGCCTACAGTAGGCTATAATCAGAGCTGCAACATTATCCTATTTTTGTATTGGCCCAATATTAACATTATTTGTTGTCAACGTGGGGTCCGGGGAGGAGTGAAGAGGAGGGGAGGGGGGAGGGGTGGAAAAACCCCACTAGATGCGCCCCTGAGCAAACAGAGGCCGTTTTGGTATTGCAGCTGGAGAGCCTCATTATAGTAGAGCTAGAACAAACAAAAAGAATGTTCAGAGTGTTTGTTGAGGGTTAAAACCTGTCTAAGACTCAATTTTGAGCATATATTTATACAAAAAATATAGTTTTAAAAGCATGGTGTAGGCCCTTTAACAGAACATTCTTCTGACACTAACCATAACAGAACAGTGTAAGTTTACTTTATTAAGTGTGCCTGCTATGCAATAGCAGAACACTTATTGTAATCCCCCATACTTAATTAAGTGTGCCTGCTATGCAATAGCAAAACACTTATTGTAATCCGCCATACTTAAGTCATTAAGTCATTAAGTCTTTCGCCACGAATTTCTGCACGTAATAACTGCCGCACAATTTACGCCACCGCCGCAATATATACATCAAAACGTGCGGCTCGGCCGGGAATGGTGTGCTATTACTTTTCTTTCCGATCCGCGTTACCATTGCGACGTAATTCGCAAAAAACGACGCCCAAAAACCCCATTGACTTAGAATGGGGGAAATTTCGGCACGTAATAACTGCCGCAAGATTTACGCCACCTCCGCAATATATACATCAAAACGTGCGGCTCGGCCGGGAATGGTGTGCTATTACTTTTCTTTCCGATCCGCGTTACCATGGCAACGTAATTCGTAAAAAACTACGCGCAAAAACCCTCATTGACTTTGAATGGGGGACCCAGAAAACCCAGAAACTTTGGCGCCACATAACTCTGCCATAATTTTGCCTAGCAACGTGATTTAAACTTTAAAATGCACACACAACTTTGGTCTTTTCCGGCCAATAGGGATGAGCTGTAATTGATTAAGCCCCGCCCCCTCTGTATTCCTATTGGCTGGGTTTTAAACAGCCACTACTCCAGTTCACAGCATGGTACCGTCTTGAAACTTGGTGTCTGGACTTAAACGGCCAATAGGGACTTATTACTTAAGCCCAGCCCCCTCTTAAGCCCCGCCCCTATCTTCCTATTGGCTTAGCTTTAAACAGCTTTATCTCCAGTTTGCAGCATGGTACCGTCTCGAAACTCGATGTGTGTACTTACATGGCAAATAGGAACTATCTGTAAATGCTTAAGCCCCGCCCCCTCTGCCTTCCTATTGGCTGGGCTTTAAACAGCCATGTCTCCACTTCCCAACACGTTACTGGTCACAAACTCGGTGGGTGGTCCCACAGTCCCAACGGCTAACCGCTAATGCTAATGCTAACAAATGCTAATGCTAACACATGCTAATGCTAACACATGCTAATCCTAATGCTAACACATGCTAATGCTAACAAATGCTAATGCTAACATATGCTAATGCTAACGAATGCTAATGCTAAAAATGCGAATGCTAATGCTAACAAATGCTAATGCTAATGCTAACACATGCTAATGTTAACAAATGCTAATGCAAAAAATGCTAATGCTAACGAATGCTAATGCTAGCAAATGCTAATGCTAACAAATGTTAATGCTAACACATGCTAATGCTAACATATGCTAATGCTAATGCTAACAAATGCTAATGCTAATACATGCTAATGCTAACAAATGCTAATGCTAACAAATGCTAATGCTAATGCTAATGCTAACATATGCTAATGCTTACGAATGCTAATGCTAAAAATGCTAATGCTAATGCTAACAAATGCTAATGCTAACAAATGCTAATGCTAACATATGCTAATGCTAACGAATGCTAATGCTAACAAATGCTAATGCTAACACATGCTAATGCTAACATATGCTAATGCTAATGCTAACAAATGCTAATGCTAATACATGCTAATGCTAACAAATGCTAATGCTAACACACGCTAATGCTAATACATGATAATGCTAACAAATGCTAATGCTAACAAATGCTAATGCTAACAAATGCCTAATGTTTAAAGGAAAACAAATCTATGATAATGCTAATGCTAAAAAAATGTTAATGTTAAAGCTAATGATAAAAATGCTGATGTAAAACTGCTATACAAGGTTGCACACACTTAGCGAGCTGCAGGCACACTCAAAATTTCTTAGAAATTTTCTTTTCTAGTGATAATAATGATCCCACAAATTTCGGCACGTAATAACTGCCGCACAATTTACGCCACCGCCGCAATATATACATCAAAACGTGCGGCTCGGCCGGGAATGGTGTGCTATTACTTTTCTTTCCGATCCGCGTTACCATTGCGACGTAATTCGCCAAAAATGACGCCCAAAAACCCCATTGACTTAGAATGGGGGAAACTTCAGCACGTAATAACTGCCGCACAATTTACGCCACCGCCGCAATATATACATCAAAACGTGCGGCTCGGCCGGGAATGGTGTGCTATTACTTTTCTTTCCGATCCGCGTTACCATTGCGACGTAATTCGCAAAAAACGACGCCCAAAAACTCCATTGACTTTGAATGGGGGACTCCGAAAAAAACCCAGAAACTTTGGCGCCAAATAACTCTGCCATACTTTTGCCTAGCAACGTCATTTAAAATGTAAAATGCTCACACAACTTTGGTCTTTTTCCGACCAATAGGGATGAGCTGTAATTGATTAAGCCCCGCCCCCTCTATAACAGGAAGTGCCCTTCACCAAACAGGAAGTGCCTCTATAATTCATGAACCGTTTGTCGTACAGACTCGCGGCTGGTGTCATACATTTTTTTTTCCTCAAAAATTTTTTTTTCTCAAAGATTTTTTTTTCTCAAATTTTTTTTTTCTCAAATTTTTTTTTCTCAAATTTTTTTTTCTCAAAAATTTTTTTTTCTCAATTTTTTTTTTCTCAATTTTTTTTTCTCAAATTGTTTTTCTCAAAAAAAAATTTTCTCAATTTTTTTTTCTCAAATTTTTTTTTCTCAAATTTTTTTTTCTCAAATTTTTTTTTTCTCAAATTTTTTTTTCTCAAAATTTTTTTTTCTCAAATTTTTTTTTCTCAAAATGTTTTTTCCTCAAAAAAATTTTTTTCTCAATTTTTTTTTTTCAATTTTTTTTTTCTCAAAAAACTTTTTTTTTTCTCAAAAAACTTTTTTTTTCTCACAAAACTGTCGTTAAAGTGCGACCCGTGATAACGGCCAAAAATGCGCCAAAACGCCACTAATTAGTCGAAATGGCTGACTTCCTGTTTGGTTTCTGATTGGCTGCTGGCCTTGTGACGTGCGCCAAAACGCCACTAATTAGTCAAAATGGCTGACTTCCTGTTTGGTTTCTGATTGGCTGCTGGCCTTGTGACGTGGGTAGAGCTGCGAGGGCCCGGTCATCGCTGCTTGCAGCTTTAATTCATTAATCGTCCATGACCTTAATTGGGGCCTATTTCGCCAAACAGGAAGTGCCCCTCACCAAACAGGAAGTGACCCTTGATCTCGTGAACCGTTTGTCATACAGACACGCGGGTTGCGTCAAATGACAAGATTAAGAGTCCTTAAACTTAATTGGGGCCTATTTCGCCAAACAGGAAGTGCCCCTCACCAAACAGGAAGTGACCTGTTTTCTCGTGAACCGTTTGTCGTACAGACATGTGGGTGGTGTCATATGAAGAACAATAATGTTAAAGTTTATGCAAAAAAATGCTAATGTTAATAACGCTAATGCTAACACCAACCGCTACACAAGGTTGCACAGACTTAGCGAGCTGCAGGCACACTTAAAATTTCTTAGAAATTTTCTTTTCTAGTTCATTCTACTGTCTAACATTAGCCTAACAGAACATTCTTCTGACACTAACCCTAACAGAACAGTGTAAGTTTATTCATTCTACTGCCTAACATTAGCCTAACATTAGCCTAACAGAACAGTGTACGTTTATTCATTCTACAGTCTAACATTAGCCTAACAGAACATTCTTCTGACACTAACCCTAACAGAACATTGTTAGTTTATTCATTCTACAGTCTAAAACTACCCCTAACAGAGTAAGAGCACATATACATATATGTACTCTATATGTACAGTATAACATCTGATGTCTATGATAAAAATGGTCATAGTGTTGCTGTCATGTTTTAACGGTGTGTTATTTTTTTTTTCCAAAAATGTTTTTTTTCAAAAAATGTTTTTTTTTTTTTTTAATATTTTTTTTTCAAAAAACTTTTTTTTTTCAAAAACTTTTTCAAAAAACTTTTTTTCAAAAAACTTTTTTTCAAAAACTTTTTTTTTTCAAAAAACTTTTTTTTTCAAAAAAACTTTTTTTAAATACAATGCAGGTGGGGTTGATTGTCTAATGTAGATTAACTCTCTGTAATGTCTGGTCTAGCAACGGTTGCCCTGTGTCATTTGACAGTAGACCTATAACATACAACATAGGCCTACAGTAGGCTATAATCAGAGCTGCAACATTATCCTATTTTTGTATTGGCCCAATATTAACATTATTTGTTGTCCAGGTGGGGTCCGGGGAGGAGTGAAGAGGAGGGGAGGGGTGGAAAAACCCCTGAGCAAACAGAGGCCGTTTTGGTATTGCAGCTGGAGAGCCTCATTATAGTAGAGCTAGAACAAACAAAAAGAATGGTCAGAGTGTTTGTTGAGGGTTAAAACCTGTCTAAGACTCAATTTTGAGCATATATTTATACAAAAAATATAGTTTTAAAAGCATGGTGTAGGCCCTTTAACAGAACATTCTTCTGACACTAACCATAACAGAACAGTGTAAGTTTACTTTATTCATTCTACTGTCTAACATTAGCCTAACAGAACATTCTTCTGACACTAACCCTAACAGAACAGTGTAAGTTTATTCATTCTACTGCCTAACATTAGCCTAACATTAGCCTAACAGAACAGTGTACGTTTATTCATTCTACAGTCTAACATTAGCCTAACAGAACATTTTTCTGACACTAACCCTAACAGAACAATGTTATTTTATTCATTCTACAGTCTAAAACTACCCCTAACAGAGCACATATACTTATATGTACTGTATATGTACAGTATAACATCTGATGTCTATGATAAACATGGTCATAGTGTTGCTGTCGTGTTTTAACGGTGTGTTATTTTTTTTTTCAAAACATTTTTTTTTCAAAAAATGTTTTTTTTTTTTTCAAAAACTTTTTTTTCAAAACTTTTTTTTCAAAAACTTTTTTTTTTTCAAAAAACTTTTTTCAAAAACTTTTTTTTTCAAAAAACTTTTTTTTCAAAAAACTTTTTTTTTTTCAAAAAACTTTTTTTTTCAAAAAACTTTTTTTAAATACAATGCAGGTGGGGTTGATTGTCTAATGTAGATTAACTTTCTGTAATGTCTGGTCTAGCAACGGTCGCCCTGTGTCATTTGACAGTAGACCTATAACATACAACATAGGCCAGTAGGCTATAATCAGAGCTGCAACATTATCCTATTTTTGTATTGGCCCAATATTAACATTATTTGTTGTCAACGTGGGGTCCGGGGAGGAGTGAAGAGGAGGGGAGGGGGGAGGGGTGGAAAAACCCCTGAGCAAACAGAGGCCGTTTTGGTATTGCAGCTGGAGAGCCTCATTATAGTAGAGCTAGAACAAACAAAAAGAATGGTCAGAGTGTTTGTTGAGGGTTAAAACCTGTCTAAGACTCAATTTTGAGCATATATTTATACAAAAAATATAGTTTTAAAAGCATGGTGTAGGCCCTTTAACAGAACATTCTTCTGACACTAACCATAACAGAACAGTGTAAGTTTACTTTATTCATTCTACTGTCTAACATTAGCCTAACAGAACATTCTTCTGACACTAACCCTAACAGAACAGTGTAAGTTTATTCATTCTACTGCCTAACATTAGCCTAACATTAGCCTAACAGAACAGTGTACGTTTATTCATTCTACAGTCTAACATTAGCCTAACAGAACATTCTTCTGACACTAACCCTAACAGAACATTGTTAGTTTATTCATTCTACAGTCTAAAACTACCCCTAACAGAGTAAGAGCACATATACATATATGTACTCTATATGTACAGTATAACATCTGATGTCTATGATAAAAATGGTCATAGTGTTGCTGTCATGTTTTAACGGTGTGTTATTTTTTTTTTCCAAAAATGTTTTTTTTCAAAAAATGTTTTTTTTTTTTTTTAATATTTTTTTTTCAAAAAACTTTTTTTTTTCAAAAACTTTTTCCAAAAACTTTTTTTCAAAAAACTTTTTTTCAAAAACTTTTTTTTTTCAAAAAACTTTTTTTTTCAAAAAAACTTTTTTTAAATACAATGCAGGTGGGGTTGATTGTCTAATGTAGATTAACTCTCTGTAATGTCTGGTCTAGCAACGGTTGCCCTGTGTCATTTGACAGTAGACCTATAACATACAACATAGGCCTACAGTAGGCTATAATCAGAGCTGCAACATTATCCTATTTTTGTATTGGCCCAATATTAACTCATTGAGTGCCAATCCCGAACTAGTTCGGCTTTATTAGCGTATCGCAGTGTGCCGATCCCGAACAAGTTCGGCTTTTAAAAAAAAAAAAAAAAAAAAAAAAAAAAAAATTTTTTTTTTTTTTGGAAAAAAATTTTTTTGAATTTTTTTTTTTTTTCTTTGGACCCCATCAAATCTGGTGAACATGATTTCAATCGCGATTTTGCATGTTCCACCCCCATACAACCCCATCTAACATACAGGGCAGCCATGTTTGTTTACATAACATGTAAAACATAATGGCGATTATCTCAAGAATGCCTGAACGGATTTCCAATCGGATTTTTTTGTTTGAAAGCTGTGAACAAACTGCACAAATCCACTCCAATGCAATCCAGGATTGCATTGGATTTTTTAGAGCTCATTCTTCTCTGTTTTTTTCCCATGCATGAGGTGTGCAAGGTTTAATCATGGCTAAGTTGACGAAAATAAGGCTTCTAAAATGCTTGGAAGCCAATAGCTAACTTCAAGCTAACTTCATCCTCTTCCTGTACATGCACAAAGGAAAGTGTTCAGGCAAGTCATGGCTGCAGGGCTTCTGCATATACCTGCATATACCAGCATATCTCTATGGGATTTTCTCTGGTCACTGGGCGCCCTCTAGTGGTGAAAGGGGTGGCACTCAAAGAGTTAACATTATTTGTTGTCAACGTGGGGTCCGGGGAGGAGTGAAGAGGAGGGGAGGGGTGGAAAAACCCCTGAGCAAACAGAGGCCGTTTTGGTATTGCAGCTGGAGAGCCTCATTATAGTAGAGCTAGAACAAACAAAAAGAATGGTCAGAGTGTTTGTTGAGGGTTAAAACCTGTCTAAGACTCAATTTTGAGCATATATTTATACAAAAAATATAGTTTTAAAAGCATGGTGTAGGCCCTTTAACAGAACATTCTTCTGACACTAACCATAACAGAACAGTGTAAGTTTACTTTATTCATTCTACTGTCTAACATTAGCCTAACAGAACATTCTTCTGACACTAACCCTAACAGAACAGTGTAAGTTTATTCATTCTACTGCCTAACATTAGCCTAACATTAGCCTAACAGAACAGTGTACGTTTATTCATTCTACAGTCTAACATTAGCCTAACAGAACATTCTTCTGACACTAACCCTAACAGAACAATGTTATTTTATTCATTCTACAGTCTAAAACTACCCCTAACAGAGCACATATACTTATATGTACTGTATATGTACAGTATAACATCTGATGTCTATGATAAACATGGTCATAGTGTTGCTGTCGTGTTTTAACGGTGTTATTTTTTTTTTCAAAACATTTTTTTTTCAAAAAATGTTTTTTTTTTTCAAAAACTTTTTTTTCAAAACTTTTTTTTCAAAAACTTTTTTTTTTTCAAAAAACTTTTTTCAAAAACTTTTTTTTTCAAAAAACTTTTTTTTCAAAAAACTTTTTTTTTTTCAAAAAACTTTTTTTTTCAAAAAACTTTTTTTAAATACAATGCAGGTGGGGTTGATTGTCTAATGTAGATTAACTTTCTGTAATGTCTGGTCTAGCAACGGTCGCCCTGTGTCATTTGACAGTAGACCTATAACATACAACATAGGCCAGTAGGCTATAATCAGAGCTGCAACATGATCCTATTTTTGTATTGGCCCAATATTAACATTATTTGTTGTCAACGTGGGGTCCGGGGAGGAGTGAAGAGGAGGGGAGGGGGGAGGGGTGGAAAAACCCCTGAGCAAACAGAGGCCGTTTTGGTATTGCAGCTGGAGAGCCTCATTATAGTAGAGCTAGAACAAACAAAAAGAATGGTCAGAGTGTTTGTTGAGGGTTAAAACCTGTCTAAGACTCAATTTTGAGCATATATTTATACAAAAAATATAGTTTTAAAAGCATGGTGTAGGCCCTTTAACAGAACATTCTTCTGACACTAACCATAACAGAACAGTGTAAGTTTACTTTATTCATTCTACTGTCTAACATTAGCCTAACAGAACATTCTTCTGACACTAACCCTAACAGAACAGTGTAAGTTTATTCATTCTACTGCCTAACATTAGCCTAACATTAGCCTAACAGAACAGTGTACGTTTATTCATTCTACAGTCTAACATTAGCCTAACAGAACATTCTTCTGACACTAACCCTAACAGAACAATGTTAGTTTATTCATTCTACAGTCTAAAACTACCCCTAACAGAGCACATATACATATATGTACTGTATATGTACAGTATAACATCTGATGTCTATGATAAACATGGTCATAGTGTTGCTGTCATGTTTTAACGGTGTGTTATTTTGATCTGTTATTCCAGGAGTCTGGAAGTGAGACTGAAAGTGATCAGCCTTTTGAAAGGTAAGAGCTTGTAGATCTGTTGCTTTATTGATCAGCCTTTTGAAAGGTAAGAGCTTGTAGATCTGTTGCTTTATTGATCAGCCTTTTGAAAGGTATGAGCTTGTAGATCTGTTGCTTTATTGATCAGCCTTTTGAAAGGTATGAGCTTGTAGATCTGTTGCTTTATTGATCAGCCTTTTGAAAGGTAAGAGCTTGTAGATCTGTTGCTTTATTGATCAGCCTTTTGAAAGGTAAGAGCTTGTAGATCTGTTGCTTTATTGATCAGCCTTTTGAAAGGTAAGAGCTTGTAGATCTGTTGCTTTAGTGATCAGCCTTTTGAAAGGTATGAGCTTGTAGATCTGTTGCTTTAGTGATCAGCCTTTTGAAAGGTAAGAGCTTGTAGATCTGTTGCTTTTGATGCTGCTGTGTGACGCTGTAGTTTGATCAAGTAGGGCGAAAACACACAAACATACTGTGTGATGTTGTGTTGTAGTTTGTGTACACAGTGTTGTGTTGTGTTGTGTTATAGTTTGTGTACACAGTGATGTGTTGTGTTGTAGTTTGTATACACAGTGTTGTGTTGTGTTGTAGTTTGTGTACACAGTGATGTGTTGTGTTGTAGTTTGTATACACAGTGTTGTGTTGTGTTGTGTTGTAGTTTGTGTACACAGTGATGTGTTGTGTTGTAGTTTGTATACACAGTGATGTGTTGTGTTGTAGTTTGTGTACACAGTGTTGTGTTGTGTTGTGTTGTGTTGTAGTTTGTGTACACAGTGTTGTGTTGTGTTGTAGTTTGTATACACAGTGATGTGTTGTGTTGTAGTTTGTATACACAGTGATGTGTTGTGTTGTAGTTTGTGTACACAGTGTTGTGTTGTGTTGTGTTGTAGTTTGTGTACACAGTGTTGTGGTGTGTTGTAGTTTGTATATACAGTGATGTGTTGTGTTGTAGTTTGTATACACAGTGTTGTGTTGTGTTGTGTTGTGTTGTGTTGTAGTTTGTATACACAGTGATGTGTTGTGTTGTAGTTTGTATACACAGTGATGTGTTGTGTTGTAGTTTGTATACACAGTGATGTGTTGTGTCGTAGTTTGTATACACAGTGATGTGTTGTGTTGTGTTGTAGTGTGTATACACAGTGATGTGTTTGTTGTGTTGTAGTTTGTATACACAGTGATGTGTTGTGTTGTAGTTTGTATACACAGTGATGTGTTGTGTTGTGTTGTGTAAACTACTGCATGATGTTGTGTTGTAGTTTGTATACACAGTGTTGTATTGTAGTTTGTATACACAGTGATGTGTTGTGTTGTAGTTTGTATACACAGTGATGTGTTGTGTAAACTACTGCATGATGTTGTGTTGTAGTTTGTATACACAGTGTTGTATTGTAGTTTGTATACACAGTGATGTGTTGTGTTGTAGTTTGTATATACAGTGATGTGTTGTGTTGTAGTTTGTATACACAGTGATGTGTTGTGGTGTGTTGTAGTTTGTATATACAGTGTTGTGTTGTGTTGTGTAAACTACTGCATGATGTTGTGTTGTAGTTTGGAGAAGGACTCTGAGCTGTTGTCTCTGGAAGATGAGCTTCAGACGGTGAAGGATGAGATGGAGAGCATGAAGAACAAGAGCAACGTGAGTCCCTGTTTGACCCTGTTTGACCCTGTTCCACCCTGATGCTTTCTGATGCTTTCTTAGTCCCTGTTTCACCCTGTTCCACCCTGATGCTTTCTGATGCTTTCTTAGTCCCTTTTTCACCCTGTTTCATCCTGATTCTTTCTGGGACTGTCAGTAGTCAGTATCCTCATGACTCTCATTGGTACAATGAGGATGATTCTCATTGTTGCAAAGAGCATAAATCACTGCTGAAAGTCATTATTGTTACAATGAGGATAATAAAGGACTTGAGAGACAAGGAGACTCCTGTTACAATCACTCTATATCATATCATATCATATCATATCATATCATATCATATCATATCATATCATATCATACTATACTATTTAACACTGTTACTGAACAATCACTCTATATCATATCATATCATATCATATCATATCATATCATATCATATCATATCATATCATATCATACTATACTATTTAACACTGTTACTGAACAAACACTCATATAGTACTATCAGAATATAGAGCTATTAACACTGTTACTGAATAAACTCTATATCGTAGAGCTATTTAACACTTATTTTAACCAAAGATAAATCACCTACCCTACCCTTTAGATATTGGGTCTTTTTGTAATGATTCTCCTTTGTGCTGAGCTGAACAAACTGGAGTTTGTGTGTGAGGGTGGTGCGTAATGTCTGGTCTGTTGTGTTGTGTTGTCTTCATTGTGTTGTGTTGTGTTGTGTTGTGTTGTGTTGTGTTGTGTTGTGTTGTGTTGTCTTCATTGTGTTGTGTTGTCTTAATTTCTGGGGTCTGTTGTGTCGTATTGTGTTCAGGAGCTGAGAGAGAAGAACTGGTCAGCCATGGAGGCTCTGTCTGCTGCAGAGAGGCTGAGTGAGGAGAGGATGGTCCAGATGAGAGCTGAACTGGTCAGTATGACTTATAGATGTTACTGTGTTATTACTGTGTTATTACTGTACTTTACTGTACTGTAGAGGATGGTCCAGATGAGAGCTGAACTGGTCAGTATGACTTATAGATGTTACTGTGTTATTACTGTACTTTACTGTACTGTAGAGGATGGTCCAGATGAGAGCTGAACTGGTCAGTATGACTTATAGATGTTACTGTGTTATTACTGTACTTTACTGTACTGTAGAGGATGGTCCAGATGAGAGCTGAACTGGTCAGTATGACTTATAGATGTTACTGTGTTATTACTGTACTTTACTGTAATGTAGAGGATGGTCCAGATGAGAGCTGAACTGGTCAGTATGACTGATTGATTGAAGACTGTACTATCAGTTTGCATAGGAAAAGATACAGTTAGCTGAACAGTACAGTTCACTGTACAAAGGGTAAACACAGTAAGAGAGCCTCCGGGCTTGTTTCAATTGGGGTCCTTTTTTTAAAACTCATATAGCATTGAATGGCAGACAAATAAAACACAGTACTGTGTTCAGTACTGGATAGGATTTGTCTTTTTAGCAGTTTGAAGTAGCAGTGGTCTGTAACCTCTTTTACAGTAGCAGCCTACTGTAAGAGCCAAACCCCTCAGACCAGACCAGTGGTCTACAACCTCTTTTACAGTAGCAGCCTCCTGTAAGAGCCAAACCCCTCAGACCAGACCAGTGGTCTACAACCTCTTTTACAGTAGCAGCCTCCTGTAAGAGCCAAACCCCCCAGACCAGACCAGAGTGGTCTGTAACCTCTTTTACAGTAGCAGCCTACTGTAAGAACCAAACCCCCCAGACCAGACCAGAGTGGTCTGTAACCTCTTTTACAGTAGCAGCCTACTGTAAGAGCCAAACCCCCCAGACCAGACCAGAGTGGCTGTAACCTCTTTTACAGTAGCAGCCAAACTGTAAGATAATGTTCTGTATTTACACACATCAATGACTGCTTTGACACTTTTGTGTGTGTGTGTGTGTGTGTGTGTGTGTGTGTGTGTGTGTGTGTGTGTGTGTGTGTGTGTGCGCGCGTGTGCGTGTGTGTGTGTGTGTGCGTGTGTGTGTGTGTGTGTGTGTGTGTGCGTGCGTGCGTGCGTGCGTGCGCGTGTGCATGCAGGCTGCAGCTGAGCAGAAGGTGACAGGGTTCCAGAAGTCCCTCCAGACTCTGTTCCCTGAGGTTACCATGGAGACAGATCAGGTGTGTTGACACTGCTTTATCTCTCAGTGCTGGAATAACATGCTGTATGGATGTTTATTACTGTGTTATTACTGTGTTATTAATAACATGCTGTATGGATGTTTATTACTGTGTTATTAATAACATGCTGTATGGATGTTTATTACTGTGTTATTAATAACATGCTGTATGGATGTTTATTACTGTGTTATTACTGTGTTATTAATAACATGCTGTATGGATGTTTATTACTGTGTTATTAATAACATGCTGTATGGATGTTTATTACTGTGTTATTACTGTGTTATTAATAACATGCTGTATGGATGTTTATTACTGTGTTATTAATAACATGCTGTATGGATGTTTATTACTGTGTTATTACTGTGTTATTAATAACATGCTGTATGGATGTTTATTACTGTGTTATTACTGTGTTATTAATAACATGCTGTATGGATGTTTATTACTGTGTTATTAATAACATGCTGTATGGATGTTTATTACTGTGTTATTACTGTGTTATTAATAACATGCTGTATGGATGTTTATTACTGTGTTATTAATAACATGCTGTATGGATGTTTATTACTGTGTTATTACTGTGTTATTAATAACATGCTGTATGGATGTTTATTACTGTGTTATTAATAACATGCTGTATGGATGTTTATTACTGTGTTATTACTGTGTTATTAATAACATGCTGTATGGATGTTTATTACTGTGTTATTAATAACATGCTGTATGGATGTTTATTACTGCAGTTCTTGTTGCGACCGAAGGTCACATTTTACCCTGAGAAATCTCCTAGATTGTCTGACTGTCAGTATTGTCTGACTGTCAGTACAGGAAGTGATGTCACGTGATGTCAGTGAGTCTTAGTGATGTGGTACAGAATTACTCATATATGGGCATAAAAAGGATGTCACGTGACATCACTTCCTGTACTGACAGTCAGACAAGCTACGAGATTTCTCAGGGTATAATAGTCCATATATGGTCATTCCCAGAAAAAGAAAAAACTTTTATGCCCATACATGGAGATTTCTGATGTCATAAATCCCAGGCCGAAAATGAGAATGTTAGGGTACCCCCTTATGCCCATATATGGACTGTCCAGATGGCAAAGGCATGGCCCATATCTGTGTGGCTTGTTCAGAAAGGGATCTCCATGTATGGGCATAACATATATTGTATGTATATGGATACATATTATTATTATTAATAAAAGATAAAATAAAATAAAAAGTCCATGGAGATTTCTGATGTCATAAATCCCAGGCCGAAAATGAGAATGTTAGGGTACCCCCTTATGCCCATATATGGAGATCCACAGGCATCAAACCAAGGCCCTAACTCACCAAGGCCCTGCTTGGCATTACTTACGTACGTTTTATGACATTGTGTGTTCATTGTGTGTCATTGTGTGTTAATTGTGTGTTTATTGTGTGTTCATTGTGTGAAACAGGAGTCGTGGTTGGAAGTGTTTACAATGAAAGCTCTGGAAGAGAAATCACAACACACTACAACTACACAACTAGAACACACTACCAGCTCAGAGGTAACGCACACACACACGCACGCACGCACGCACGCACGCACGCACGCACGCACGCACAAACAGGTCGCACGCATGCACACAAATCAATCAATCATTACATAGTCTGAAATCTATGCTATTTTTTACATCCACTGAGGGAAAGCGATGCATTGTGAGCTTGTACATCAGACAAAATGTAGTCTTCATGCCAGATTACTATTTAAAAAAAGAATAGCTGAAAAAAGCTGATCTACAAGCTAACAACTCGTCCCGAGATTATAGCTCTAAAATGTGCAATTCTCTCAATTCAATCACAGCCAATGGGTGGACAGGCTCTGTCTCCGTCCTGCAGTTTGTGGTGTTTTTGTGACAATTTAATATGAAAACAAACTAAATGAATGAACTAAAACCCAGATCCCCTCCACCACTACATCCCATACTGTGATTATTTAGCAAAATGAGGGGCCCTCAATAGAGAGGACAGGTTGAAATGAGGGGCCCTCAATAGAGAGGACAGGTTGAAATGAGGGGCCCTCAATAGAGAGGACAGGTTGAAATGAGGGGCCCTCAATAGAGAGGACAGGTTGAAATGAGGGGCCCTCAATAGAGAGGACAGGTTGAGGGGCCCTCAATAGAGTGGACAGGTTGAAATGAGGGGCCCTCAATAGAGAGGACAGGTTGAAATGAGGGGCCCTCAATAGAGTGGACAGGTTGAAATGAGGGGCCCTCAATAGAGTGGACAGGTTGAAATGAGGGGCCCTCAATAGAGAGGACAGGTTGAAATGAGGGGCCCTCAATAGAGTGGACAGGTTGAAATGAGGGGCCCTCAATAGAGAGGACAGGTTGAAATGAGGGGCCCTCAATAGAGAGGACAGGTTGAAATGAGCGGCCCTCAATAGAGAGGACAGGTTGAAATGAGGGGCCCTCAATAGAGTGGACAGGTTGAAATGAGGGGCCCTCAATAGAGAGGACAGGTTGAAATGAGGGGCCCTCAATAGAGAGGACAGGTTGAAATGAGGGGCCCTCAATAGAGAGGACAGGTTGAAATGAGGGGCCCTCAATAGAGTGGACAGGTTGAAATGAGGGGCCCTCAATAGAGAGGACAGGTTGAAATGAGGGGCCCTCAATAGAGAGGACAGGTTGAAATGAGGGGCCCTCAATAGAGAGGACAGGTTGAAATGAGGGGCCCTCAATAGAGTGGACAGGTTGAAATGAGGGGCCCTCAATAGAGAGGACAGGTTGAAATGAGGGGCCCTCAATAGAGAGGACAGGTTGAAATGAGGGGCCCTCAATAGAGAGGACAGGTTGAGGGGCCCTCAATAGAGAGGACAGGTTGAGGGGCCCTCAATAGAGAGGACAGGTTGAGGGGCCCTCAATAGAGAGGACAGGTTGAAATGAGGGGCCCTCAATAGAGTGGACAGGTTGAAATGAGGGGCCCTCAATAGAGAGGACAGGTTGAAATGAGGGGCCCTCAATAGAGAGGACAGGTTGAGGGGCCCTCAATAGAGAGGACAGGTTGAGGGGCCCTCAATAGAGAGGACAGGTTGAAATGAGGGGCCCTCAATAGAGTGGACAGGTTGAAATGAGGGGCCCTCAATAGAGTGGACAGGTTGAAATGATGGGCCCTCAATAGAGAGGACAGGTTGAAATGAGGGGCCCTCAATAGAGAGGACAGGTTGAAATGAGGGGCCCTCAATAGAGAGGACAGGTTGAAATGAGGTGCCCTCAATAGAGAGGAAAGGTTGAGGGGCCCTCAATAGAGAGGACAGGTTGAAATGAGGGGCCCTCAATAGAGAGGACAGGTTGAGGGGCCCTCAATAGAGTGGACAGGTTGAAATGAGGGGCCCTCAATAGAGAGGACAGGTTGAAATGAGGGGCCCTCAATAGAGTGGACAGGTTGAAATGAGGGGCCCTCAATAGAGTGGACAGGTTGAAATGAGGGGCCCTCAATAGAGTGGACAGGTTGAAATGAGGGGCCCTCAATAGAGTGGACAGGTTGAAATGAGGGGCCCTCAATAGAGAGGACAGGTTGAAATGAGGGGCCCTCAATAGAGAGGACAGGTTGAGGGGCCCTCAATAGAGAGGACAGGTTGAGGGGCCCTCAATAGAGAGGACAGGTTGAGGGGCCCCTCAATAGAGAGGACAGGTTGAGGGGCCCTCAATAGAGAGGACAGGTTGAAATGAGAGGCCCTCAATAGAGAGGACAGGTTGAGGGGCCCTCAATAGAGAGGACAGGTTGAAATGAGGGGCCCTCAATAGAGAGGACAGGTTGAAATGAGGGGCCCTCAATAGAGAGGACAGGTTGAGGGGCCCTCAATAGAGAGGACAGGTTGAAATGAGGGGCCCTCAATAGAGAGGACAGGTTGAGGGGCCCTCAATAGAGAGGACAGGTTGAGGGGCCCTCAATAGAGAGGACAGGTCGAGGGGCCCTCAATAGAGAGGACAGGTTGAGGGGCCCTCAATAGAGAGGACAGGTTGAAATGAGGGGCCCTCAATAGAGAGGACAGGTTGAAATGAGGGGCCCTCAATAGAGAGGACAGGTTGAAATGAGGGGCCCTCAATAGAGTGGACAGGTTGAAATGAGGGGCCCTCAATAGAGTGGACAGGTTGAAATGAGGGGCCCTCAATAGAGTGGACAGGTTGAGGGGCCCTCAATAGAGAGGACAGGTTGAAATGAGGGGCCCTCAATAGAGTGGACAGGTTGAGGGGCCCTCAATAGAGAGGACAGGTTGAAATGAGGGGCCCTCAATAGAGAGGACAGGTTGAAATGAGGGGCCCTCAATAGAGAGGACAGGTTGAGGGGCCCTCAATAGAGAGGACAGGTTGATAACGTGTGAGTGAATCCATGTCATCAGTGTGATTGGTTATTGTAGCACCAGGTCACCCTGGGTCGATACGACCTCCGGTTGGTTCTAGCGGAAGTGCTGCGTTTAACGGAGGTTACTGTACGTCATGTGGTGCACGTCTGTTTACATTCGCAAATTAGCGAAGCGACGCGAATATGCATATAAAATTTGCCAAACTGAATAACGTGATGTGTTGTGCGCATTGTTTGGGGCTCACACTAACCCATCACATCACATCACAGCAGTTATAGCAGTTATTGTTAACCAGGTTAGCTAACCCATCACATCACATCACAGCAGTTATAGCAGTTATTGTTAACCAGGTTAACTTCTTTATCTCCACGGTCACTGAACTGAATATTAGACCCCTTCGTCACAAAGCCACATACTGTAATATTAACAAAATTGTCATACTAGTGTGGCTTTTTTTCAGCGACACGAAAAAAGGAGAAAATCAACTTTATTATCGCCCTGTCTCTGTCCCAGCAACACACTCTCGTGGGACTTTCACACACAAACCTCACACACAAACTCCATTACTGTAGTACCAGTAAACACACTCTCACATGACTGTAGTACCAGTAAACACACTCTCACATGACTCTAGCACCAGTAAACCCACTCTCACATGACTGTAGTACCAGTAAACCCACTCTCACATGACTGTAGTACCAGTAAACACACTCTCACATGACTGTAGTACCAGTAAACACACTCTCACATGACTCTAGCACCAGTAAACCCACTCTCACATGACTGTAGTACCAGTAAACACACTCTCACATGACTGTAGTACCAGTAAACACACTCTCACATGACTGTAGTACCAGTAAACACACTCTCACATGACCCTAGCACCAGTAAACCCACTCTCACATGACTGTAGTACCAGTAAACCCACTCTCACATGACTGTAGTACCAGTAAACCCACTCTCACATGACTGTAGTACCAGTAAACACACTCTCACATGACTGTAGTACCAGTAAACACATGACTCTAGTACCAGTAAACACACTCTCACTAGTGCCAGTAAACACACTCTCACATGACTGTAGTACCAGTAAACACACTCTCACATGACTGTAGTACCAGTAAACACACTCTCACATGACTGTAGTACCAGTAAACCCACTCTCACATGACTGTAGTACCAGTAAACCCACTCTCACATGACTGTAGTACCAGTAAACACACTCTCACATGACTGTAGTACCAGTAAACACATGACTCTAGTACCAGTAAACACACTCTCACTAGTGCCAGTAAACACACTCTCACATGACTGTAGTACCAGTAAACACACTCTCACATGACTGTAGTACCAGTAAACACACTCTCACATGACTGTAGTACCAGTAAACACACTCTCACATGACTGTAGTACCAGTAAACACATGACTCTAGTACCAGTAAACACACTCTCACTAGTGCCAGTAAACACACTCTCACATGACTGTAGTACCAGTAAACACACTCTCACATGACTCTAGTACCAGTAAACACACTCTCACATGACTCTATAGTACCAGTAAACACACTCTCACATGACTGTAGTACCAGTAAACACACTCTCACATGACTGTAGTACCAGTAAACACACTCTCACATGACTCTAGTACCAGTAAACACACTCTCACATGACTCTAGTACCAGTAAACACACTCTCACATGACTGTAGTACCAGTAAACACACTCTCACATGACTCTAGTACCAGTAAACACACTCTCACATGACTCTATAGTACCAGTAAACACACTCTCACATGACTGTAGTACCAGTAAACACACTCTCACATGACTGTAGTACCAGTAAACACACTCTCACATGACTCTAGTACCAGTAAACACACTCTCACATGACTCTAGTACCAGTAAACACACTCTCACATGACTGTAGTACCAGTAAACACACTCTCACATGACTGTAGTACCAGTAAACACACTCTCACATGACTCTAGCACCAGTAAACCCACTCTCACATGACTGTAGTACCAGTAAACACACTCTCACATGACTGTAGTACCAGTAAACCCACTCTCACATGACTGTAGTACCAGTAAACACACTCTCACATGACTGTAGTACCAGTAAACACATGACTCTAGTACCAGTAAACACACTCTCACTAGTGCCAGTAAACACACTCTCACATGACTGTAGTACCAGTAAACACACTCTCACATGACTGTAGTACCAGTAAACACACTCTCACATGACTGTAGTACCAGTAAACCCACTCTCACATGACTGTAGTACCAGTAAACCCACTCTCACATGACTGTAGTACCAGTAAACACACTCTCACATGACTGTAGTACCAGTAAACACATGACTCTAGTACCAGTAAACACACTCTCACTAGTGCCAGTAAACACACTCTCACATGACTGTAGTACCAGTAAACACACTCTCACATGACTGTAGTACCAGTAAACACACTCTCACATGACTGTAGTACCAGTAAACACATGACTCTAGTACCAGTAAACACACTCTCACTAGTGCCAGTAAACACACTCTCACATGACTGTAGTACCAGTAAACACACTCTCACATGACTCTAGTACCAGTAAACACACTCTCACATGACTCTATAGTACCAGTAAACACACTCTCACATGACTGTAGTACCAGTAAACACACTCTCACATGACTGTAGTACCAGTAAACACACTCTCACATGACTCTAGTACCAGTAAACACACTCTCACATGACTCTAGTACCAGTAAACACACTCTCACATGACTGTAGTACCAGTAAACACACTCTCACATGACTCTAGTACCAGTAAACACACTCTCACATGACTCTATAGTACCAGTAAACACACTCTCACATGACTGTAGTACCAGTAAACACACTCTCACATGACTGTAGTACCAGTAAACACACTCTCACATGACTCTAGTACCAGTAAACACACTCTCACATGACTGTAGTACCAGTAAACACACTCTCACATGACTAGTACCAGTAAACACACTCTCACATGACTGTAGTACCAGTAAACACACTCTCACATGACTGTAGTACCAGTAAACACACTCTCACATGACTGTAGTACCAGTAAACCCACTCTCACATGACTGTAGTACCAGTAAACCCACTCTCACATGACTGTAGTACCAGTAAACACACTCTCATATGACTCTAGTACCAGTAAACACTCTCTCACATGACTGTAGTACCAGTAAACACATGACTCTAGTACCAGTAAACACTCTCTCACATGACTGTAGTACCAGTAAACACATGACTGTAGTACCAGTAAACACACTCTCACATGACTCTAGTACCAGTAAACACACTCTCACATGACTCTAGTACCAGTAAACACACTCTCACATGACTGTAGTACCAGTAAACCCACTCTCACATGACTGTAGTACCAGTAAACACACTCTCACATGACTGTAGTACCAGTAAACACACTCTCACATGACTGTAGTACCAGTAAACACACTCTCACATGACTCTAGTACCAGTAAACACACTCTCACATGACTGTAGTACCAGTAAACACACTCTCACATGACTGTAGTACCAGTAAACCCACTCTCACATGACTGTAGTACCAGTAAACACACTCTCACATGACTGTAGTACCAGTAAACCCACTCTCACATGACTGTAGTACCAGTAAACACACTCTCACATGACTCTAGTACCAGTAAACACACTCTCACATGACTGTAGTACCAGTAAACACACTCTCACATGACTGTAGTACCAGTAAACCCACTCTCACATGACTGTAGTACCAGTAAACCCACTCTCACATGACTGTAGTACCAGTAAACACACTCTCACATGACTCTAGTACCAGTAAACACACTCTCACATGACTGTAGTACCAGTAAACACATGACTCTAGTACCAGTAAAAACACTCTCACATGACTGTAGTACCAGTAAACACATGACTCTAGTACCAGTAAACACACTCTCACATGACTGTAGTACCAGTAAACACATGACTCTAGTACCAGTAAACACACTCTCACATGACTGTAGTACCAGTAAACACATGACTCTAGTACCAGTAAACACACTCTCACATGACTCTAGTACCAGTAAACACACTCTCACATGACTAGCACCAGTAAACCCACTCTTGCGGGATTTGCCGTCAGAGCCCACTTAGCAGGCTATTTGTAGGATTTGTGTACAATGTGGTACCCTAGTGGATCCAACCAGGTTGCCCTATCTTCACTTATTAAACATCTTTGCTTACATCCTTGTCCTGTTGTTCCAGGAAGTTGTGTTTTTAACCAGGTTAACTTACATCCTGTCATCTGATTGGTTATTGTAACATCCTGTCATCTGATTGGTTATTGTAACTTCCTTGTCCTGTTGTTCCAGGAAGTTCTGTTGAAGCTGCAGGAAGCAGAAGAGACTCAGAAGAGCATGCAGACAGAATGTGAACAGTACCGCTCTGTACTGGCTGAGACCGTATGTACACCTTTAATATACCACACCTTTAACACATCGGATGCCCACGTGGTGTCTACAAGTCAATTTCTTTGATGTCGCTGGAGGCCCACGACGCGTTTGACGCGTTGTACAGTAAACTATACTGTACTGTAGCTACTGCACTTGGCTACCGCGGTGATGAAACAAACTCCATTTCCCAACATGCAGCGCGCAATTACGTCACCCGGACGTGCTGTGTGTCTCGTTGACTTCCTGTTTAGCGGCTGCACAAAAATGCTGTTTTCTCCGGATTCTCTTCCTTTTTTCATTTTTTTCTCAAAACGGCAGCCTCTTCTACATGCCGTAACACAAACACTGTGGCTTAGAAATGATAAAAAAACGGTCCTGACTGAAAGAAAAGATTTTCGCGAAATAAACAGGACATACTCGGATTACATTTACTCGGATTACTTTTCTCGCCAGTACTCTCGCCGGTAGGTAAAATGACGCGTTGCCATGGGCACCAGCAAATTAAGACGTCAAAACCACGTGGGCGTCCGATGTGTTAATATACCACACCTTTAATATACCACACCTTTAATATACCACACTGTACATGCAGACAGAATGTGAACAATACCGCTCTGTACTGGCTGAGACCGTAAGATATTATTTATATATATATACTGTACACCTTTAAAGGACCTACACCATGAATTTTCACTTTTTCTATTTTAAAACCTTTTTTTGGGGTCCCACTGGCACCTTCTATCCTCACAAAGTCCTATTTCTGACCATTGTGTCTTTCTCTGGTTTTGGGAAGACAGAGATGAAAAGCTTTCCACGGGTTCTCAGAACAGTGCTGTTCTGAGAGTTGATCCGTGTGACGTCACACGGATTCCCGTTTTTTTTTTCAGAGTAAATAAAAAAATAAAATAAAAAAAAAATGTTTTCATTTTTTTTCAAAACATTTTTTTTTTCAAAACATTTTTTTTTCAAAAACTTTTTTTCAAAAAACTTTTTTTTCAAAAACTTTTTTCAAAAAACTTTTTTTTTCAAAAACTTTTCTTTTTTTTCAAAAAACTTTTCTTTTTTTTCAAAAAGCTTCTTTTTTTTTCTCCAAATTTTTTTTTTTCAAAACATTTTTTTTTTTTTTAACTTTTTTTTAATACATAAATACAATGCAGGTGGGGTTGATTGTCTAATGTAGATTAACTTTCTGTAATGTCTGGTCTAGCAACGGTCGCCCTGTGTCATTTGACAGTAGGCCTATAACATACAACATAGGCCTACAGTAGGCTATAATCAGAGCTGCAACATTATCCTATTTTTGTATTGGCCCAATATTAACATTATTTGTTGTCAACGTGGGGTCCGGGGAGGAGTGAAGAGGAGGGGAGGGGGGAGGGGTGGAAAAACCCCACTAACCCTGAGCAAACAGAGGCCGTTTTGGTATTGCAGCTGGAGAGCCTCATTATAGTAGAGCTAGAACAAACAAAAAGAATGGTCAGAGTGTTTGTTGAGGGTTAAAACCTGTCTAAGACAACATTTTTAGCATATATTTATACAAAAAATATAGTTTTAAAAGCATGGTGTAGACCCTTTAATATACCATACTGTACATGCAGACAGAATGTGAGCAGTATCGTACTGTACTGGCTGAGACTGTGAGTATGTATATATATATATATATATATATATATATATATATATATATATGTCACGGTTTGATAGAGAAACAGTACGGTCGAGAAACGGAGCACTCGTCGTGCGGCACGGGGCGGAACAAGCGGTCGCTTTGAGCTACAAGAACGTCCTCCAGGCGGAGCCGCTCGATTGTCCACGACATTGCAAGCGGCGCGAAGGCCAGCGGACCTTGGTCCTGCTCTTCGCCCCCGAGCGCCACAGGCGCGAGTGGCCGCGAACCGCGCGAGTTACGAAGCCGTGGTGAGCCCACGTTAAACGCCCTGTCCAAGTGACTACAATGGAGCGCTCCCTAGCTCATAGTAAGCTAATGGCTAAACACTGCCGAGCTAGGCTAGTAAATAAAGAAAGAGTCGCAAACGAGTGACGTCAGCGCCTTCACTAGTGAATGGCTGTCGTCGCCATCTGGTGGTGATTGGTGTGTGGTGAACGACAAAACAAGCGCTCTTACAATGAACGTACTGAGTTACCCAAACGTACTGTAACATATATATCACATACTGTACATACAGAGTGTGAACGGTACAGGACCGTCCTGGCTGAGACCATGAGGTCAAAACCTTTATTTTTTACAGACGGAAAGAAACTTTCAACACTTTTTCTGCCAGGTAGTTTTTATAATTCAGAAATGCAAAACCACCAGCGTTTTCATCTTTGACCTTGGTTTGAAGGAACCACAGAAGCCAGGGGCGTGGCCACGGTGTGTGTTTACAGTACATGCTGTTTTGTAATCCATAATCATGTCTTCTTTTGCTCGGTAAAGAAGGAATGTGACGCCGACGATCCGTTCTTTAGATATGGTCTGTTGAAAAAAAAGAAGCATTTCTGTACGATTTGGATGATCTGGGAGCAGAATCCTAGATATCTAGCATTGGATGATCTGGGAGCAGAATCCTAGATATCTAGCATTGGATGATCTGGGAGCAGAATCCTAGATATCTAGCATTGGATGATCTGGAAGCAGAATCCTAGATATCTAGCATTGGATGATCTGGGAACAGAATCCTAGATATCTAGCATTGGATGATCTGGGAACAGAATCCTAGATATCTAGCATTGGATGATCTGGGAACAGAATCCTAGATATCTAGCATTGGATGATCTGGGAACAGAATCCTAGATATCTAGCATTGGATGATCTGGGAGCAGAATCCTAGATATCTAGCATTGGATGATCTGGGAGCAGAATCCTAGATATCTAGCATTGGATGATCTGGGAACAGAATCCTAGATATCTAGCATTGGATGATCTGGGAACAGAATCCTAGATATCTAGCATTGGATGATCTGGGAGCAGAATCCTAGATATCTAGCATTGGATGATCTGGGAGCAGAATCCTAGATATCTAGCATTGCTCTGAACCTGGATGACTGCAGCTCCCTGTCCATGCTGCTTTACTGCAGCTCCCTGTGCTTTACTGCAGCTCCCTGTGCTTTACTGCAGCTCCCTGTCCATGCTGCTTTACTGCAGGATGTATCATCAAAACCTCCACTGGCTGTCAGTCAGTCTGTCAGTCACACGTCACACGTCACACTTTTGCCCTTCTCATATCTTCGCCACCGTTGCCCCGATCCATGCCAAACTTTGCACACACTCCTTGGCTGCCAAAGCACTACTTCGACCCCTCATTTCTCACATGGCCCTCTTCTAGCGCCACCATGAGGCCCATTCTTGCACCAATTCTTGGACACTGCTCCTACAGATTTTGCCCACAGTATGTCTAGAGTCATATGTCATCAACATGGATCTGTCACATCAGGCCGATTTTTACATGCGACCTGGCGGTCGCTTATCTCCCGATTTAGGGAGTCTTACTGGTATTAAAAAATGGAAAGAGGTTTTGGCCTATCACATGCTGTACACCAGTGCTGGGGGAAATACTCTATGTTGTTTACTGTTACAACAGTATCAGTCCCACAATGTAGAAATATTCCATTACAGGTCAAATTCTAGCATTCAAAATGTTATTTACCAAAGAATTGGCATCAAAATATACTAAAAGTGCTAAAAGTAAAAGTATCCATTTTTCTTTTTTCAAACATTTTCAAAATGTCTAATAATCTTTAAAAATATATATATATTCTCCGCGACTCAACGCAATGGACGTCTGTATGGATTCCAGATGCTGAAATATGTCGGCAGGATCTTGAAGAAGTTCCCCATCTCTGTCGATCTTCCCGAGCATATTACACCCGACACGCTGACCGCTTGGATAGAAACGCAACTCTGCTTCATCCGAGAGAAAATACAGCCAGCGCTGCGCTCTGGGACAACTCCACAGGTAAAGAAAGTTTCCAGGAATATGCTGGCATACCTCTGGCAACATCGATATCATTCTGAACAATCGCTGCTTCCCTGAAACCCCGCCCACGGTTAGTGATACATCCAAAGTGTATGACTGTCACATCACATCTGGCCCCGCCCCCTTGGTACAACTTTATTGACACAACAGAACCGGGCTTTTCCCAGACACCCATCCGTTTACAACTGAGGAGGTGGATTCAATAATAAGGCAAGTGGATCTGATGGAGTCATTTATGAGACGCTGAGAGCCACCAGGCCCACGTCAACACATTTATGAGACGCTGGGAGCCACCAGGCCCACGTCAACACAAACTCTCACTCATATTTTCAATGCCTGCCTGATCAATGAGAAAGTGCCTGACTCTCTGAAAGGTGCCCTCATTCACAGAATACCAAAAAAAGAACAATATTCCAGAGGATCCTTCCACTTGGCGTGACATTTCATTACTCCCCACCATATATAAAGTTTTCATGAAGTGCCTTCTCAGCCGCATCCTACTCTGGCTGGTGGACACAGGAATTCTCTCCCCCCACCAAAAGGCTTACATCAATAGACAGGGAATGAACGAGCATGTGTTCTGTTTAAAAACTGGAATAGATGATTTCAAGCATGAATCATCGAGATTCTACACAGTGTTTTTGGACTTCAGGGATGCATTTGGAACACTCTCTCACCAGGTGATGCTGCATGCACTAGAGGAAATCCAGCTCCCTCAGCCTTTCGTGAAGATTGTGTCCAGCTTGTACCAGGGTTCATTTCTCCAGGTCATATGTGGGCACAGAACCTATTGCACTGAAGGTCGGAATAAAAACCGTCTGTCCTTGGAGTGCTGTGAACTTCATCTTGGCCCTCAACCAGTGGATGAAGTGGATTCACCAGTGTGCTCCCCTGAATGTACGCTCTCCGAATCCTGTCCAGGGGTATGCGGACGACGTGCAGGTGTCATCACGACAGGAGGAGGTCATCACTAACATGCTGACACGCACTGACCAGTTCCTCCAGTGGTCGGGGCTGACCAGTTCCTCCAGTGGTCGGCACTGACCAGTTCCTCCAGTGGTCGGGGCAGACCAGTTCCTCCAGTGGTCGGGGCAGACCAGTTCCTCCAGTGGTCGGGGCTGACCAGTTCCTCCAGTGGTCGGGGCTGGAGGTGAAGCAGGCCAAGTGTGCCGTGTTTCACGAGCACCGCTCTGGTGGAAACCGCTGGTATAAAGCCAAGAGAGACATGCCCCCCTCCTTCCTTGTAATGGGCCAACCCATCAGAGTCTACTCCCGTCACGAGACCTACCCATACCTCAGCCACAGGTTCAACATCGCTGGTGAGTGGGGGGAATAAGTCTCCACCTGGTTGACCTGTCCCCCCTCCCCGTTCTCATGAAACTCCAGGCTGTGAGAGAGGTAGATAGATAGATAGATACCTGGATAGGTAGAGAGGTGGCCCTGGCAAAGGTGTGTCACCTGTTTGCCAACGTGCACATCCCCCTCAGAGCACTGAGAGATGACCAACACAACAACGTGCACATCCCCCTCAATGCACTGAGAGATGACCAACACAACAACATGCACATCCCCCTAAGACACTGAGAGATGACCAACACAACAACAGAACACATCCCCCTCAATGCACTGAGAGATGACCAACACAACAACATGCACATCCTCTCAAGACACTGAGAGATGACCAACACAACAACGTGCACATCCCCCTCAATGCACTGAGAGATGACCAACACAACAACATGCACATCCCCCTCAATGCACTGAGAGATGACCAACACAACAACATGCACATCCCCCTCAATGCACTGAGAGATGACCAACACAACAACAGAACACATCCCCCTCAATGCACTGAGAGATGACCAACACAACAACATGCACATCCCCCTCAATGCACTGAGAGATGACCAACACAACAACGTGCACATCCCCCTCAGAGCACTGAGAGATGACCAACACAACAACATGCACATCCCCCTCAGAGCACTGAGAGATGACCAACACAACAACGTGCACATCCCCCTCAATGCACTGAGAGATGACCAACACAACAACATGCACATCCCCCTCAATGCACTGAGAGATGACCAACACAACAACATGCACATCCCCCTCAGAGCACTGAGAGATGACCAACACAACAACATGCACATCCCCCTCAGAGCACTGAGAGATGACCAACACAACAACATGCACATCCCCCTCAATGCACTGAGAGATGACCAACACAACAACAGAACACATCCCCCTCAATGCACTGAGAGATGACCAACACAACAACATGCACATCCCCCTCAGAGCACTGAGAGATGACCAACACAACAACATGCACATCCCCCTCAATGCACTGAGAGATGACCAACACAACAACAGAACACATCCCCCTCAGAGCACTGAGAGATGACCAACACAACAACATGCACATCCCCCTCAGAGCACTGAGAGATGACCAACACAACAACATGCACATCCCCCTCAATGCACTGAGAGATGACCAACACAACAACAGAACACATCCCCCTCAGAGCACTGAGAGATGACCAACACAACAACATGCACATCCCCCTCAGAGCACTGAGAGATGACCAACACAACAACATGCACATCCCCCTCAATGCACTGAGAGATGACCAACACAACAACGTGCACATCCCCCTCAGAGCACTGAGAGATGACCAACACAACAACATGCACATCCCCCTCAGAGCACTGAGAGATGACCAACACAACAACAGAACACATCCCCCTCAATGCACTGAGAGATGACCAACACAACAACATGCACATCCCCCTCAATGCACTGAGAGATGACCAACACAACAACGTGCACATCCCCCTCAGAGCACTGAGAGATGACCAACACAACAACGTGCACATCCCCCTCAATGCACTGAGAGATGACCAACACAACAACGTGCACATCCCCCTCAGAGCACTGAGAGATGACCAACACAACAACGTGCACATCCCCCTCAGAGCACTGAGAGATGACCAACACAACAACATACACATCCCCCTCAGAGCACTGAGAGATGACCAACACAACAACATACACATCCCCCTCAGAGCACTGAGAGATGACCAACACAACAACATGCACATCCCCCTCAGAGCACTGAGAGATGACCAACACAACAACATACACATCCCCCTCAATGCACTGAGAGATGACCAACACAACAACATGCACATCCCCCTCAAGGCACTGAGAGATGACCAACACAACAACATGCACATCCCCCTCAAGGCACTGAGAGATGACCAACACAACAACAGAACACATCCCCCTCAATGCACTGAGAGATGACCAACACAACAACATGCACATCCCCCTCAGAGCACTGAGAGATGACCAACACAACAACATGCACATCCCCCTCAAGACACTGAGAGATGACCAACACAACAACATGCACATCCCCCTCAAGACACTGAGAGATGACCAACACAACAACATGCACATCCCCCTCAAGACACTGAGAGATGACCAACACAACAACATGCACATCCCCCTCAAGACACTGAGAGATGACCAACACAACAACATGCACATCAAGGCACTGAGAGATGACCAACACAACAACATGCACATCCCCCTCAAGGCACTGAGAGATGACCAACACAACAACGTGCACATCCTCTCAAGACACTGAGAGATGACCAACACAACAACATGCACATCCCCCTCAATGCACTGAGAGATGACCAACACAACAACGTGCACATCCCCCTCAATGCACTGAGAGATGACCAACACAACAACATGCACATCCCCCTAAGGCACTGAGAGATGACCAACACAACAACAGAACACATCCCCCTCAGAGCACTGAGAGATGACCAACACAACAACGTGCACATCCCCCTCAATGCACTGAGAGATGACCAACACAACAACATGCACATCCCCCTCAGAGCACTGAGAGATGACCAACACAACAACATGCACATCCCCCTCAATGCACTGAGAGATGACCAACACAACAATGTGCACATCCCCCTCAAGGCACTGAGAGATGACCAACACAACAACATGCACATCCCCCTCAGAGCACTGAGAGATGACCAACACAACAACATGCACATCCCCCTCAGAGCACTGAGAGATGACCAACACAACAACATGCACATCCCCCTCAGAGCACTGAGAGATGACCAACACAACAACAGAACACATCCCCCTCAAGGCACTGAGAGATGACCAACACAACAACAGAACACATCCCCCTCAGAGCACTGAGAGATGACCAACACAACAACAGAACACATCCCCCTCAAGGCACTGAGAGATGACCAACAGAACAGTGGAGCTGGTCAGGAAGTGGGTGGGTCTCAACTCACACTCTACTCGTGGCATCGTCTTCCTCCCATGTGGGAGGGTGGACTAGGGGTCCCCAACGTGGAGTGGACCTACACAGCCACCAGACTGGCCCACCTGCTCCACATGGTGAATAGTGATGATGCCACGGTTGGAGAAATGGCCAGGGCTTCTCTGCTGCTGGACCTACGGAGGAGGAAGGTCCCCCAGGCCACCGCAGACCAGAACAACTTCCTGGGCTTCAGGAGAAAGGAGTCTGGGAAACTGGACTCACAGGACAAGAGCTTTGGGGTCTGGTCTGATTGGCCAGACCTCAATGACCTCTGCAACCGCTCCGGAGTTCAGCTGAAATTAATTCTTTTCCCTGTTTATGAAATGTAATTTGTGGAACCAAATAAAGTATTTAAAATGTGTGTGTGTGTGTGTGTGTGTGTGTGTGTGTGTGTGTGTGTGTGTGTGTGTGTGTGTGTGTGTGTGTGTGTGTGTGTGTAGGAGGGCATGCTGAAGGCTCTTCAGCATTCTGTGGAGGAAGAGGAGCAGGTGTGGAAGAGCAAACTGTCAGAGTCTGAGGAGCAGCGGGAGACGGTGAGAACCAGGAGGGTGGGGGGGGGGGTTTCTCATCTCGATTACTGCTCAACAATATGGTCCGGTGCAGACCAGAAACATCTGTCTAAACTAGTACTGTCTCACCTCCATTACTGCTCTACAATATGGTCCAGCACAGACCAGAAACATCTGTCTAAACTTCAAATAGCTCAGAATGAAGCTGCAAGGCTTGCACTGCTCTGTCCATTGGGTGTGAGGCAGAGGACTGAGAGATTGCATGCCAGCCAGTCTCTCATGGCTCAGAGTAGAGGAGAGGTTGGCATGCAATTTAGTGAGTTTCTTTAGGAATATTTGTCATAGTAAGCAACCAGTTTGTCTGTACTCACAAATACAATATGTGAGAGATGGTCATAATCATGCTACCAGGCAGGCTACTAGGGGTGAAAATGGTTAAAGACAAAGCCAGAACAAATGCAGTATGCAGATCTGTAATGTACAGGGAAATTATTATATGGAACACATTATACCAACTATGATCACTGAAGCACCCAGTAAGGCTAGTTTTAAGAGACTCCTTAAAAGACATTTGACTAATTATCCTCATTTTAGTTTAAATTAACTGACCGGTAGTTGTTTTTTATTGAATAATTTATTTATAATAAATAAATAAAGGGGCAACTTGAGCCTCAGTGGTTGAGAAACACTGCTTTAAACTCACTTTATGCTCACCCCTCTCTAGTGGATCAGATGAGCTGATGATGATCTGTGCTGTTGTTGTTGTTCAGGCTCTGTCCAGGGTGAAGGCTCTGGAGGAATCCTCCTCTGGAGAAGACATGGAACAGGTCTGTCTGTCTGTCTGTCTGTCTGTCTGTCTGTCTGTCTGTCTGTCTGTCTGTCTGTCTGTCTGTCTGTCTGTCTGTCTGTCTGTCTTTCTGCCTGTCTGTCTGCCTGTCTGCCTGCCTGCCTGTCTGCCTGTCTGCCTGCCTGCCTGCCTGCCTGCCTGCCTACCTGCCTGCCTACCTGCCTGCCTGTCTGTCTGTCTGTCTGTCTGTCTGTCTGTCTGTCTGTCTGTCTGTCTGTCTGTCTGTCTGTCTGCCTGCCTGTCTGTCTGTCTGTCTGTCTGTCTGTCTGTCTGTCTGTCTGTCTGTCTGTCTGCATGGGTGGACTTCATGGGGGGTCAGGGGGTGCACTGCACCCCCAGGCATTTCTGAGCATTTAGGGAAAAAAAGTAAGTCTCTAGCCCATTCCTGTCAAGAGTTTTGATTTTTTTAAAGGGCCTACACCATGCTTTTAAAACTATATTTTTTGTATAAATATATGCTCAAAATTGAGTCTTAAGACAGGTTTTAACCCTCAACAAACACTCTGACCATTCTTTTTGTTTGTTCTAGCTCTACTATAATGAGGCTCTCCAGCTGCAATACCAAAACGGCCTCTGTTTGCTCAGTGGGGTCTAGTGGGGTTTTTCCACCCGTCCCCCCTCCCCTCCTCTTCACTCCTCCCCGGACCCCACGTTGACAACAAATAATGTTAATATTGGGCCAATACAAAAATAGGATAATGTTGCAGCTCTGATTATAGCCTACTGTAGGCCTATATTGTATGTTATAGGCCTACTGTCAAATGACACAGGGCGACCGTTGCTAGACCAGACATTACTGAAAGTTAATCTACATTAGACAATCAACCCCACCTGCATTGTATTTATGTATAAAAAAAAAAGTTAAAAAAAAAAAAAAAAAAAAAGTTTTGAAAAAAAAAAAGTTTTTTGAAAAAAAAAGTTTTTTGAAAAAAAAGTTTTTGAAAAAAAAAGTTTTTTGAAAAAAAAAGTTTTTGAAAAAAAAAAGTTTTTGAAAAAAAAGTTTTTTGAAAAAAACTTTTGAAAAAAAATTTTTTTTACTCTGAAAAAAAAAACGGGAATCTGTGTGACGTCACACGGATCAACTCTCAGAACAGCACTGCTTTGAGAACCCGTGGAAAGCTTTTCATCTCTGTCTTCCCAAAACCAGAGAAAGACACAATGTACAGAAATAGGACTTTGTGAGGATAGAAGGTGCCAGTGGGACCCCAAAAAAAGGTTTTAAAATAGAAAAAGTGAAAATTCATGGTGTAGGTCCTTTAAAGAATTAACCAACTAATAGTCAGACTATGAATATACCTGAAAATACCTGCAAGATCGGAACTGTACACAAAGATTACACATATTAGGCTTGAAAATTAACAATGTTAAGAAAATATCAATTTAATTAAAAAGGGGTTTAAAATGTAAAGATATCTATTTTTTAAGTTATTATTCACTGATATTCCCTTATTGTTCATTACTTAAAATACATTAAAGTACAATAATTATTGTCCTGCATCAAACAAAATGTTTTGTAGCCATTTAGAAATTATAGCTGAGATTATCAAATGGCTTATTCTAATTGGCACTTCTTAAACAAATATATCTTGTACCAAATTTCGTGTAGGCTGCTCAGCCTCAAGTGGCCCAAATGCATTTGGGTCCCCATCCGGAATCCTTGGCAGTACATTCATTGTAGTCAAATGATTGTCTTAG
The DNA here is from genome assembly GCF_963921795.1 of Nannobrachium achirus. Classification (NCBI taxonomy): domain Eukaryota; kingdom Metazoa; phylum Chordata; class Actinopteri; order Myctophiformes; family Myctophidae; genus Nannobrachium; species Nannobrachium achirus. The sequence continues at coordinate 76,905,692 of NC_137812.1, read as the reverse complement.
GAATGCAACACAAAACTACACATATTATTGAACTCAAGTCTCCATGGCGTGAGTAATCAATAGAAAAAAAAGGTCATTTTAGGGGTGAACTACTCCTTTAAGGTTGATGCTTTAGTTTTATTTGCATTCTTTTTGCAAAGTAATATCTGTGTTCTGTGTTGTGTGGATTTGCTCAGTCACAGCACAAACAAGTTGAATGTGAACTCATCACACGGGACGCTGTGACGTTCCCAGTGTGAAGAACCTTTAGTTAGAATGTCTTGTATCGTCCACCTCAACAGAGTCCATGGAGGTGGACTGACTAGACTAGATTAGGGGTGTAACGAATCGAAACATTGATTTTAATTTGCAGTGATCTACTATATCGTTTGCAAAAGCAAAATATCGTACCGTTTTGGCTTTGTATTGTATCGTTTTAAAATGCAGTAATCAGTATCGAATCGTTTTGCAATACAAATAATTGATCGTATGGAAACTAAGTATTTGTGCCTTGTATTTGGCAATTTTAAGAGGGAAATGTGTGTAATCTCTGTGTTCATGTCAAGGTTGGTTTGTCCATATGTGTTGACATATAATGTCCATGTATTTGCTAGAGAATCACAGTGTTTACTTACATAATAATAGATTTTTTACACGTTTTACACAGATTTTATTTCTTTGCTGAATAGTTACTATATCGATTTTAAGTCATTTAATCGAATCGTATCGTATTGCCATGAATGAACCAATATCGTCCATGTATCGTATCGTTAACTATGTATCGTGATGCGTATCGCATCGCTGTTAAAATGTATCGTTACACCCTTGGACTAGAGTAATGACAGTCTGTTCTGATCCATCCAGCTGAAGGATCAGTTATCAGATTAATACATCATAATGTGTTTGATTGACAGCTGAAGGAGCAGGTGATGCTGCTGGAAGCTCAGCTGGAGAAACAGCTGGAGTCTGTGAGCTTCAACCAGACGTACACAGAGGAGATCACTGAGGTAGTCTGTTACCCTAACCCTAACCCTTACCCTAACCCTAACCCTATCCCTCTATAGTCTGTGACCTTCAGCCAGACGTACACAGAGGAGATCACTCAGGTATACTGGCTGGCTGACTGATTCACTGACTGGTTTAAGGGCTGTTCATAGTTATGTATGCGTGATTTTGTGTACTGTATGTTTTTGGGTGAGAGAGTACGTACGGTAGATCCGTCGACATGCATAGTTCCTCTCTGCGTTATTTGCGTGCCGACCCGCTCTCCGCTCCAATTCTGCTCCCGTTGGGGCCGCGCACCACATGGAGGTGGTTCTGCACAGCACACACGTGTAAACCGAAGCATTTTTTTAGCCAAAATATGTAGAACCACAGAATGTCTTGACCCGACGGCCGACGTGATGTTTGGTAACAGTCTGGACTGGTTCTGCAGCTGCTGTCTGTCGGCAACGTTATCGCGGTAAATGCAACTCCGCGAGGGACCGAGGTACAGATTAACCACCCGGACTGAGTCATTATAACAAAACACAGAGCACTGCACCTGTCTCTCTGTTTAGTTGGAGGACAGGCGGTGTGAGTGTGTGTGTGTGCACGTTTGTGTGTATGTTTTCTCATGTCAATAAAGCCGTTTGAGCCTGTGAGGAGTCCAGACGTTCTCTTCAGTGATTGCAATGACGTTCCTTTTTTCACGTTTCTTGCTAAATTATATTTCTTGTTGGGACACATAGTTTCAGAACCGCTGTCATAAGTAATTGTCCTCACAACTGCCACGGTTGACAAAAGTTCGCCACGGGTAGTTCAAGCGTACGTACGTTTTTATCGGTTTTAATCCGTCGGGTTGAGTGGTGTCCGTAAGGTTACGGACAGAGACAATTACCTACGGACCTACGGAGCAACCGGATTAAATCACTCTCCCCCTCCGTTTCTTGTGTATTACTGTGGTCCTTATGTACTACTATGCAATGCATGGTACTTTACTGACTGATTCACTGACTGTGGCTGGCTGGCTCACTCATTTTGTTCTCCTCCGTCAATACTTACTGGTTTAAATTAAATGTGTACAGTATGTGTTAAGGCTAAATGTTATGACAGTTAAGAGGTTTTGTAAGCGGGTCTGTGGTTTGTTGTTGAGACTAATGGATTGCATAGCTGTGTGTACAGTATGGATAATGCATTAGTGATTGATTAGTGTTGAATGTGTGTGCAGTTTAAGTAAAGATAATGCATTAGTGATTGATTAGTGTTGAATGTGTGTGCAGTTTAAGTAAAGATAATGCATTGGTGATTGATTAGTGTGAATATAACATCATTATTGATTGTAAGTGAAATATGGCAAAGTCAAAAGTGAATATGATGTGTGTTTTGTGTGTAGTTGAAGGCTCAGTTATCAGATTAATAATATTATGTTTGTATTACAGCTTATAGCTCAGCTTTCAGACTCTCAGAGAGAACTGGAGGATTAATAATACATCATAATGTTTATATTACAGCTTAAAGTTCAGCTATCAGACCGTCAGAGGGAACTGGAGGATCAATAAATCATATTATTATGTGTGTATTAATTACAGTTAAAGGCTCAGCTATCAGACTCTCAGAGGGAACTGGAGGATTAATAAATCATATTATGTGTGTATTAATTACAGTTAAAGGCTCAGCTATCAGACTCTCAGAGGGAACTAGAAGCCACACAGACAGAAGCCTTGAAGCAGTCAGAGGAGCTCACTATGGTAGGACTCCATTACCCACAACGCACTGCACTGTTAATGACAAACAGGGCAGTCAAATCACACATGCTACATGCTAATCAAACCTTTTTTTCATTTCAAGTTTGATATGTATGTTCTTATATCTTCCCCCCTCTCAACACTCTCAGAGTTACAGAGCTGTAAGGGTCCATTTGGTTCCATGTGTACACTCTCAGAGTTACAGAGCTGTAAGGGTCCATTTGGTTCCATGTGTACACTCTCAGAGTCACAGAGCTGTAAGGGTCCATTTGGTTCCATGTGTACACTCTCAGAGTTACAGAGCTGTAAGGGTCCATTTGGTTCCATGTGTACACTCTCAGAGTTACAGAGCTGTAAGGGTCCATTTGGTTCCATGTGTACACTCTCAGAATTACAGACCTGTAAGAGCCCATTTGGTTCCATTTATACACTCTCAGAGTTACAGAGCTGTAAGGGTCCATTTGGTTCCATTTGTACACTCTCAGAGTTACAGAGCTGTAAGGGTCCATTTGGTTCCATGTGTACACTCTCAGAGTTACAGAGCTGTAAGGGTCCATTTGGTTCCATGTGTACACTCTCAGAGTTACAGAGCTGTAAGGGTCCATTTGGTTCCATTTATACACTCTCAGAATACAGAAGAGTACAGTTTCATTTCTGACAGTCACTATTCAGACCATACAGAATGTGAGGTAAGTGCACCATCTGGTGACAAAGCAGAGGTACTGCACATACATTAGTATGCATTTCACATACCTTTGGTAGTTGCTACTAAGCTTTCAGACATAGTGAAACGTTTTGCATACTAATTTGTCATACTAAATAGTATGTTAGTATGACATTTTGGACACAGCCATACAAACACCTATTTACCCACAATGCATTGGTAATGACAGTATGAGGGATGGAGGTGAGAATGATGGAAGTAGTCATATTGTCTCAGTAATTTAGTCAAAGTATAAATACTCCTGGTAAATATTACTCAACAACGAACATGAAAGTTGCTCTGTCAAATAGAGTATTAGTAAAAAATACTACTATTAAAATAAATAGAGTATTAGTAAAAATACTGTCAAATAGAGTATTAGTAAAAATACTGTCAAATAGAGTATTAGTAAAGTAGGGTGATGTCTGTGAGTGGCTGACAGTACTTTAGCCAATGAGGGAGCAGCGTTCTCTGTGACATCACCACCATCCATTCCCACAGACAGAACTTATGACTCTATACTTGTGCGCTCTGATGGCGCACAAGTAGGCCATATTAGGCTATGAGTGCACAAGAAGCAGGTTGGCACCTCAACAGAATGCAGGCTAGTTTTTAATATGATGACAATGCATTGCTGTGTAAAAGAATGATAAAATTACTCCTATAATAATAATTTAAAAAGCAGATTTACAAGCTCACAATGTGTCACCATACGATGCATTGTGAAGACTGTAGATTTGCTATGTTCACTGTGGCTAATCCATTGTTTACTGTATGTTTGTAAGTTTGGGTCTATACTTTTCCTACAAAAGTAGTGGAGTCAAAACTACAACATTTGTCTCTGTGGTGAAAGTCATAGTCATATATATGTCTTAACAAACTAAGTAAGGTACAGAATACTCAAGCATACAGTACTACAGTGAATGCCACTAGGGGGCGGTAGAGCATACAGTACTACAGTGAATACCACTAGGGGGCGGTAGAGCATACAGTACTACAGTGAATACCACTAGGGGGCGGTAGAGCATACAGTACTACAGTAAATACCACTAGGGGGCGGTAGAGCATAAGGTACTACAGTAAATACCACTAGGGGGCGGTAGAGCATACAGTACTACAGTGAATGCCACTAGGGGGCGGTAGAGCATACAGTACTACAGTGAATGCCACTAGGGGGCGGTAGAGCATAAGGTACTACAGTAAATGCCACTAGGGGGCGGTAGAGCATACAGTACTACAGTGAATACCACTAGGGGGCGGTAGAGCATACAGTACTACAGTGAATGCCACTAGGGGGCGGTAGAGCATAAGGTACTACAGTAAATACCACTAGGGGGCGGTAGATCATAAGGTACTACAGTAAATACCACTAGGGGGCGGTAGAGCATAAGGTACTACAGTAAATACCACTAGGGGGCGGTAGAGCATAAGGTACTACAGTGAATGCCACTAGGGGGCGGTAGAGCGCCAGTGAACACACGGTTCCTCCTTCCAGGTCAGAGAGCAGCTGAAGGCAGCAGCGGCCACGGAGCACGTGCAAGACCCCGGACCCCCACAGGTCAGGGTGCCCCCCCACCCTGCATGGCCCAGGGTGCCCCCCAGGGTGCCCCCCACCCTGCATGGCCCAGGGTGCCCCCCAGGGTGCCCACCTGGGTGCCCATGCACCCTGCATTGCACTGCTGTTGGATGCGCTTGTTTAGTCGCCAGGGTGTTCTGGATGGGTGGAGACGGGAGGACGTAGAGCCTTGGTCCTACTCCTCCCACCCAACACTCCCTGCTGACGGGTGCTCCACCCACCAGCCTGTAGGAGTGACAAATACCTAACCCTCCCTGCCCCGCTTCACTTACCCAAACACTGGACCATTCTGTCCCTAAACACTCCACATAGCCATGTTATGTCTCTAAACACTCCACACAGCCATGTTATGTCTCTAAACACTCCACACAGCCATGTTATGTCTCTAAACACTCCACACAGCCATGTTATGTCTCTAAACACTCCACACAGCCATGTTATGTCTCTAAACACTCCACACAGCCATGTTATGTCTCTAAACACTCCACACAGCCATGTTATGTCCCTAAACACTCCACACAGCCATGTTATGTCCCTAAACACTCCACACAGCCATGTTATGTCTCTAAACACTCCACACAGCCATGTTATGTCTCTAAACACTCCACACAGCCATGTTATGTCTCTAAACACTCCACACAGCCATGTTATGTCCCTAAACACTCCACACAGCCATGTTATGTCTCTAAACACTCCACACAGCCATGTTATGTCCCTAAACACTCCATGTTATGTCCCTAAACACTCCATGTTATGTCTCTAAACACTCCACACAGCCATGTTATGTCCCTAAACACTCCATGTTATGTCCCTAAACACTCCACACAGCCATGTTATGTCTCTAAACACTCCATGTTATGTCTCTAAACACTCCACACAGCCATGATATGTCCCTAAACACTCCACACAGCCATGTTATGTCCCTAAACACTCCACACAGCCATGTTATGTCTCTAAACACTCCACACAGCCATGTTATGTCTCTAAACACTCCACATAGCCATGTTATGTCTCTAAACACTCCACACAGCCATGTTATGTCTCTAAACACTCCACACAGCCATGTTATGTCCCTAAACACTCCACACAGCCATGTTATGTCTCTAAACACTCCACACAGCCATGTTATGTCCCTAAACACTCCACACAGCCATGTTATGTCTCTAAACACTCCACACAGCCATGTTATGTCTCTAAACACTCCACATAGCCATGTTATGTCTCTAAACACTCCACACAGCCATGTTATGTCTCTAAACACTCCACACAGCCATGTTATGTCCCTAAACACTCCACACAGCCATGTTATGTCTCTAAACACTCCACACAGCCATGTTATGTCCCTAAACACTCCACACAGCCATGTTATGTCTCTAAACACTCCACACAGCCATGTTATGTCTCTAAACACTCCACACAGCCATGTTATGTCCCTAAACACTCCACACAGCCATGTTATGTCTCTAAACACTCCATGTTATGTCTCTAAACACTCCATGTTATGTCTCTAAACACTCCATGTTATGTCTCTAAACACTCCACACAGCCATGTTATGTCCCTAAACACTCCATGTTATGTCTCTAAACACTCCATGTTATGTCTCTAAACACTCCATGTTATGTCTCTAAACACTCCATGTTATGTCTCTAAACACTCCATGTTATGTCTCTAAACACTCCACACAGCCATGTTATGTCTCTAAACACTCCATGTTATGTCTCTAAACACTCCATGTTATGTCTCTAAACACTCCATGTTATGTCTCTAAACACTCCACACAGCCATGTTATGTCTCTAAACACTCCATGTTATGTCTCTAAACACTCCATGTTATGTCTCTAAACACTCCACACAGCCATGTTATGTCTCTAAACACTCCACACAGCCATGTTATGTCCCTAAACACTCCATGTTATGTCTCTAAACACTCCACACAGCCATGTTATGTCTCTAAACACTCCATGTTATGTCCCTAAACACTCCATGTTATGTCTCTAAACACTCCATGTTATGTCTCTAAACACTCCACACAGCCATGTTATGTCTCTAAACACTCCATGTTATGTCCCTAAACACTCCATGTTATGTCCCTAAACACTCCATGTTATGTCCCTAAACACTCCATGTTATGTCTCTAAACACTCCACACAGCCATGTTATGTCTCTAAACACTCCATGTTATGTCTCTAAACACTCCATGTTATGTCTCTAAACACTCCATGTTATGTCTCTAAACACTCCACACAGCCATGTTATGTCTCTAAACACTCCATGTTATGTCCCTAAACACTCCATGTTATGTCTCTAAACACTCCATGTTATGTCTCTAAACACTCCACACAGCCATGTTATGTCTCTAAACACTCCATGTTATGTCCCTAAACACTCCATGTTATGTCCCTAAACACTCCATGTTATGTCCCTATACACTCCATGTTATGTCCCTAAACACTCCACACAGCCATGTTATGTCTCTAAACACTCCATGTTATGTCTCTAAACACTCCATGTTATGTCCCTAAACACTCCACACAGCCATGTTATGTCCCTAAACACTCCATGTTATGTCTCTAAACACTCCACACAGCCATGTTATGTCTCTAAACACTCCACACAGCCATGTTATGTCCCTAAACACTCCACACAGCCATGTTATGTTCCTAAACACTCCATGTTATGTCTCTAAACACTCCACACAGCCATGTTATGTTCCTAAACACTCCATGTTATGTCTCTAAACACTCCACACAGCCATGATATGTCCCTAAACACTCCATGTTATGTCTCTAAACACTCCACACAGCCATGATATGTCCCTAAACACTCCACACAGCCATGTTATGTCTCTAAACACTCCACACAGCCATGTTATGTCCCTAAACACTCCACACAGCCATGATATGTCCCTAAACACTCCACACAGCCATGTTATGTCCCTAAACACTCCACACAGCCATGTTATGTCCCTAAACACTCCACACAGCCATGTTATGTCCCTAAACACTCCACAGAGCCATGTTATGTCTCTAAACACTCCACACAGCCATGTTTATGTCCCTAAACACTCCACACAGCCATGTTATGACCCTAAACACTCCACACAGCCATGATATGTCCCTAAACACTCCACACAGCCATGTTTATGTCCCTAAACACTCCACACAGCCATGTTATGACCCTAAACACTCCACACAGCCATGTTATGTCTCTAAACACTCCACACAGCCATGTTATGTCCCTAAACACTCCACACAGCCATGATATGTCCCTAAACACTCCACACAGCCATGTTATGTCCCTAAACACTCCATGTTATGTCCCTAAACACTCCACACAGCCATGTTATGTCCCTAAACACTCCACACAGCCATGTTATGTCCCTAAACACTCCACACAGCCATGTTATGTCCCTAAACACTCCATGTTATGTCCCTAAACACTCCACACAGCCATGTTATGTCCCTAAACACTCCATGTTATGTCCCTAAACACTCCACACAGCCATGATATGTCCCTAAACACTCCACACAGCCATGTTATGTCCCTAAACACTCCACACAGCCATGTTATGTCCCTAAACACTCCACACAGCCATGTTATGTCCCTAAACACTCCATGTTATGTCCCTAAACACTCCACACAGCCATGTTATGTCCCTAAACACTCCACACAGCCATGTTATGTCTCTAAACACTCCACACAGCCATGTTATGTCTCTAAACACTCCACACAGACATGTTTATGTCCCTAAACACTCCACACAGCCATGTTATGTCTCTAAACACTCCACACAGCCATGTTATGTCCTTAAACACTCCACACAGCCATGTTATGTTCCTAAACACTCCACACAGCCGGATGGAAACCCCAGAATCATTACTTAACCACCCAGAAACTCCACCCAACCAGACATCCCTATGTTACAGAACAAACTCCACCCAACCTGGCATCCCTGTGCTACAGAACAAGCACCAGAATAATCAGACACGCAAAAGAAAAGGTTTTTCAAACTGAAACACTTTTGAAATACAAAGTGAAATATGACCTTTCAGTCACGCATTCTGATAATTCTGATCAACATTAACGATCAGCTTACTAACCAATCACAATGAATCATTGCACTAAAAATCAACAAAAAAAAACAGCAACTGTCTCTTTGTCTCAGTGTGATTCTGGCTTTTATACGTTAACCATGAAGATGTTTTATTTGTTTTGCTTTGACAGACGCACTAAAATCACTGGTTGGCTTTGAGTGGAATGGACCTCACATGAAGCAGCATGGGAACCCAGAGGGCTGATTTAGAGCTTGTGTTTTCTAGTGGAGGGTAGAAGGTTCTGCAGGTGAACTGACCTGCTGTTTGTTTACTTCCAGATGCAGTCTCGCTTGGAGCAGAGCGTCCAACACCTGCAGACGGAGCAGGAGATGAGAGAGAAGCTGACCACGGACTTTGAACAGGTCAAACAATCATTATTACACAGCTTGGTTGAATGCTTGATTCTGATTGGTCAAGCGCTGAAATCGGCTGTGAATTATAGACCGCTGCGCTCTATAATGCACCGCTGCGTAATCAACGTCTCAGAACGCCTGCACACCATGTAAACAGGGTTAGGGTTAGGGTTAGGGTTAACCCTAACCCTAACTCTAACCCTAACTCAGAACACCTGCACACCATGTAAACAGGGTTAGGGTTAGGGTTAGGGTTAGGGTTAACCCTAACCCTAACCCTAACTCTAACCCTAACTCAGAACACCTGCACACCATGTAAACAAACACACAGCGTCATTTACAACTAAACGTTGCTCTCAGGAATGTTTTGAATAACATTTGAGGAGAGAAATAGACGACGCAGTATCAGAAATAGACGACGCAGTATCAGAAATAGACGACGCAGTATCAGAAATAGACGACGCAGTATCAGGAAATGGATTCTATTTGATCAGCACTTCCTTGTTTTCCAAGGCGACCCGTGTTGCGCTGTTGTTTTATATTCTCTGGGCATAAAACTCTCTTATTCCATATTCAAACTGTTTTGTGGTTATAATGTTTTTATTTGATTGACACCCAGCTTGATCACAAGCATCAGAAGTAGCAGATCTACAAGCATTTCAAATCAGTATGGATTCCAAGGACAGCCGACATGCCCAGCCTTTAAAGCTGGTTTCCATTGAGATTACATTGAATTACCAAGCAAAACGTTCAACTATATATCTGTAGTGTGAATGAGGCATAACTCTTTAAAGCAGGTTGGGTCAGAAAACACAGCCATAGCCTGCAGTTCACTCTAACATCACTCACAGTCTGTTGAGATGTTTCAGGTGTAATGATTATGTCATAGTGATGTCAGAGTGATGTCATAATGATGTCATGTTGTGTCCAGGCCCAGCAGTGCGTCTCAGATCTCCAAGCCCAGCTGGACCAGATCAAGACGGAGGAATGTTCGTCTGCACAGCTGAAGGTACTGACTTTATGATGTCATAATAATAACATGACTGTCTCTACTGACGTTATGATGTCATAATAATAACATGACTGTCTCTACTGTCTTTATGATGTCATAATAACAGCTGAAGGTACATGACTGTCTCTACTGTGTTTATGATGTCATAATAATAACAGCTGAAGGTACATGACTGTCTGTCTGCATGTAATAATAATGCTCTGAACACATTGTTCTGCTCTGAGCGCAGCAGTCATTTAAACAGTGTTGAACGTGGTGTGTGCTGTGAACACGTCATTTAAACAGTGTTGAACGTGGTGTGTGCTGTGAACACAGTCAGTTAAACAGTGTTGAACATTGTGCTGTGTGCTGTGAACACAGTCATTTAAACAGTGCTGAACGTGGTGTGTGCTGTGAACACAGTCATTTAAACAGTGCTGAACGTGGTGTGTGCTGCTCACTGTGTTCAGGAGAAGTTAAACAGCAGTCAGTTAAACAGTGTTGAACAGTGTGTTGTTTGCTGCTCACTGTGTTCAGGAGAAGTTAAACAGCAGTCATTTAAACAGTGTTGAACGTGGTGTGTGCTGTGAACACAGTCATTTAAACAGTGTTGAACAGTGTGTTGTTTGCTGCTCACTGTGTGCAGGAGAAGTTAAACATTGCTGAACATTGTGTCTGCTCAGTTAAACAGTGTTGAACAGTGTGTTGTTTGCTGCTCACTGTGTTCAGGAGAAGTTAAACAGCAGTCATTTAAACAGTGCTGAACATTGTGTCTGCTCAGTTAAACAGTGCTGAACATTGTGTCTGCTCAGTTAAACGGTGCTGAACATTGTGTCTGCTCAGTTAAACAGTGCTGAACAGTGTGCTGTGTGCTGCTCACTGTGTGCAGGAGAAGCTGGAGAAGGAGAAGAAGCTGACCAAAGATCTTGGTCTTGCTGCCACCAAGCTGCAGCAGCTGCTGAAAGGAACTCAGGAGCAGCTGAGCAAAGAGAAGGACGCTGTGAAGGCCTTACAGGAGCAGATACTAACCCAGGTACACTTATTATATACTATACCTACTGTATGGTACACACACCTATATACCTACTGTATGGTATAGGGGTGACCCTGAATAGTCGAATAGTCGACTAATTGATCGAAACGGCACCTAGTCGAATGGCAATATCTTAGTCGAATGAAAAAAAAAAAAAAAAAAAACGTTTTTCTTTTTTTTCTTTTTTTTTGGGGGGGGGGGGGGGGGGGGGGCGAGGCTGTTGGGGTGCTTAATGTCCGATGATTTAACATATACTTTGGTTTCTCGCAATAAAACATGCATAGCCTACTGGCTGCTTTCAATCAATCAATGAGGCACAGCCCGGTACTGTCTGTGTGTGTGCATTGCGTAGACTCCACAGAACCTGCACAGCTGATCTGTGTTAACAACTCAATCAGGCTCCGTCACTTTAAACAAGTATAGGACAAAACTAAAGTAAGCTGCAGGATCTGGCTATGACCTACCACTCCACACCGAGCAACATGTCAGATAAAAGTAAGTTGGCTTAAGTCCATTATGTAATGTCCATACTCCCAAAAGCGACGTTTTAAGCTCTCCTTTCCTCTAGTTGTTTTCTCCTAATGGAGAAAACAACTAGAATCAATGCTCTGTGGATGAACAGGAAGTAGTGGTAGGGTGTGACTAAAAGGGATCTGGCGCCCTCTATCTTGCAATGCACTACTTTGTGCAAAAGGAGCTCGAGACTAAGGGACTCCCGAAGTCACGGGGACGGAAAAATATATATTTGGGACGCAAATTAATCTCCCCTGGGACGCAGAGGATTTTTTTTAGCCAACAGCGCATATTATCAATGTCACTGCTCAAACCACGGTGTGCAAACTCACAGCATGAGACTCACAGAAAATGAATATGATGTAAACAGAATGTTTAAGAAGTTACCACAGGCAGTGCTGATCATCCTTTTCAGGTAGAACTTATAGTTGCTAGAATGCGGCGCATTCACCAGCTGAATGAGGCAGAGAACAGACTGTCAATCTGGGTTACAACTAGTGGAAAAGAGACATTTGTCTTTCCTTGTAAAATATCGCTGCGCCACATGAAGAGTAACAAATCCATGGATATTATTTGGATTGTTGTGATATAAGAAAGTGTAAAACAGAAAGCGATGTCAACGCACCAAGCACAGACACATAGCATATGTTTGAATATAGGAGTAGGACACATTGTAATTAAATCAATTGTTTGTTTAACTTTTGGCATCTCTATAAACCGATAGCCTATATTCCCAAATACAAGACGTTACGTTCGTCTAATCAACTTCATCACAACCAGCCGTGCAAGCTGGCATTCATTTCACAGAGTTCCCGTGCTGTGTGGCTCTTAATTAAAAACATATTCTCAAAAACAACCGGTCCGCTCGTCTCAAATAAATAACTCAGCCAAAACAAAGCCAACAAAAACATATAATAAACAATATCACTTACACTACCTTTCAAATGTGTTTTTTTTTTAAGATAAAAATAAGCAGTCAGAAAAAAGCCAAGCAGTAATGAATGTCAGTGTGAGTATACAGTATGTGAACGCAACCGCCGAGGGGGTGCAATCCTGGAATCACCATATCAACCCATTTAGACCGAGGACCCCTATACGTAACCATACCTTTCAATCCGGGGACCCCTTTTGGGGTTGTTGTTGCTATGTAGTAGGGCATTAACAAAAAAGTCGACAAGTCGACTCAGTCGACTTCATTACACAAGTCGACTCCCACCAGAGAAAGTCGAAAGTCTTTGAGCATGTAGATCTGCTATTTTCACAATTTCTGCCTCTAATATTTGACAATTTGGCTAATGTTTAATTTGTCATTTTAGAGGTATTAAATAATCCAAATAATTGGGGGGTCGTGTGTGATGTGATGACATCATCAAACGATAAAGTCGACTTCAACTCAACTTTTAACTGAGTCGAGTCGACAAGTCGTTAGTGCCCTACCATGTACAGTATTAAGCAACATACATTTTAAAATGAAATGAAAGGTGTTTTTAGAATTGGCTCAGGTCCAAATGGGTCAATAGCTCACTATGTGGCAGACATCCTCAGGTCTAAATGGGTCAATAGCTCACTATGTGGCAGACATCCTCAGGTCTAAATGGGTCAATAGCTCACTATGTGGCAGACATCCTATCTGACATATAAACATAAATAAATCTGAATTCAAAATTGTCCAAACATTTTCAAAAATAGTAGATGTATAAGCTTGCAGAACTACTATCTGCATTGTTTCAATAGCATATGGATAAAGTAGTTAAAATGTTAGTGATGCTGTCTGTAATGACACATTTTGCTGGGGACCCCCTGGAACCCCCCTCAAGGACCCCTGGGGGTCCCCGGACCCCCACCGTGAGAACACTGCTGTTAAACGCTGGATTGGTCCATTCATTCATTGTCAAATAAATGCCCCAAATCAGGAACCTTTCACTGATCAAGGATGAATTAAATGATGTTCTAATCGACAATTCTATCAATAATTGTTTGGGTCAATCGAATATTCAATAACCGATCAATCAACGAATCAAAAGGAAAACAAATCAAATAGATTTTTTTATGACCGACCGAATCAGTCTGATTAACTACTTATTTTGATTAAAATGTTGATGCCTATAATTAACTTTTTGTATTTGTTTAAATCAATTAGTTTGATTTGCACATTTACGATCCCTTAAAATCCCATTGTTCTGATGTGAAGAGATCATACATAATAAATCTGTCTGTAAATTAAAATCAACAAATGAATTGATCCCATTGTTCAGGGGGACTGATGTCCATGACTTGATCCCATTCTCCAGGAGAGGTGGGATGTCTAAGGTCTAATGAAGGGGTCTTCAACATGGGATCCAGGGACCCCTAGGGGTCCTCAGAGTTACTAAAGGGGGTCCGTGTGACAGGAACGGTTTATTGTTTTACATCCATTAAGACCCGAGGCTGATTGTGTCTTAAAAAAAAAAAGAAAAAACGTTTTCATGCTAGTATTTGACCACGGACCCCCAATGTATGGAGCATAGAAGTCACTCATACACCATGATAAGTATTTGACCACGGACCCCCATCCCAAAACATGTTGTTCCAGAATCAAAGATTTACAAAAGTTTGCTTTAAAAATATATTTATTCAACACCAAGGTCAAGTTTCTGAAGTGGTTAAAACTATGAAATAAAATGATAACAAACATTTCACACAAACACTGATGATAGTGCTGCTGTCAAACAAAAAGGAGAAACGCTGAAGACCTGGTCTAATGTATGGAGCAATGGAGTCACCCATACACCCTCCAATCACATACTGTTGTAGTGCCACCATCCTAATGGTACAATGTGGTCTATTTAACAACATGTCTCACTACTAGCACTAATAACCTGCTGTACACTGATTCAACTCCCTCCACTCCTAACTGGGTACTGCTGCCCCCGTAGTGAAACAAGCGACCAGGTCTATGAAAACAAGCTCAAAAGAAAACAACCAGTTTCACCTATTGAGCTCTATTACATTAGCTATTTTCTAAAATAATGTTGAAAGCAAGGCCAAATAAGCAACTACACTTCAGAAACAAGCCCAAACAAAAGTAACCCATAAAACTTACAAAATTATAAGAAAACAGGATCAAAGTCGCTTATAACGACATTGACATTTGTTGGTGTTTGTGTGAATGTGTTGTTATTGACATGTGTTGGTGTTTGTGTGTGAATGTGTTGTTGTTAACAGAGTGTGTTTGTTCTCTTCTAGGAGCAGACTGAGCAGCCCAAGGAAGGAACGTCAGTCTGATGTCACACACACACACACACACACACACACACACACACACACACACACACACACACACACACACACACACACACACACACACACACACACACACCAGGCGCCATCTTGGCTCCACACAGCGGACCAACATGTCAGCCATCTTGGCTCCACCAGGGACCAACATGTCAGCCATCTTGGCTCCACCAGGGACCAACATGTCAGCCATCTTGGCTCCATCAGGGACCAACATGTCTTCCAAACATTCCAGTCCAAACATTCCACAGAGAGCCAATCAGAGTGTAGAGTTGGGTTTTAACACAGAGAGCCAATCAGAGTGTAGAGTTGGGGTTTAACACAGAGAGAGCCAATCAGAGGCTTTGTTTTCATGAGCAAAAGTGCAATTCACACCTGAATAAAATCAGGAAAAGAAAGAATCACGTCACTTGAATCAGGGGAAATATGTCAATCTGTCGACGTTCACGCCGGACGCAACGTTTTTCACTTGAAGCGACTGAGCCACCCAACATTACACACATGTGGCTTAGGGCATTCACCAATAGTGATTTTTAGTATACGAATTATTCGACCTCAAAGTATTCGAATATTGGAATATTCGACAGGACTTGCCAAACTGCAGAACCGAGTCACATTAAATGTAATACCTACAACTCATTCTTATGACTTCCTATCTAGCCAAGCTTTATAAACTATATATTTTAAGAGAAAACAATAACAAAACTAAAATAAGCGAATATTTGACTTCGGTGAACAACGTCGAATAGTGACTTTGATATTTGAATATTTGGTGAATGCCGTACTGTGGCTGGAGATTTGATTCGCACCGCTTCAGGCGCCGCTGCAGGCGCCGCATCGCGTCGCTCAAGTGAATTCCCGTGGCGTCCGGTGAGAACACGACCGTAGGATCTTATTTATCGTAACATGAGAATCCTGTGTCATCGCAACGTCAGGAGGAAAACCTCCGATGTCCAACACCTTTCCTTTCTTATTACCGTTTAAGAAAAAAACTAAAGGGAAATCGTGAAAATGGCCGATCGACTTGTGAGCTTGTAGATCGTCTATTTTCACTGCTTTTGTGCGTCACCCTGGTAAGATGAAGCAGGGCATTATATTAATTTAACAAGAAAAACTTAGAAATTATGAATTATGGATACAAGGTTTCTGCCTCACAGCAACAATGTATTATTATTATTATTATTATTATCTGTTAAACCAGTCATCCAAAGTCTTATATATTATATGTTATTATTGTTATTATAATACATTAACCATATGAACCCTAGCGTGGCTGTTCTGGGGAAGAACATTCGCTGAATAGAATTTATGCGGCGAAAGGAGTGGAGGGAAAACAAGGAGCAAGGAGGACCAAGTACCCAGCCCTGGGGGACCCCGCGGGGGGGCGGGGGGGGGGGGCAACCAAGTAATGATTCTAGGGTTTACAAAACTCCTCTGTGAGCTGAAAGGATATTTAAACAGGCTCCAAATGAGTCTGCCTGGGAGATTGGGGAAAGAATCCTTTTTATGAATTGAACTTTTATTTTTATTTCATTATTAGTGTCATTGTTTTTTTTTAATCAAGCTGTAATGCTGGAGGTGTTATTATCAGTAAATGTGCCTTAAAGGTGATACACCATGAAATTTCACTTTTCCTATTTTAAAACCTTTTTTTGGGGTCCCACTAGTACCTTCTATCCTCACAAAGTCCCATTTCAGACCGTTGTGTCTTTCTCTGGTTTTGGGAAGGTGGAGGTTAAAAGCATCCCACGGGTTCTCAAAACAGTCCAGATTTGCTGCCGTTTGTGACGTCATAAACGGCCGTTTTTGAAGAAAAAAAACATTTTTTTCAAAAAAAATAAAAAAAATAAAAAAGATTTTTTTGGGGTGGTGGCGCAGTTCAGGCCAAAGGTGGTACTGCAGCTGAAAATGCTCTGAGAGCCATTCAAAAATGAGAGGCTCTCTATTCAGGAGTGGTAATTTTTAAACAATATGACATAAATACTTTTTAAATGCATGGTGTATCACCTTTAAACGAGCTAATAATATTATTATCACTAATGTGCCTTATACCAGTTAATAATATTATTGTCAGTAACGTGCCTTATACGAGGACATGCGGTTTAATGTGATTTTTGAGTAGTTTTTATTAATGCTCCGTATTACGGCAGACAACCGTTAATTTGACATTATTGTTGAATCCGGTGAAGGCTACCCTGTGAGCCCTGGGCGGCTATTAGGCTTCTGTCTAAAATCAGGTTATATGTCTGGTCTGATGTTTTTGACGGCTAGGCTTATCTTAGCTTACTGTAGATGTTCTCATTTATTTACAGACGGTCTCTCTAAGCTTAGCCGGCTAAAAAACCTTCACTTTTAGACCAGTTCTAACCCGATCTTAGCCTGTCGTTTAGACATATTTTAGACTTAATAGCCCAAGAAATGCTCTGTGGGTTTTGAGTCTTACGTCTGCACTCGCCAAAAATGTTATAAAAACGTGTGTTTTTATTTTGGGCGGTGATCACAGTTACTTTACCTTTGAATCCAATTTATGTTAAGATAAATCATGATAACTTTCTGTTTGGCACGACAGCATAATGTTAAGCTACACAACTTCGCCCGTTTCTAGAAACGTGGTCGTTGTTCTAGATTTTTAGGCGAGCGGTTTGAGAAGCTTTATTGAGAACACTCAACGGTTCAGTGTTGCGCTTCATTCCTGCTCTGTTGTCCGACGCCAAACTGTCCGACGCCAAACAGTCCGACGTGCGTGGCATCGTAGATGGCCGTGCGGCGCGACACCGTCGCATGAATCGGGCTTTAACGAGAGAAATGTATAAAAGGGAAAATCTGCATGGTTGAAACATGCATGAACGGTGCAATGACTCAGCCTAACGTAGACTCTTGTACGTGTCGCGCGGTGTTTTTTTTCTTCAGCGCGCCACACCGTCGTACAGGGAAGTATACACCAGGCTTTTACCTCCCCTCCTGTTGAAAGGAAAGGGTTAGGGTTAGGGTTAGGGTTAACCTAACCCTAACCTAACCCTCCTGTTGAAAGGGTTTTATCCATGCAGAAAAAGGAAGGTTTTTGTGTTTTTTGGGGTCTTTCATTCGTCATGGTTTACCACACACACACACACAAGCACACACGCACACACGCACGCACGCACGCACGCACGCACGCACGCACGCACGCACGCACACACACACACACACACACACACACACACACACACACACACACACACAAGGATACAAGACCAGTTCGTGCCTTAATGCCTCTGTTGCCTCCCCGATACCAAAATGTGACTTTGTACCAAATAAACGTATTTAGAAAGAAACGCCTGATATTGTTTTTATTCGTTTATCAGAGCAGTGACTTTCTTGTTGTTTCTTTCAGAAAAAGAAGGAAAAAAAACTTTTCTTTCTTCGTTTTTTCAGTTGCTTCTTTCAAAGGTTTTCTCAACTTTTCTTTGTCTTTATTTGTTGACACAGACCGTGTTGGAGAGACAGACAGACAGACAGACAGACAGACAGACAGACAGACAGACAGTAGGACAGCTGAGAGACAGACAGTGTAGGACAGACAGACAGACAGACAGACAGACAGACAGACAGACAGACAGACAGACAGACAGACAGACAGTAGGACAGCTTATAGAAACACTGTTCAGTCTGTTCGGGGCTGCCAGTGATTTTGTTTTAAAACAAAGTTTATGGTTAAAATTATGAAAGTTAAACCTCTCTATGTTGTGATCGTTGCTTTATAGAGTGTTTGTTCAGTCTGTCTGCCCAGCTCTTTTAGTAAACTAAAAGGTTAAATATATTAAAATATAATTTATCAATTTGTGTTCCATTTTAAATTCTCTCTGCCCAAACCTTCTCTCTTTCTTTTTCCAGTTTCACGTGTTCATCCTGTTTAATCCTGTATTAAGTTATCTCTCCTGTTTAATCCTGTATTAAGTTATCTCTCCTGTTTAATCCTGTATTAAGTTATCTCTCCTGTTTAATCCTGTATTAAGTTATCTCTCCTGTTTAATCCTGTATTAAGTTATCTCTCCTGTTTAATCCTGTATTAAGTTATCTCTCCTGTTTAACTCTTCCCATGCCACAGACGAGAATTGACGAGAATCATCGCAAAACCCGTCAGTGCCAAGGACCGCTTTTGACGTAAATAATAAAAATGTATTATTTGTTTTATTTATTTTTTCATTTTTTTATTCTTTTTTAAAATATGTCAAAATGACCTGAGATCAGAGAGATGCTTTTCTCTGTTTGTGTGTTGGCTCCCTCGTTTAGCTGATTGAGAAAATGTGTGTTCATTCTAGTGGATGGACACTTTTTTCATTCAAACAGCTCTATCTCTGGAACCATTTGTCTGATTGACAAAAGTATTTTTGCCACTGAATCACAACAACTGTGTCTGTTTCTGTGGGGAAGAAAAAATCTAAAAATAAAATCTTTTTTTTTTCATTGCATAGTAAAGAAAAACATACAAAATCCTGGCACAGGGACCTTGGGCCATTTTGGCCCTGGCATGGAAAGTGTTAATCCTGTATTAAAGAGGAAGACCACCCATTTTCAATTTTGAATTATGTCATTAATATACCTTGAGAAAAAAAAGTTCCCCCCCCCTTCTGTGTTGCCTAGAACTGGAGGATTGTTTTGGGGGTTTGTATTGTAACAACAGTGTGATGTCATCACTTATTTACACAACTCCTCTAAGGTATATTATTATTATTATTTTTTTTTTTTCAATATTGAAAATGGGTGGTCCCTTTAAGTTATCTCTCCTGTTTGGATGAAATTGGTTTCCTGAACTAATAGAAACATCTATTTACTTAAGAACTGGAGAGATGTATAGATCCCTCGTTATGGAACAAGCACATAATATGATATCAATAAGATATAATCTATAAGATCATTTAAAACATTTTAACAAAGACATTTCACTTACCCTGCCTTTAATGAATGAGTCAGATCTGTTGCACTGACATTCTGCAAGGCCATGGTCTGCCACTAGATGGAGCTGTAGGGTTGAGAAGGAGTGGGAAAGCTGCCATTTGTATAACACTAGAGGTTTGCGGGCCTTCGGCCCGCTCACATCTAGTTTAAAAAAAAAAAAAAAAAAAAAGTTAAAAAAAAAAAAAAAAGTTAAGGGAAAAAAAAAGTTAAAAATTTTGAGAAAAAAAATGTTTGAGAAAAAAAATTTGAGAAAAAAAAATTTTTGAGAAAAAAAGTTTGAGAAAAAAGTTTTTTGAGAAAAAACATTTTTGAGAAAAAACATTTTTTTGAGAAAAAAAAAATTTGAGAAAAAAAATTTAGAGAAAAAAAACATTTTTGAGAAAAAAAATTTTTGAGAAAAAAAAAATTGAGAAAAAAAAATTTTGAGAAAAAAATTTTTTTTGAGAAAAAAAGTTTTTTGAGAAAACATTTTTTTTGAGAAAAATGTTTTTTTTGAGAAAAACATTTTTTGAGAAAAAAACATTTTTGAGAAAAAAAAATTAGGATAAAAAAAAGTTTTGAAAAAAATAAGAAATAAAACGTATTGTTGATGTGTGCGTCTCTCTCTGTGCATTCCCCCCCCCCCCCAAAGTGTGCGTCTCTCTCTGTGAAGTTGCCCCCCCTCCCCCCCCAGTCTCTCTCTGTGAAGTTGCCCCCCCTCCCCCCCCCAAGTGTGCGCGCTTCTGTGCCTATGCCCCCCCTCCCCCCCCCCCCCAAGTGTGCGCGCTTCTCTCCTCTCTCTCCCTCTCCCTCTCTCTTTCTCTGGGCGTGTCTCAAAGTCCGTTGACTGTCCTGTGTCCGTTGACTGTGGGCTGCCCTGTGTCCTGTGCCCTGTGCCAAAGTGGGCTGCGGCCTTAAGCCAATTGTAAATACTAGAAGCTCGGCCGCCCTTCGGGCGGCCGAGCGTCTAGTCGGCGACCTGGCCAACTCGGGAACAATGTAAATAGGGAATGAATGCCCCGCCCTTTAATGCAAACCCCATTATACCTGTTGTCATAGGATCCGTTTTGACCATCTGTTTGCGTGTGTCCATTTATGCCCATATATGGAGAGATATGTCTGTCTACGTCCATTTTCTGCCCATATATGGAGATCTCTGTAGGACCTGGTTTGACCATCTGTTTGCCTGTGCCCATTTATGCCCATATATGGAGTTTGCGACCTGGCCAACTCGGGAACGATGTAAATAGGGAATGAATGCCCCACCCTTTAATGCAAACCCCATTATATGGAGATCTCTGTATCTGTCTGTGTCCCTTTTATGCCCATATACTCTATCTGTGTCCATCTTTTATGCCCATATGCCCATATATGGAGATCTCTGTATCTGCCCATATGCCCATATATGGAGATCTCAGTCTGTGTCCCTTTTATGCCCATATATCTGCGTCCATTTTATGCCCATATGCCCATATATGGAGATCTCTGTATCTGCCCAGAGAATCATCGCAAAACCCGTCAGTGCCAAGGACCGCTTTTGACGTAAATAATAAAAATGTATTATTTGTTTTATTTATTTTTTCATTTTTTTATTCTTTTTTAAAATATGTCAAAATGACCTGAGATCAGAGAGATGCTTTTCTCTGTTTGTGTGTTGGCTCCCTCGTTTAGCTGATTGAGAAAATGTGTGTTCATTCTAGTGGATGGACACTTTTTTCATTCAAACAGCTCTATCTCTGGAACCATTTGTCTGATTGACAAAAGTATTTTTGCCACTGAATCACAACAACTGTGTCTGTTTCTGTGGGGAAGAAAAAATCTAAAAATAAAATCTTTTTTTTTTCATTGCATAGTAAAGAAAAACATACAAAATCCTGGCACAGGGACCTTGGGCCATTTTGGCCCTGGCATGGAAAGTGTTAATCCTGTATTAAAGAGGAAGACCACCCATTTTCAATTTTGAATTATGTCATTAATATACCTTGAGAAAAAAAAGTTCCCCCCCCCTTCTGTGTTGCCTAGAACTGGAGGATTGTTTTGGGGGTTTGTATTGTAACAACAGTGTGATGTCATCACTTATTTACACAACTCCTCTAAGGTATATTATTATTATTATTTTTTTTTTTTCAATATTGAAAATGGGTGGTCCCTTTAAGTTATCTCTCCTGTTTGGATGAAATTGGTTTCCTGAACTAATAGAAACATCTATTTACTTAAGAACTGGAGAGATGTATAGATCCCTCGTTATGGAACAAGCACATAATATGATATCAATAAGATATAATCTATAAGATCATTTAAAACATTTTAACAAAGACATTTCACTTACCCTGCCTTTAATGAATGAGTCAGATCTGTTGCACTGACATTCTGCAAGGCCATGGTCTGCCACTAGATGGAGCTGTAGGGTTGAGAAGGAGTGGGAAAGCTGCCATTTGTATAACACTAGAGGTTTGCGGGCCTTCGGCCCGCTCACATCTAGTTTAAAAAAAAAAAAAAAAAAAAAGTTAAAAAAAAAAAAAAAAGTTAAGGGAAAAAAAAAGTTAAAAATTTTGAGAAAAAAAATGTTTGAGAAAAAAAATTTGAGAAAAAAAAATTTTTGAGAAAAAAAGTTTGAGAAAAAAGTTTTTTGAGAAAAAACATTTTTGAGAAAAAACATTTTTTTGAGAAAAAAAAAATTTGAGAAAAAAAATTTAGAGAAAAAAAACATTTTTGAGAAAAAAAATTTTTGAGAAAAAAAAAATTGAGAAAAAAAAATTTTGAGAAAAAAATTTTTTTTGAGAAAAAAAGTTTTTTGAGAAAACATTTTTTTTGAGAAAAATGTTTTTTTTGAGAAAAACATTTTTTGAGAAAAAAACATTTTTGAGAAAAAAAAATTAGGATAAAAAAAAGTTTTGAAAAAAATAAGAAATAAAACGTATTGTTGATGTGTGCGTCTCTCTCTGTGCATTCCCCCCCCCCCCAAAGTGTGCGTCTCTCTCTGTGAAGTTGCCCCCCCTCCCCCCCCAGTCTCTCTCTGTGAAGTTGCCCCCCCCTCCCCCCCCCAAGTGTGCGCGCTTCTGTGCCTATGCCCCCCCTCCCCCCCCCCCCCAAGTGTGCGCGCTTCTCTCCTCTCTCTCCCTCTCCCTCTCTCTTTCTCTGGGCGTGTCTCAAAGTCCGTTGACTGTCCTGTGTCCGTTGACTGTGGGCTGCCCTGTGTCCTGTGCCCTGTGCCAAAGTGGGCTGCGGCCTTAAGCCAATTGTAAATACTAGAAGCTCGGCCGCCCTTCGGGCGGCCGAGCGTCTAGTCGGCGACCTGGCCAACTCGGGAACAATGTAAATAGGGAATGAATGCCCCGCCCTTTAATGCAAACCCCATTATACCTGTTGTCATAGGATCCGTTTTGACCATCTGTTTGCGTGTGTCCATTTATGCCCATATATGGAGAGATATGTCTGTCTACGTCCATTTTCTGCCCATATATGGAGATCTCTGTAGGACCTGGTTTGACCATCTGTTTGCCTGTGCCCATTTATGCCCATATATGGAGTTTGCGACCTGGCCAACTCGGGAACGATGTAAATAGGGAATGAATGCCCCACCCTTTAATGCAAACCCCATTATATGGAGATCTCTGTATCTGTCTGTGTCCCTTTTATGCCCATATACTCTATCTGTGTCCATCTTTTATGCCCATATGCCCATATATGGAGATCTCTGTATCTGCCCATATGCCCATATATGGAGATCTCAGTCTGTGTCCCTTTTATGCCCATATATCTGCGTCCATTTTATGCCCATATGCCCATATATGGAGATCTCTGTATCTGCCCATATGCCCATTCTCTGTATCAGTCTGTGTCCCTTTTATGCCCATATACGGAGATATCTGTCATGGAGATCTCAGTCTGTGTCCCTTTTATGCCCATATATCTGTCTGTGTCCCTTTTATGCCCATATACGGATGCAAACCCCATTATATGGAGATCTCTGTATCTGTCTGTGTCCCTTTTATGCCCATATACTCTATCTGTGTCCATCCTTTATGCCCATATGCCCATATATGGAGATCTCTGTATCTGCCCATATGCCCATTCTCTGTATCAGTCTGTGTCCCTTTTATGCCCATATACGGAGATATCTGTCATGGAGATCTCAGTCTGTGTCCCTTTTATGCCCATATATCTGTCTGTGTCCCTTTTATGCCCATATACGGAGATATATCTGTCTGTGTCCCTTTTATGCCCATATACGGAGATATCTGTCGGGTCGAGGCAAGGCCCCTGTATTGCCCATATATGGAGATCTCTGTATCTGCCCATATGCCCATATATGGAGATCTCAGTCTGTCGGGTCGAGGCTAGGCCCCTGTATCTGCCTGCAGTGATGTCACAATGACTCAGCGCTTGCGCCCGGCACTGCAGTGATGTCACAATGAGTCAGCGCTTGCGCCGATTTTGCGCCGATTTCCGCATAAGGAGATTCCGAACGTTTCGCGCCGGTTAGGGAAAACCGCGCATCGGGTCGGGTCGAGGCCCGGCACTGCACTCCGTGCCGCGGCGGGGAGCGCGCGTGCCGAATCTGAAGCCGGTGGGACGAAAGGTTCTCGAGATACGCGGATTACAAACACACACGCAGAGACTTCTCGCATTTATAGATAGATAAGATTAAATGTATTAAATGTAACATTAATGTTGCCTGGTTCCAGACCATAGACCCCGCCCACTCTCAGAGTGGACTGAGCTGAGTCTGAAATCAGGCTAATATTAATGCGTCTGATCAGTGAAGCTAATTAGAAGGCCTAATATGGAGGCTACTGATGAAACATTGATTGATTGACGAGCACGCGCGCGCGCGTACACACACACACACTTCAGAGAGTTTGATGCAAGAATCAAAAATATTTATCACATATTTCCTGAACATTTATAGGATTTCATGATGACTCACACGTGTTCAATCCAGCCATTTAAAACACATTCAATTGTTGAAAAGTGTACTTTAAAATAATAATAGCCTAATAATAATACTAATATAAGCTCTCAGGGTTATGTGTTCATAGAGGTGAGAAGATAATGATCCTCTAATGATTAAATGATTAGGATGATTAGAAGGCTCGTTCTAGATTACAACCTAATCTAATGTAATCAGAGGCTGCGACTTTTACTCTGAAAGAACAGACACTTCATCGCCCCCTAGCGGCGGCACAGGGAATGGCCCGCCAGCACAGGGTATTTTATTTTGCCTTAAACAAGGACGCAAAGCCAAGGTAAGGACCGTGGGGCATTGATTGATTGAAGACTTTATTGTCAGTTTGCAGAGGAAAAGGTACAGTTTCATGACACTACAGTTCACTGGTACAAGGTCAACTAAAAGGTACAGTTTCATTGACACTACAGTTCACTGGTACAAGGTCAACTAAAAGGAGACCCTTGTAAGCTTTTCTGCTTATTTGCACAGGAAACCATTGAAGTATCTCATATAACATTGAATGACAGACGGATAGAACCCAGTAGCCTATACAATGCAGTATTGTCAGAAAAAAAAAAAAAAGAAAAAATAACAGTGCAACAAATATATACAGTATAGGCTATATATAGGAAACGAGTTTGTTGGTTGTACTTTATTGTTACATATTTTGTACAGGTACATAAGAATAAAACATATTTGTGTTCGGCTTCCTTCAGACAATGCAGTGGTTTATAAGTATATTAAAAAACAGCAGAACAACAGAAAAACACAGCACATCTAAGATAAAATAATAAGTAATAATGGCTTAGGAAAGAAAGAGAAAGGAAAACGAGCGAAGATAATGTAAAAAGCATCCTCAGCTGTACATGTGCATAAGGTTTGGTATATTGTAGACACCATTGGCATTATCTCTTCGTACCAGCTACTGTACAATAACATTTAGTGTGGTATATTGTAGACACCATGCATTATCTCTCCGTACCAGCTACTGTACAATAACATTTTGTATCCAACATCCTTGAAGCTGGAAAGATTAGCTTCAAGGATACATCCTAAAGTAGGACATTTTGTTTTTTCATGTTATGACCTTGTCACCCACTTTGATTGTGAAGTTTTCGACCTTTTTGAGTTCATGATTTTAGTCCAAAGAGGATGGATTCAGTTTTGCCCATGCAGGTGAGTTGATGATGTGTTGGTTAGTTCAGAGTTAAGAGTCTTTTCAACCTGCAAGTGGTCCTTCATGCCGGAGACTAGGAGTGCCGAGTCATCCGCGAACAGGACAGGTTGCAGTCGCAGGAAGATGCCATGTCGTACTGCCATGTCGTACTGCCATAAGATCAGTTAAATCAAGTATTCAGTGGCGTCAGTTCAGACGCCTTTGCGCGCGTGCAAAACACCTGTCATGTTGCCATATTAGCAACAGGCATGATAGGCCTACATTTATTTTAAGAAGTACATTTTATTTTTCCCTATTTTTCCCCCCGTTTTTATGGTTTCTTGGGCTGGATATGGCAGCCTGGAACGGTTGTTCAAGTGCATTGCACATGTGCAGCTGACCTGTGGAACCTGGGAATATACCATTTTGTCAAAATGGGGAGAATGAAAGTGTGGAGAATATAATTATAATACCTTGTTAAAGTGACCATTTTGTAACATTTTGCATTTGTAGTTATTTTACTGTAATTTAACAACATAATAACCAGCACAGATAGACAAAGAGACATTCATGGATTTATATTTAAAAGTAACTTTTATTTTCCCCCCTGGACCCAGGGTATGGCAGCTGCATACCCCTGCCATACCCTGGACCCAGGGTATGGCAGCTGCATACCCCTGGACCCCCCTGGACCCCCCTGGACCCAGGGTATGGCAGCTGCATACCCTTGCCATACCCAATTGACGCCCCTGCAAGTATTGTAGGCCTTTATCTAAAGTTTAAACTATGTATATAACACTATATATAGTAATATTATAACTATGTAGGCCTATATAACATAACCTAAAGTTCTAAAGTTTAAACTATGTATATAACACTATGTATAGTAATATTATAACTATGTATATAACATAACCTAAAGTTCTAAAGTTTAAACTATGTATATAACATAACATAAAGTTTAAACTATGTATATAACACTATGTATATATATATATGGGTCAGTGACGTGACGCCCCAAAAAATGTGTTTTTAAAAAAACTTTAAATTGCAGGCATAAAAGTTATTTACTTTTGTTCTACTCACTCTCAACCTTATGGAAATACATTCTGTTTTTAGATATTTTATTGGAATCAGACTTTATTCAGCAGTTTGTTGTACTTGTGCCTAAAATCGTCATATGGTGTGACATGAAAATAATTGTTCATAAAATGAAAATGGAGTACATCTTTCTTAAGTTACTCACTTTATCAAAGTCCTTTATCATAACTAACCAGTGATCCACTATAGTTTTTTGAAAATTAATTATATCTGTATGTTTTTTTCATAATCGACACTCTGTGTGAGGCCCATGTTCATGATCTTACAACATATTTTAAATGTATTCTGTCAAAACTTTCTCTAAAATTACACAAATATTTGTGACTCTTCCTGATAATATTCTCTATGTAATGCATAAACATTTTTTTGGTTTAATCATTAATAAAGGTATGATTTTTCACTATTTGGAATGTCACACCAAATGATTTAGTGTCACACCGTATGATCATATCTTCATGTGTCAAAACAAACTGTGTTTAACCTACCTATTAGTGAGTACTGAACTTTACTGATTGATTAAACAATTACCCAGGATAACATGGCCTTAATATTTCTGAACAGGATATTATTGTAGGGCTTTAACATGGGATAAGAAAGAATTGTAGTAGTAGATGGATGATGAGGATGTGCACAGGAATGCTACACACACCTAAGTCTTCTGCCGGCCCACGGCAGAAGGATCCTAAAGAGACAATAAGGCGCATAGCCACACTTGGAGCCAAGGCAACATTTTATTAACACCAATTAGTGGAAACAGAACTCAGCATTCAGGTAAATTGCTTTTTTCCGAAGTCTCCTGAACTTGAACACAGCATTTTGTGTTGAACAAATGTAATTAGGAATCATGACATTACACCACATCTCCACTAGCTAAAGAGTGCTGGGTTGCGCAACTCCAAAAATAGCTGATCTACAAGCACAACGTGTTGAGCGCTTGTAGATCAGCTATTTTCGCTAGTTTTGTCTCGGGTCCTACCTTAACACTGTCCACTGTCCAGTCCAGTGAGTGAAAGTACAAAAGTATTAGATCAGATTAGATTATACATTTAGACTGTATTGTACATCAGCCAGTCGTATTTGGTGAGGGTAGCAAACCGGCTGCCTTGTTGTGGTTCTGCTATGCCACAGACAACCTCCTGCTCTTCTTAGAAAATGCAGTCTCGCCCCTTTGGCTCCTCTCTCCTTGCTGGGTCATTGTTTAGTTTCTCCCTGTACTTTCTCGTTCTCTCAGCACTTGTCATTTCCCAGCTGACAAAAGAAAATGGAATGTATAGTTTAAGACAAAGAGAAAATATTGTTTAGATTGAAACAATATGTTAAGGTTTCTGTGAAGGGGTTTCTGCTCTGTCTGATGAATTTGAAGTATCACTGAATGAAGCTAAATTACATTTTATGTAAAAATGTTTAAAACAAATGTTTAAATGTACAAAAGAAACATGGAACTTTGTTATTTATTGTTATATCTGTAGTTAAATACAGTATAAATCATATGGTGTGACAATCAAGTCATATGGCGTGACAAGCAGACCTGTCACACCATATGATTAAGTGTCACACCATATTACTGTTTTCTGCATTTAGGTTTACCTTGAGGCTACTATGTACACATTAGCATGCTAACAGCATGCTAGCTATAACAAAGCAGCCTAGATCTACATGGAAATATGACCAAAACTTCAAATAACTTAAGCTTTTTTTAAAGAAAAGGTGTCACACCAAAAGACATCCAGAATGGTGAGTTTGTGAACGTTTCAACAAGATGGCATTTCATGAAAATGTTAAAATCATAACTCACCTCAGACACCTGTCTTGCAGTTGTGCTGGGAGTGCTGAATAGCCTTACAGAAGAAGGACCTCTCTAGCCAATAGGTGTCCAAATAATTGCCTGTTTAATTTTTCCAAACTAGTGTCACACCAAATGATTTTGGGTTGGGGGACAAAATGTTTTTGATCAGAAATGACTGAAAACATTATGCTTTGACTTTGAAAAGATATAGGCTCAAAATAGACATTTTTTTTAGCCTAAATTCATTTTCAAATGATTTTTAGCAATTCTTTTTCTTAGTTTTATTCAAGTTCCCACTTTGAGAAACAAGGTCAGGACAGTCACACCATATGAGTTTTGCCATGTTTGGTTGAAGATTCTGAAGAAATGAGGAATGAAATGTTTTAATCTTGAGTAAGTTCACATAAAGCTTAATGTCCTGCACAATATTCAGAAGGTTTTTGACAAATATATTTTTTATTTATACATGTTTGACACCGAGGACAGCGAAAACGTTACGTCACGTCACCCACCCATATATAGTAATATTATAATATGTATATAACATAACCTAAAGTTTGAAAGTTTAAACTATGTATATAACATAACCTAAAGTTTAAACTATGTGTATAACACTATGTATATATATAGTAATATTATAATATGTATATAACATAACCTAAAGTTCTAAAGTTTAAACTATGTATATAACATAACCTAAAGTTTAAACTATGTATATAACACTATGTATATATATATAGTAATATTATAACTATGTATATAACATAACCTAAAGTTCTAAAGTTTAAACTATGTATATAACATAACCTAAAGTTTAAACTATGTGTATAACACTATGTATATATATATATATATATATATATAGTAATATTATAATATGTATATAACATAACCTAAAGTTCTAAAGTTTAAACTATGTATATAACATAACCTAAAGTTTAAACTATGTATATAACACTATGTATATATATATATATATAGTAATATTATAACTATGTATATAACATAACCTAAAGTTCTAAAGTTTAAACTATGTATATAACATAACCTAAAGTTTAAACTATGTATATAACACTATGTATATATATAGTAATATTATAACTATGTATATAACATAACCTAAAGTTCTAAAGTTTAAACTATGTATATAACATAACCTAAAGTTTAAACTATGTATATAACACTATGTATATATAGTAATATTATAACTATGTATATAACATAACCTAAAGTTTAAACTATGTATATAACACTATGTATATATAGTAATATTATAACTATGTATATAACACTATGTATAGTAATATTATAACTATGTATATAACATAACCTAAAGTTCTAAAGTTTAAACTATGTATATAACATAACCTAAAGTTTAAACTATGTATATAACACTATGTATATATAGTAATATTATAACTATGTAGGCCTATATAACATAACCTAAAGTTCTAAAGTTTAAACTATGTATTGTATATAACATAACCTAAAGTTTAAACTATGTATATAACACTATGTATATATAGTAATATTATAACTATGTATATAACATAACCTAAAGTTCTAAAGTTTATTTATTTATTTATTTATTTATTTGTCAGGGACAAAGCACATTGATCAACATGTCAGTTTTTCAACATCAATGTAAATATGCCAGATTTAGCCATGAGCTAATTTCCATCTGTAGTCCCTGGGCAGGCTGTACAAACGTGAAGGTAAGGCTATCCTTACAAAACATACTATACATACAATACGGTACAAAACAAAACATAACAAAACAAAACAGTACAGTACAACATTAAGGGGACATACTTATAGCAAGTTGAGTGACTCCAGTGACAGATGGAGCCGATAGTTACCCATGATTGTAAGTTTGACTTGCTCTAAGCCACCTCTTACGGCCAGAGCCGACAACAGTAACATTTTAGTAAATAGTAATAGTAAATAGTAATAGTAAATAGTAATAGTAAATAGTAATAGTAAATAGTAATAGTAAAATAGTAAATTGTTAAAGGGACTAGTACTAGCCAATTATGAGCAACTCCAGTAACAGATGGAGCAGATAATTACTCATGATTACAAATTTGATTTGATTTAAGCCACCTCTTGAGGTTGAACTTGAAGGTCAGATAGTTGGAGGACTGTCTTACTTCAGTCGGGAGACTGTTCCATGTATTGGAGGCTCTAACAGAGAGAACTGTGTTACCAAACACGCTCTGCCTGGATGGTACCTCACAGTCCCCTCTGGTTGTAGCCCTTGTTGTTCTGTCACCACTTTCACAACGTTTTATGAACTGTTTCAGTGGTGGAGGTGCAAGCCCATTGAGAACCTTGAACACAAGACAGGAATCCATAAAATGCCTAAAGCTTTCAAAGTTAAATAAATTATATTTTTGTACTATATGGCAATGGTGGTAACGGTTGGGCTTTTGATCGAGTGTTTTTAACGTCTGTTTGTAGAGTGATTCAATAGGTTTCATGGTTGTTATATTGGTCTGAGACCAGGTTGTGAAGCAGTATGATATGTGTGAAAAAATCATTGCGTGCATGAAGAGTTTAGCTGCATCTGTTGTGAGATATGGTCTTATGTGCCTGAAATTATTTAAGTTGAATTTAATTGTATTGGTTACCTTTTTGACATGTTTTATGAATGTTAAATGTGAGTCTAGTATGATTCCAAGATATTTAAATTCTGTAACTACCTGGATGCGGTTTCCTCTGACAACAATGTCAGGATCAGGTTCTGTGGAGTTGCGTGACAAAAACATGCAAACAGTTTTACTTGTGTTTAAATGTAAACAGGAGTTCCTCAGCCAGTCAGATACGTGGACCATGGTTATGTTATAAACTATGTATATAACATAACCTAAAGTTTAAACTATGTATATAACACTATGTATATATAGTAATATTATAACTATGTATATAACATAACCTAAAGTTTAAACTATGTATATAACACTATGTATATATAGTAATATTATAACTATGTATATAACATAACCTAAAGTTTAAACTATGTATATAACACTATGTATATATAGTAATATGATAACTATGTATATAACATAACCTAAAGTTTAAACTATGTATATAACACTATGTATATATAGTAATATGATAACTATGTATATAACATAACCTAAAGTTTAAACTATGTATATAACACTATGTATATATAGTAATATTATAACATAACCTAAAGTTCTGCCAGAGCAGCCACCAAGGGGTTAAGCTTTAGTAGCTGTGGGGGCGGGGCCAGGGCAGTATCATCAACATTAAATTGATATGGCGATATAACACTATATTGATCGTCTGAGATATTGATACCGTGATATGGCAAAAGAAAAGCGTTGCATTTCACTGCTTTTAATGTCACCACCCTTGTTTTATGCTCAATACAGGCTAAGTATATTCAGAAATGGTTAGGAACAGAGCTACAAGCTCACAATACAAAATAAAGGTTATATTATTGTCACAATATTGATACTGAATTACTGGGTAAGAAAATACTACTAGCCTATTAGTACTTGTAATTGACCTATTTTTATTATTCTATGAAATGTTACTTAAAGGGATATTTCACTTTAAAAAAAAACTTTTGGTCATTTTATCATCTATTCAGACTTTTGAATAGATGATACAGTTTTTAATTTGATTGATTCAATATTGAGATATTTGATGTAAATATTACCAGGCCCTCCTCCTCCAGGGCTTCTCCCCATACACACCCATCCTCCAGGGCTTCTCCCCATACACACCCATTCACTGATTCATTAAAAACACCAGCCTGACTTCAGACTCAGCGCCAGGGCGGGTCTATGGGCGGGTCTATGGGCGGGTCTATGGGCTGGAGCAGGGGTGGGCAACTGTGATGATGGTGAGGGCCACTATATTTCCACCTTCACTCCAGAGGACCACTATATTTACACCTTCACTCCAGAGGGCCACTATATTTCCACCTTCACTCCAGAGGGCCACTATATTTCCACCTTCACTCCAGAGGGCCACTATATTTCCACCTTCACTCCAGAGGGCCACTATATTTACACCTTCACTCCAGAGGGCCACTATATTTCCACCTTCACTCCAGAGGGCCACTATATTTCCACCTTCACTCCAGAGGGCCACTATATTTCCACCTTCACTCCAGAGGGCCACTATATTTCCACCTTCACTCCAGAGGGCCACTATATTTCCACCTTCACTCCAGAGGGCCACTATATTTACACCTTCACTCCAGAGGGCCACTATATTTCCACCTTCACTCCAGAGGACCACTTATTTCCACCTTCACTCCAGAGGGCCACTATATTTCCACCTTCACTCCAGAGGGCCACTATATTTCCACCTTCACTCCAGAGGGCCACTATATTTCCACCTTCACTCCAGAGGGCCACTATATTTCCACCTTCACTCCAGAGGACCACTTATTTCCACCTTCACTCCAGAGGGCCACTATATTTCCACCTTCACTCCAGAGGGCCACTATATTTCCACCTTCACTCCAGAGGGCCACTATATTTCCACCTTCACTCCAGAGGGCCACTATATTTCCACCTTCACTCCAGAGGGCCACTATATTTCCACCTTCACTCCAGAGGGCCACTATATTTCCACCTTCACTCCAGAGGGCCACTATATTTCCACCTTCACTCCAGAGGACCACTTATTTCCACCTTCACTCCAGAGGGCCACTATATTTCCACCTTCACTCCAGAGGGCCACTATATTTCCACCTTCACTCCAGAGGGCCACTATATTTCCACCTTCACTCCAGAGGGCCACTATATTTCCACCTTCACTCCAGAGGGCCACTATATTTCCACCTTCACTCCAGAGGGCCACATATAGGCCTACATACATATATATACATTTTGCTACGTCCTACTTTGTCATTCTAGTATCTCATACAAAAGAAGCAAAAATAACAGATCTACAAGCTCAAAACGCATCGCAGCGCGATAAAAGACAAAGAATCGGCCTCACACTTTGTAGCCAAAGTGGCAAAATGTATTTTAGGACGCAGAGGGAAAGTTGATTCCTCGCCCAGCAGGCTTACGCGTGCACGCGCCCACGTGCACAACCTCTGAATAATTATACTTATTATGTGTTTGTGGCACAGCATTTTATTCATTTATTAGTGTATTTATTTGTAGAACATCACATGATTAATGAATACAATTGAGTTGTGTAAAAAGAAAAAAGAATACACTTCTTCTTTGATTCCTGACCTTCCCAGCAGCAACGAGTCAAGGCAACAGCGCTACCCTGTGTCTGCTCTGCCTGTACCAGCCGCCGGCTGTTCTGATGCTATTCCCGGAGCGGGGAGAGAGACACTCACACTACACTGAGAGAGAGAGGGGAGAGAGACACTCACACTACACTGAGAGAGAGAGGGGAGAGAGACATTCACACTACACTGAGAGAGAGGGGAGAGAGGGGAGAGAGACCTAGACACTTCACTACACAGAGAGAGAGAGAGAGAGAGAGGAGAGAGGAGTCTGCGTCCATTTTACACTATCCCAGCTCCCAGTGTCAGCCTGTCACACGCACACACACACATGCACGGTGTGCTGTAGCGGCTACAGTGTATCCATCTGGAGGATCAGAAGGACAGGCCGCCGGGCTCTGCTCTTTGTGGCAGCGGGACATGACGGCTCCTCCGCCGGGAGAACCTTGAAGCAAGCACCGCATGTGTGCGGTGATCTGCGGGGCTCTGGTCCACCCTACCCCCGCTGTGTGCGGTGATCTGCGGGGCTCTGGTCCACCCTACCCCCGCTGAGTGCGGTGATCCTTGGTGATCTCATGGCCTGCCATCGAGCCCAGCGCCGCTCAACTCACCACCAGTGGATTATTTCATTTGTGAGGATTTATTTCTCGTCGGCTCTTCTGCACTGAGCGGGGCTTTGCTGTGGGTCGGGGGGCCAAGCCTCGCCTCGCCTCGCCTCGCCTCGCCTCGCATTGCCTTGGATTGCCTTTCATTGGATTGCCTTGCCTTGGATTACATTACATTACATTACATTACATTACATTACTTTACATTGCATTGCCTTGCCACGCAGCAGGCTGTTGGGAGGAGGATTTCCTCGCTGGCTGACAGCGACAGAAAAGGAGCAGAAGAAATCCTGCTCGGATTGACAGGTTGGTGCAAAGAATGAACGGACAGAATGAACCGTGGTGTTAAAGGGACAGAATGAACCGTGGTGGTAAAGGGACAGAATGAACCATGGTGGTAAAGGGACAGAATGAACCGTGGTGGTAAAGGGACAGAATGAACCGTGGTTGTGGTTGAGGGACAGAATGAACCGTGGTGTTGAGGGACAGAATGTGCTGTTATGTTGTTGGTAAAAACCATGCAGAAATACATTCATTCATTACTGTAACATTCCTTCCTTATGATACAGTAACGGTCATCCCCATTAGTGTATCGCTCCTTACATTAGCTTAGGGTACAGTAAGTAACGGTCACTTCCATATTACTGTAACTGTCAGATATATAGAGCTTCATGGTGTTTATTATTAATGATCATCATTACACATATTCTATTATAGAGCTTCATGGTGTTTATTATTAATGATCATCATTACACATCTTCTATTATAGAGCTTCATGGTGTTTATTATTAATGATCATCATTACACATATTCTATTATAGAGCTTCATGGTGTTTATTATTAATGATCATCATTACACATCTTCTATTATAGAGCTTCATGTTGTTTATTATTAATGATCATCATTACACATATTATATTATAGAGCTTCATGTTGTTTATTATTAATGATCATCATTACACATATTATATTATAGAGCTTCATGTTGTTTATTATTAATGATCATCATTACACATATTATATTATAGAGCTTCATGTTGTTTATTATTAATGATCATCATTACACATATTCTATTATAGAGCTTCATGGTGTTTATTATTAATGATCATCATTACACATATTATATTATAGAGCTTCATGGTGTTTATTATTAATGATCATCATTACACATCTTCTATTATAGAGCTTCATGTTGTTTATTATTAATGATCATCATTACACATATTCTATTATAGAGCTTCATGGTGTTTATTATTAATGATCATCATTACACATATTATATTATAGAGCTTCATGGTGTTTATTATTAATGATCATCATTACACATCTTCTATTATAGAGCTTCATGTTGTTTATTATTAATGATCATCATTACACATCTTCTATTATAGAGCTTCATGTTGTTTATTATTAATGATCATCATTACACATATTATATTATAGAGCTTCATGGTGTTTATTATTAATGATCATCATTACACATATTATATTATAGAGCTTCATGGTGTTTATTATTAATGATCATCATTACACATCTTCTATTATAGAGCTTCATGTTGTTTATTATTAATGATCATCATTACACATCTTCTATTATAGAGCTTCATGTTGTTTATTATTAATGATCATCATTACACATATTCTATTATAGAGCTTCATGGTGTTTATTATTAATGATCATCATTACACATATTATATTATAGAGCTTCATGGTGTTTATTATTAATGATCATCATTACACATCTTCTATTATAGAGCTTCATGGTGTTTATTATTAATGATCATCATTACACATCTTCTATTATAGAGCTTCATGGTGTTTATTATTAATGATCATCATTACACATCTTCTATTATAGAGCTTCATGTTGTTTATTATTAATGATCATCATTACACATCTTCTATTATAGAGCTTCATGGTGTTTATTATTAATGATCATCATTACACATCTTCTATTATAGAGCTTCATGGTGTTTATTATTAATGATCATCATTACACATCTTCTATTATAGAGCTTCATGTTGTTTATTATTAATGATCATCATTACACATCTTCTATTATAGAGCTTCATGGTGTTTATTATTAATGATCATCATTACACATATTATATTATAGAGCTTCATGGTGTTTATTATTAATGATCATCATTACACATATTATATTATAGAGCTTCATGTTGTTTATTATTAATGATCATCATTACACATATTATATTATAGAGCTTCATGTTGTTTATTATTAATGATCATCATTACACATATTATATTATAGAGCTTCATGGTGTTTATTATTAATGATCATCATTACACATCTTCTATTATAGAGCTTCATGGTGTTTATTATTAATGATCATCATTACACATATTATATTATAGAGCTTCATGTTGTTTATTATTAATGATCATCATTACACATATTATATTATAGAGCTTCATGTTGTTTATTATTAATGATCATCATTACACATATTATATTATAGAGCTTCATGGTGTTTATTATTAATGATCATCATTACACATCTTCTATTATAGAGCTTCATGGTGTTTATTATTAATGATCATCATTACACATCTTCTATTATAGAGCTTCATGGTGTTTATTATTAATGATC
This sequence comes from Nannobrachium achirus, assembly GCF_963921795.1. Lineage (NCBI taxonomy): Eukaryota > Metazoa > Chordata > Actinopteri > Myctophiformes > Myctophidae > Nannobrachium > Nannobrachium achirus. The sequence continues at coordinate 76,868,081 of NC_137812.1, read as the reverse complement.
ATCATTACACATCTTCTATTATAGAGCTTCATGGTGTTTATTATTAATGATCATCATTACACATCTTCTATTATAGAGCTTCATGGTGTTTATTATTAATGATCATCATTACACATCTTCTATTATAGAGCTCTTAAAACGAGCCATTAAAGCACCGTTTGACTGTTTTCAGTTGTTATCAGAGCTCTTATTTCTAGTGGCGGCGCTTCTCCAAGTGCGTCAGAGAAATAAGAACACAGGCTGACACGCGCGCGCGCACACACACAGCAGAGCATGCAGCTGCATGTGTGTGTGTGTGTGTGTGTGTGTGTGTGTGTGTGTGGTTGTCAGGAGGACAACATGTCTTTGTGTTGATGTTTAAGGACAAACTGATCTAGATGATGAAGATGATGATGAAGATGATGGTGATGATGGGTCCTGGTTTATTCTGATTCTTCTTTTTGCAAGGACTATTAGCTCTCTCTCTCTCTCTCTCTCTCTCTCTCTCTCTCTCTCTCTCTCTCTCTCTCTCTCTCTCTCCTCTCTCTCTCTATGTGGGCCAATCAATGTGACAGTAATGTCACCTCTCAGCGTCAGACTGGCCAATGTGACACAATTCAATTCTATTCAATTCAAAGGAGCTTTATTGGCATGAGAAAACATTTACATTGTCAATGCAAGTGTAAAAAAAAAACAGGGTGGATCTAGGACTACAGTTGGAGGGGGTTCAGCATTGTGTAAACAGAGTTGGTAACATGTTGCTGTTATGTAGGCCTACATGTTGTATCTACAGTAGGCCTACATGTTGTATCTAGATGTATCTACTATCTAGTAGGCCTACATGTTGTATCTAGATGTTGTATCTACAGTAGGCCTACATGTTGTATCTAGATGTTGTATCTACAGTAGGCCTACATGTTGTATCTAGATGTTGTATCTACAGTAGGCCTACATGTTGTATCTAGATGTTGTATCTACAGTAGGCCTACGTTGTATCTAGATGTTGTATCTACAGTAGGCCTACATGTTGTATCTAGATGTTGTATCTACAGTAGGCCTACATGTTGTATTTAGATGTATGTATCTACTATCTAGCAGGCCTACATGTTGTATCTAGATGTTGTATCTACAGTAGGCCTACATGTTGTATCTAGATGTTGTATCTACAGTAGGCCTACGTTGTATCTAGATGTTGTATCTACAGTAGGCCTACATGTTGTATCTAGATGTTGTATCTACAGTAGGCCTACGTTGTATCTAGATGTTGTATCTACAGTAGGCCTACATGTTGTATCTAGATGTTGTATCTACAGTAGGCCTACATGTTGTATCTAGATGTTGTATCTACAGTAGGCCTACATGTTGTATTTAGATGTATCTACTATCTAGCAGGCCTACATGTTGTATCTAGATGTTGTATCTACAGTAGGCCTACATGTTGTATCTAGATGTTGTATCTACAGTAGGCCTACAGAAGGGTTTAGAACAGGCCTACATGTTGTATCTAGATGTTGTATCTACAGTAGGCCTACAGAAGGTTTTGGAACAGGCCTACATGTTGTATCTAGATGTATATGTCACGGTTTGTTAGAGAAACAGGACGGTCGAGAAACGGAGCACTCGTGGTGCCGCACGGGGCGGAGCAAGCGGTCGCCACAACAACGTCCTCCAGGCGGAGCCGCTCGATTGTCCACGACATTGCAAGCGGCGCGAAGGCAAGCGGACCTTGGTCCTGCTCTTCGCCCCCGAGCGCCGCAGGCGCGAGTGGCCGCGAAGAGCGGGCCAGGGCCGCGCGGCCGGCGGAGTGCCGCGCAAGTTACGAAGCCGTGGTGAATGCAATCGTTATATTTATAAGCCCACGATAAACGCTCATAGTAAGCTAATGGCTAAGCTAATGGCTAAACACCGCCCAGCTAGGCTAGTAAATAAAGAAAGAGAGTCGCAAACGAGTGACGTCAGCGCCTGCACTAGTGAATGGCTGTCTATGGGCTGTCGTCGCCATCTGGTGGTGATTAGTGTGTGGTGAACGACAAAACAAGCGCTCTTACTCTTACCATCTGAGTTACCCAAACATACTGTAACATATCTACTATCTAGTAGGCCTACATGTTGTACATGTTGTATCTAGATGTTGTATCTACAGTAGGCCTACATGTTGTATCTAGATGTATCTACTATCTAGTAGGCCTACATGTTGTATCTAGATGTATCTACAGTAGGCCTACATGTTGTATCTAGATGTATCTACAGTAGGCCTACATGTTGTATCTAGATGCTGTATCTACAGTAGGCCTACATGTTGTATCTAGATGCTGTATCTACAGTAGGCCTACAGAGGCTTTTGGAACAGTAGCAGCAGTCATTTGCAGTGTCTTTCTCTCAGTGTGACAGACTGGCCAATGTGACATTAATGTCACCTCTCAATTCATTTCATTTCATTTCATTTCATTTCATTTCAGTTCAGTTCAGTTCAGTTCAGTTCAGTTCAGTTCAATTCAATTCAATTCAATTCAATTCAATTCAATTCAATTCAATTCAATTCAATTCAATTCAATACAATTCAATTCAATTCAAAGGAGCTTTATTGGCATGAGAAAACATACTGTTGACATTGCCAAAGCAAGTGTCAAAATAAAATGAACACAGTTGAAATGGGGAACATAAAATATAGAGTTGGAGGTACAGCATTGTGTAAACAGAACATATATACAGTTGGACGTACAGCATTGTGTAAACAACATATACAGTTGGAGGTACAGCATTGTGTAAACAGAACATATATACAGTTGGAGGTACAGCATTGTGTAAACAGAACATATATACAGTTGGAGGTACAGCATTGTGTAAACAGAACATATATACAGTTGGAGGTACAGCATTGTGTAAACAGAACATATATACAGTTGGAGGTACAGCATTGTGTAAACAGAACATATACAGTTGGAGGTACAGCATTGTGTAAACAGAACATATATACAGTTGGAGGTACAGCATTGTGTAAACAGAACATATATACAGTTGGAGGTACAGCATTGTGTAAACAGAACATATATACAGTTGGAGGTACAGCATTGTGTAAACAGAAGACAGACCATATACAGTTGGAGGTACAGTATTGTGTAAACAGAACATATATACAGTTGGAGGTACAGCATTGTGTAAACAGAACATATATACAGTTGGAGGTACAGCATTGTGTAAACAGAACATATATACAGTTAGAGGTACAGCATTGTGTAAACAGAACATATACAGTTGGAGGTACAGCATTGTGTAAACAGAACATATACAGTTGGAGGTACAGCATTGTGTAACAGAACATATACAGTTGGAGGTACAGCATTGTGTAAACAGAACATATATACAGTTGGAGGTACAGCATTGTGTAAACAGAACATATATACAGTTGGAGGTACAGCATTGTGTAAACAGAACATACAGTTGGAGGTACAGCATTGTGTAAACGGAACATATATACAGTTGGAGGTACAGCATTGTGTAAACAGAACATATATACAGTTGGAGGTACAGCATTGTGTAAACAGAACATATATACAGTTGGAGGTACAGCATTGTGTAAACAGAACATACAGTTGGAGGTACAGCATTGTGTAAACAGAACATATATACAGTTGGAGGTACAGCATTGTGTAAACAGTGCTACACCTTTCTTATAATTAATATATGTGTCAGATACATGTACTGTAATTGCATTTTGGCGTTTTGTAGGCCTACATGTTATTATATACAGGGTATAGACCAGGGGTTCCCAAACTTTTTTTGTCTCAGGTCACCCCATAAATATATTTTTAATCCGAGGCACCCCTACATTATAATTTTCACTCCCAGCACCTTATATTTATAGCATATCGTCGTTGTCGGGTGGAAACCTTGTATGTCCAAAACCGTTCGTTTTGTATTCATCATCTAAATAAGTGTCCAAATAAATTCCAAATATTATCAAATGATCTTGCAGCCCCCCTGGACAGCCGTTGCGGCACCCCAGGGTGCCCCGTCACCCCAGGGTGCCCCGTCACCCACTTTGAAGACCCCTGGTCTAGAGGGTTTTGGAGCAGGCCTACATGGGTATAGACTAGAGGTACAGAGGCCTACATGTTGGGTACAGAGGCCTACATGTTATAATATACAGTTATAGAGGGTTTTGGAGCAGGCCTACATGGGTACAGACTAGAGGCTTTATGTAGCAAACAGCAGCAGTGTGTCTCAGTGTGTCAGTGACAGACTGGCCTGGTACCATGTGTTCTCTCTCTGCCTTCATGGGAACACACACGCACACACACACGCACACACACAACACACAACACACACACACACACACACACACACACACACACACACACACACACACACACACACACACACACACACACACACACACACACACACAGAGAACACTCTGATCCTCACCAGGCCCTCTGCCAGTCTCTGCTGTGCTCATAAATAAAACCATGTTTAATATCCTACTGGCTCTTTCTAATGTAACATTGGTAATGCATTATGTTGAACTATCATCTAGGGATGGACATCGGAATCGGCCAATATCATAAATCGGCAGGTATGATATCAAACCGGCCGCATCGGTGACCGGCAGGTCACTGACATAAATACTGGTTTTATGCCAATTGTGTCTATGGCACTGCACAGCATGATGCTCTGGTCCTGTGACTAAAGTAAACATTAGCAAGTAGCAGGCAGTCTACTTAGTGGCAGCCTACAGAATACAGATGGTGCTGATTACCTTTGCAATGTAAGGATATATTCCATAATCCTGTGTCAATGTCCAAAAAGAAGGGGAAAAAAAGCATTATAGTGTGTAATGTGTTGACCATACCTTAATGTTTATAGTGTGTAATGTGTTACATTGACCATACCTTCATGTTTATAGTGTGTAATGTGTTCTATTGACCATACCTTCATGTTTATAGTGTGTAATGTGTTGACCATACCTTCATGTTTATAGTGTGTAATGTGTTCTATTGACCATACCTTCATGTTTATAGTGTGTAATGTGTTACATTGACCATACCTTCATGTTTATAGTGTTTAATGTGTTCTATTGACCATACCTTCATGTTAATAGTGTGTAATGTGTTACATTGACCATACCTTCGTGTTAATAGTGTGTTATGTGTTCTATTGGCCAGACCTTGGTTTTAACACATCTGGTGCCAACCCCGAGTTTCCAGAGTTTGAAAAGTTTATTTATTTATTTATTTTTTTCATTTCTTTTTTTTCAAAAATATTTTTTGGACCTCCAGAAATGTGTTAGGCATGATCGCGATCGCGAAATTGCATGTTTGACCCCCATACCAACCCATTCTTTCAAACACGGCAGCCATGTTTGTTTACATGTTTATAGTGTGTAATGTGTTGACCATACCTTCATGTTTATAGTGTGTAATGTGTTACATTGACCATACCTTCATGTTTATAGTGTGTAATGTGTTCCATTGACCATACCTTCATGTTTATAGTGTGTAATGTGTTGACCATACCTTCATGTTTATAGTGTGTAATGTGTTGACCATACCTTCATGTTTATAGTGTGTAATGTGTTGACCATACCTTCATGTTTATAGTGTGTAATGTGTTACATTGACCATACCTTCATGTTTATAGTGTGTAATGTGTTGACCATACCTTCATGTTTATAGTGTGTAATGTGTTACATTGACCATACCTTCATGTTTATAGTGTGTAATGTGTTACATTGACCATACCTTCATGTTTATAGTGTGTAATGTGTTCCATTGACCATACCTTCATGTTTATAGTGTGTAATGTGTTGACCATACCTTCATGTTTATAGTGTGTAATGTGTTACATTGACCATACCTTCATGTTTATAGTGTGTAATGTGTTCTATTGACCATACCTTTATGTTTATAGTGTGTAATGTGTTGACCATACCTTCATGTTTATAGTGTGTAATGTGTTGACCATACCTTCATGTTTATAGTGTGTAATGTGTTACATTGACCATACCTTCATGTTTATAGTGTGTAATGTGTTCCATTGACCATACCTTCATGTTTATATTGTGTAATGTGTTACATTGACCATGCCTTCATGTTTATAGTGTATAATGTGTTGACCGTACCTTCATGTTTATAGTGTGTAATGTGTTCTATTGACCATACCTTCATGTTTATAGTGTGTAATGTGTTCTATTGACCATACCTTTATGTTTATAGTGTGTAATGTGTTCTATTGACCATACCTTCATGTTTATAGTGTGTAATGTGTTGACCGTACCTTCATGTTTATAGTGTGTAATGTGTTCTATTGACCATACCTTCATGTTTATAGTGTGTAATGTGTTCTATTGACCATACCTTTATGTTTATAGTGTGTAATGTGTTCTATTGACCATACCTTCATGTTTATAGTGTGTAATGTGTTGACCATACCTTCATGTTTATAGTGTGTAATGTGTTACATTGACCATACCTTCATGTTTATAGTGTGTAATGTGTTCTATTGACCATACCTTCATGTTTATAGTGTGTAATGTGTTACATTGACCATACCTTCATGTTTATAGTGTTTAATGTGTTCTATTGACCATACCTTCATGTTAATAGTGTGTAATGTGTTACATTGACCATACCTTCGTGTTAATAGTGTGTAATGTGTTACATTGACCATACCTTCGTATTAATAGTGTGTTATGTGTTCTATTGGCCAGACCTTGGTTTTAACACATCTGGTGCCAACCCAGAGTTTCCAGAGTTTGAAAAGTTTTTTTTTTATTTATTTTTTTTTTCATTTTTTTTTTTTCAAAAATATTTTTTGGACCTCCAGAAATGTGTTAGGCATGATCGCGATCGCGAAATTACATGTTTGACCCCCATACCAACCCATTCTTTCAAACACGGCAGCCATGTTTGTCTACATCTGAAGAAAACATAATGGCTAGTAAATCATGAATGCCTGAACGGATTTCCAAGCGGACTTTTTTGTTTGAAAGCTGTGATCAGTGTGCACACACGTGGTGCATCATCTAGGCATGGGCGTGCATGATCCGTGCACTATAAATTACATGGAAGTCTATGGAGACCATGGCATTGCGGGACATTGATAAGAAAAAATCATTGCAACTTAATCCTCTTATGAAGATGCTGCTCTGTGAAATAAATAAATAAATCATCCCAACATGAAGGGACAGAAGACCGCTGTATATGTAATACACTTTTATACTATCTCTCTCTCTCTCTGTCTCTGTCTCTCTGTCTCTCTCTCTCTGTCTCTCTCTCTGTCTCTGTCTCTGTCTCTCTGTCTCTCTCTCTCTCTCTCTGTCTCTCTCTCTGTCTCTCTCTCTCTGTCTCTCTCTCTCTTTCTCTGTCTCTCTCTCAGCTGACAGGGGTCCCTGCTCCTGAACTATTGTAATATATTTTAGGTGGAGGGTTAACGCTCTGAATGTACTAGTGATGTGGTGATGTTTTTAATTGGCTGGAAATTAACTTGCAGTATAGTCTGACGGCCGGGCTACACCAAGCCGTGTTCCGTGCGTCAGTGCGTATGCGGGGCGTGCGCGCGTATGCGCGTTTTGGATAGATCCAATGTAAATCAATTCAGCCGGCTACACCAGGCGTACGGATAGCACGAACCACGGATACGCATTCCCTAAAAATAGGATCGGTTCTATTTTTTAAGCACGCGTATGCGTTTTGTACACAGACTATCTGGTCTTCCATACTCCCTCCTTGGTGTAGCCTGGAGTGTTTACGCATACGCGAGCGTCTTCACGGCAGGACGCGCGTATGCGCGCATTTTTTGGTGTAGCCCGGCCGTGATAGTAATGGTATTGTTCTAGAGTGTGTGTTCATTAACAGGATAGTAATGGTATTGTTCTAGAGTGTGTGTTCATTAACAGGGGGTTCTTGGTTCTCCCCAAGAGAACGACCTGGCGTTAGGGTTAGGGTTATAGTAATGATAGTAATGGTATTGTTCTAGAGTTCATTAACAGGGGGTTCTTGGTTCTCTGATAGTAATGGTATTGTTCTAGAGTTCATTAACAGGGGGTTCTTGGTTCTCTGATAGTAATGGTATTGTTCTAGAGTTCATTAACAGGATAGTAATGGTATTGTTCTAGAGTTCATTAACAGGATAGTAATGGTATTGTTCTAGAGTTCATTAACAGGATAGTAATGGTATTGTTCTAGAGTTCATTAACAGGATAGTAATGGTATTGTTCTAGAGTTCATTAACAGGATAGTAATGGTATTGTTCTAGAGTTCATTAACAGGGTTAGGGTTAGGGTTAGGGTTATAGTAATGATAGTAATGGTATTGTTCTAGAGTTCATTAACAGGGTTAGGGTTAGGGTTAGGTTATTAACAGGGGGTTCTTGGTTCTCTGATAGTAATGGTTTTGTTCTAGAGTTCATTAAGGGGGTTATTGGTTCTCTGATAGTAATGGTATTGTTCTAGAGTTCATTAACAGGATAGTAATGGTATTGTTCTAGAGTTCATTAAGGGGGTTCTTGGTTCTCTGATAGTAATGGTATTGTTCTAGAGTGTGTGTTCAGGGGGTTCTTGGTTCTCCCCAAGAGAACGACCTGGCGTTAGGGTTAGGGTTATGTAGTATGTGATAGTAATGGTATTGTTCTAGAGTTCATTAACAGGATAGTAATGGTATTGTTCTAGAGTTCATTAACAGGTGGTTCTAGAGTTCATTAACAGGGTTAGGGTTAGGGTTAGGTTATTAACAGGGGGTTCTTGGTTCTCCCCAAGAGAACGACCTGGCGTTTCTGTTAGCTTGGAATCTCCATGGATGATGTCATTGGTAGGAGAGAGTCCAGGCCGTACCCCTTACTCCTAAACGTCTTTGCCATGTTTTACTATTTTTAAAAACATTTTAAAATACTTCAAATACCCGATCGACATCGACACGTTGTGAGCTTGTAGATCAGCTTTTTGAAATGTTCAAAAAAAAAAATCAAAATAGTAAAAAATGGCAAAAAGGTTTAGGGAAAGGGGCTATGGCAGAGTTCCCCAATAGGCGGCCCGCGGGCCATTTGCGGCCCGCGGGGGGCTACTGTCAGGCCCCCACCAACCCCAGTAATAATGGTGGTATAAGAGCAGCAACAACACTAGTATATCGTCGTTGTCGGGTGGAAAACCCGTATCTCAAAATGTGTACTGTACGTTCTTTCGCAAAGTAAAGCTCTGCTTCATCAAACAAGGCTGTCGCACAAAAGTAGTGAAAACAGCAGATCTACAAGCACACAACGCCTTGCGGTGCGAGGCGTTGTGTGCTTGTAGATCGGCTGTTTCCACTAGTTTAAATCATTTTTAAAATGATAAATGCAAAATGAACGGTTTTGGACATACAAGATTTTCACCCGACAACGACGATATCTGAACTGTCACTGGAGTAGCGGGAACGCCACCGTCGGCCCCTGCTATGTTGTGGCCCTCGGCTTGGTACCCTAGACATGATTTGGCCCTTGTAGTCTATTTGCCAGCCCATAGAGCCCCATTGTGAACCCGGACATATTGAGTACACCAAGGGTTTATGTTAGAAATGTTGAGTAAGGGTCCCCAGCATGTAGAAACTGCCGGATGCTAACTTGCATATGTTGAATAGACATGTTGAATGGATTCAGCATTCTCAATTACCCCCAAAACCACTCCAATATTGTTCAAATCAGCCGATCAGTTTTTGACATATTATCCATTATTATGGGGGATTATGCTAAATAAATCGAATTATGCAAATTATGAAAATTGCTCAACATATGCAAGTTAGCATCCGGCAGTTTCTAAATGCTGGGAACCCATACTCAACATTTCTAACATAAAACCTTGGTGTACTCAATATGCCAGGGTTCAGATTCTGGCAAGTGGACTATTGGGCTGAGGCTTGGAAGAAAATAGATCCCTGTGTGTTCTGAACTCTGAACTGTCCACCCACTTCTGTTAGCTTCTGTTAGCTTCTGTTAGCTTCTGTTAGCTTCTGTTTGTTGCTGAGCCAAAAGTCCCTTTTCCATTACGAGGAGGAACCAGAACCTTCCAGAACCTGAACCTGTTGTTGTGGTTGTGTTTCCACAGCTCAGAGCCCAGGTTCAGACCAGGTTCTGGGAACCTTTCTTAGCTCATGTTTATAGTGCGTTACACTGACCATACCTTCATGTTTAGCTCCTGCTCCTGAGGAAGAACTAAACTAGAGTTGTGTGAACCTTTCTTAGCTCCTGAGGTAGAACTAAACTAGAGTTGTGTGAACCTTTCTTAGCTCCTGAGGTAGAACTAAACTAGAGTTGTGTGAACCTTTCTTAGCTCATGTTTATAGTGTGTTACACTGACCATACCTTCATGTTTAGCTCCTGCTCCTGAGGAAGAACTAAACTAGAGTTGTGGGAACCTTTCTTAGCTCAAGTTTATAGTGTGTTACACTGACCATACCTTCATGTTTAGCTCCTGCTCCTGAGGTAGAACTAAACTAGAGTTGTGTGAACCTTTCTTAGCTCCTGAGGTAGAACTAAACTAGAGTTGTGTGAACCTTTCTTAGCTCCTGAGGAAGAACTAAACTAGAGTTGTGTGAACCTTTCTTAGCTCCTGAGGTAGAACTAAACTAGAGTTGTGGGAACCTGTGGGCGGGGCCAGCAGTGCTGCTGCTCTTATTTTGGGTCCTTCCCGGTTAGTTCTGGTTTTATGGAAACGTAAGCAGAAGTTGGTCCCGGAAATTCACAGGTTCTGGAAAGTTCTTGGTTCTGGAAAGTTCTGGTTCTAGTTCTGGTTCGGCACTGTTGTGGAGAAGGGGCTTTGGGCCTCCACAGAATACAAGAGTTTCTGCGCAACGCTGTGGCATTTGAGGAGCAAGATTGCTCACGAGAGTCACGACGCGTAGTGTTAAAGTGCCTGGCTGATATGTTAATAGGCTTTTTTACAACCCTTTTTACGAGCCACCCGGCGGTAGAAAATATCTAACATCATGTTTGAAAATCAGCGCACAGCAGGGTAGCGAATAGCGATCCATCATAAGATCTGGTGGTGCACAAACTCTTGTAGTATTTGGAGACCATAATGTGTCATCTTGTCATCTTATTAGTGAGGAGCAGTTCTGTGAAGCTGAGGTCTTCCTCTAAGCATGACATAGATAGTCAGGGGCCTTAGGGAGATAGAAAGGTCATTTCGTGCTTATCAGTCGAAAAGCTCCAAATGTTGCACAGATGTATCCCAGGGCTTGCTCTAATGATTTTGCTAGGGCACCCGAGTCTGCGACCTTCAGGGTCGCCACAGCGGCCAAATCAAGTTGGGCTCCCATCGACTTTTTATACAGGAGGAAAATACCCAGAAAGACATTTTTTCTGGGTATTTAAATAGGATGTGAGGGGAGTAACTAGGGGTTTGTCATGATGCTGAATCCATTGCACGCATTTGTTTTGCACAAAAAACATTCATTGGGCTACAAATGGCCACAGAAAACGATGGTTTAGTGATGAAAAGTGATGAGTCATCACTTTTCATCTGTTTCATCAGTTTTGTGGGTGTTTTCTGGGGCCATTTGTAGCCCAAGGCATGTGAACAAATGAACAAAACACACGAAAAATCCCTTAGGCCTCCGATTAGGATCAGAGTCAGAGCAGTTTAAGCATCATGACATGCAGGTCAGAGTCAGAGCAGTTTAAGCATCATGACATGCAGGTCAGAGTCAGAGCAGAGCATCTGTTTGAGGGTCGTTGTTGTCACTGCACTGGAATCTATCTGGCCTTCTGCACCACCGTGTGACACACACACACACACACACACACACGTTGTAAGAGTCACACTTTCCGCTGTGAGCTTGTTGGTTTAATGTGGTTTGTGTCCACACACACACACACACACACACACACACACACACACACACACACACACACACACACACACACACACACACACACACACACACACACACACACACACACACACACACAGAGAGAATCTGTTTGGACATGTGAAGCGTTGCTACGCGCCCAGCTGTCAGCAGAGCTGGTGGCACCATCATGGGAAATGGGGCATTCATACATTCAGTTAAAAAATGTCAGTCAGAATGTGGGTCTTGCCTGAAGCTAGATGCAGAATAGATACACGCTCATGGGACACTGGAAACCAGTGGGTGGATCCAACTGCAGTATTCTGTGTAAACATCACAGCCTCCTCCTGCTTCAAGTGGAATTAAATGTCAGTTAGTTTAGTAAAAATAGTCATTTTGAGGGTTAACTACTCCTTTAAACGGCAGTTAGTTTTCAGTGGAATTAACATCCATCAGTTAGTTTTCCTTCTTCAAGTGGAATTAACTGGCAGTTAGTTTTCAGTGGAATTAACATCCATCAGTTAGTTTTCCTTCTTCAAGTGGAATTAACTGTCAGTTAGTTTTCAGTGGAATTAACCATCCATCAGTTACATAACAGCACAGCTCCTCTGGAATGGATCGATGTCTGTTCCACTGAGGTTTAGAATGTTAACTGTTAGAGTGGAGAGACTTGCATTTAATTTAATTCAGTCCAATTGCTTTAAGTGTCTGTTGTTGTTGGAGCTGTGTGAAGCACAGGCTCCCTATACGTGGCCGTGTGGGTCTGTCTGTGTGTCTGTCTGTGTGTGTGTGTGTCTGTATGTAGCCTGAACTTCCTAAACTTCGGCACGCTACTAGTCCCACAGTTTTGCCACCACACACTCGCGCCATATGTCAAATTGACCGGCTTACTCGGGAATCGTGGGCTAGTAACTTGCTAAGAGAAAGGTTCAATAGTTTAATTGATATTAATTTATTAGTGAATTAATTTTCCCCATTGACTTATAATGGGAATCGCAAAAACTCACATTCAATTATTTGTCTCTCGCAAACCATAGGGGCTAGAGTTTCAAGACTTGGAGAGGAGGTTCATAATGATTTCAAGGATTAAATAAAAAATAATTGTGTCATTTGGCCGCATGGTGGCGCCATAACACCCCACTTTACGTTTTGGCCTGTAACTCTTGAACCGTAGGTCGGAAAATTAAAAATATTTTTTCCCTGGATTCCTTGGGTCATGACGCATCTCCCCCTATAGGCCACGCCCATTTGCGCCATGATAGATTTTCCGCCATCTTGAATTTTCTCCAAAACACACTTTTTGCTCCTTTTCCTACATATTTTCTTCAAATGTCACAAAAATCGGTACACATGATCCCACACACACACACACACACACACACACACACACACACACACACACACACACACACACACACACACACACACAGCTCCACTTCACACGGGTGTGATTTTTTTTTCCATCAGAGAGGCTTTTAGGCCAGGGTTAAACGACGAGAGACAACAACAACACAGCTCTGTATGTATCATCAACCTGCTATGGGTTTTCAAGAAAGGGAAGAGGAATAGAGCCATCACCGGCGCCTAACTCTGTCCCCACTAGGGGGAGCACAAATCCGCGGCACCGCGAAAAATCGTCTATTTTCGGTTATAAAGTTGGCTAAATATATATAGGCTACATTCCACCATTTCAATAAATAAGCATAAACAAACATTCACTTGAACAATGTTTTTATTGCAACAAAGACATTTGTGTGGAAATATAATTTGTATTTACACTAAGGCTGGGTAATATTAGCCTGATACTTCAGTCCGCACATCACCACCCCCTGCTGGTGGGTGGTGTGTAGTGTGGACTGAACCCGGAGATATTTTAATCTATTTCAAGCGCGCCCAAAGAGCGGGCGCATTGAATGGGCCAATCAGGGTTGTATGCTTGGGGCACGTGGTTTGGCTGCTCCGGTCCCAGCCCCCTCCAAACAGAGCTCTTCTGCCCACGTCAGAGCAGTGTAGGCCCACGTGAGACTCACTAGTGGACTCTGATTGGTGTCCTCTGCCCACGTGAGAGTCTAGTGGACTCTGATTGGTCCGTGAAAACTGTCATGGCGGAGTCAGACTCGACTCAAATTCTTTTAATAAACTATATAATAGTGCCGTTTCATTACGTTTTAATACCATTTTGCACAAACGTAAACATGCAGTCATATAATATGTTATGAGAAATAACGTATTTTTGCAATGACACGCCACGTCGCCGTCGGAGGCTCTAAGCGTGTGTGTGTGTGTATGTGTGTGTGTTTGTGTGTGTGTGTGTGTGGGTGACGTCAATAGGCTTTACCCCGCCCCCGGCGAAGTAGAATCTCCGTCCCCAGTTTCAGACTCTCTCCCGAAGTGAAACGTAGTGATGAGTCTGGACGCTTGCAGTCAGGCTAGGGTAATATTAGGAAAAACCTAGATATTCGATAACGTTGTTGAATACCTCAATATCGACTCACTATTAGTAAAAACAATTGCATTATATGGTTTTTAATGTTTTTCTGCTTTAGGTCCACTGCCTGCCTAACCCAGATAATGAATACATATCCATGCATGCACACTGCACAGTACACATAGAATAAACCAGATAATGAATACATATCCATGCATGCACACTGCACAGTACACATAGAATAACCCAGATAATGAACAGCATATCCATGCATGCACACTGCACAGTACACATAGAATAAACCAGATAATGAATAGCATATCCATGCATGCACACTGCACAGTACACATAGAATAAAGACATTAAATGCCTTATTTCCATTTTCCAACAATGGTTTTATTGAAATAACCACACCTGGTTACAGATGGACTGCTTGTGTGCATGTGCTACGTGCATGCATAGTGTATATATATACATATACATATACATATACATATATATATATATGTATATGTATATATATATATATATATATATATGTATATATACTGTTGCATAGTGTGTCTGTTAATTCATTTGACACATACACCAATTCCTCATTTCAAGCCATCTTTGTCGATATATAAAACTCAAATGTTGATACCTCGATACTAGCGATACATTTTCGATATATTGCCCAGCCTTAATATACACAGATTACAGATTATCTATAAAAGACATTTCTGTGTAGGGTTTGGGTTAGGGTTAGTTCCTAGTCACTTCCTAGTTTAGTGTGAGGAAGTTGGTGCGGGCTGCGGGCGAGGGGAGAAATTGTACAGTAATTAAAGTAAATGAATTTGATTGGCTTATTGTGCGTTTCCCATAATGACATGATCAAAATATTAGCAGATAATACTATGCAGCACAGATTAAATCTATATTGACATGGACGAATAATAAAACGAACCCTAAA
This sequence comes from Nannobrachium achirus, assembly GCF_963921795.1. Classification (NCBI taxonomy): domain Eukaryota; kingdom Metazoa; phylum Chordata; class Actinopteri; order Myctophiformes; family Myctophidae; genus Nannobrachium; species Nannobrachium achirus. The sequence continues at coordinate 76,852,903 of NC_137812.1, read as the reverse complement.
TGGAAGCTCATGGAAACTAAATCGGTTGGATCACTTAGTACTTTGATATTTACAGCTTTCAATAAAGCACAGATTAAAACATTCAACCACTCTATACACAATACTTTTAAAATTTGGAAAACAATATGTAAAATAAGTAAACTCAAAGAACAAGAAATGACTTTGTTGAGAGAAATGTCACGTGACTCAGATTTCACTCCGAATACTATGGATCAAGTCTTTAAGATATGGGAAGGGAAAGGTCTCACAAGATTCTATCAAATGTACAAGGAAGAAGAGGTGGTCTCTTTTGAATATTTAGTAGATCAATATGGAATTTCTAGAAATCACTTTCATCGATATTTGCAAGTGAGGAGCTACCTAAAAGACCGCCTTAAAATCAGAACTCTTGGAAACCTTCACCCTCTCCTGAGATATATAATAAAATCACATCAAAGAAATGATTATAGAAATACAATTGGACAACTTTATCAAATATTTCAGGAAATCAAATCCGAAGATTTACTCCACATTAACAGTTTGGCTGCTCTCGGTAGCCAAACACGTTCTCAGACGCTTGCTACGGGTGCTGGTGAAAGAAAAAACTGCATACGTCATGACGCAACGCAGCCAGAAGCAAACGAGAGCGGCCATTATCCATTGACTCCTATTCTATACTGAAACATAAAAACGGCTTTATCTCGAAATAAGGTGCAAATAACGCCGAGGAGGCCGAGATCAGCTTGTCTTCACGGCGACACTATGCCGTGATGGTCGGCCCCGGTTAGGATTTTAGTTTTCGCGACCGTTTGTAAACAAACAGATCTCCTTCCTGGATCGTCAGTGTACACCCACGTGCACACGCACGGAGCTTCCGGGGCTCTTCAAAATAAAGCGTAAGTGAATGGTGGCGTCCTGAGTGTTAAGGATAAGTGGGATAAAGAACTGAGAATTACTATGAATGGAAATGAGTGGAATCAGAGTTTCAAAGACATTTTTAACTTAAGATCACCTTTTTGGCAGGATTATGCCTGGAAAATCAATATAAGGTACTTTCAAACACCTCTGGCAATATCTAAGTACCACTCAAACTCCGGTTGCTGGAGGGAATGTGGGGAGAGCTTAGAGCTATGTGGATCACACCCATATTTTTTTCACATGTCCCAAAATACAAACTTTCTGGTCAAGAGTGACACAAATAATAGAACAAATATTTGGGAGAGTTTTAAATGTACAAAACCACAATATACTTCTGGGAACACGTCCCCAAAGTCTGCAGAGCAGAGATTTATATCTCTTTTGGATTTTGAGAATTACAGCACTCAAACAAATATCAAGGGGTTGGAAAAGTTTGGAACCTCCCAGGGTGGATATATGGTTGGAAAAAAATGGAGGACATGTACTCTATGGAGAAGGTGACATATAAAATTAATGGTAAGGAAAACGTTTTTGAAAAAAGGTGGGCCGCTTATCTTTTAAATAAGGATAACATGCCCACATAACCCCTCTTCTTTTGGTGGCGGTCCATTTTTATGTTGTATTTTTTTTAAAAACCCTCTTTATTTTATTTTTATTTCATTTCATGTATTTTCATTGTGTTATGTAGGTGGTGGGTTTTTGCACGTGTTCAAAAAAGATGTAAAAAAAAGAAAAGAAAATTATTGCAACTATGGACATAAAATGTGAATTATGAATTGAAATCATTGCAATAAAAAGTATAAAAAAAAATATTAGCAGATGTTTTTAGATGTCAAGTAAGAAATGGCAGTACTTTTCCACCACTGCCCCCGCTGTCCTCTAAGGCAGGCCGTGGACCCCCAAAATAATCCTATTTTAACTGGGGGTCTGCGTGATGGGGCTCGGCCCCAGCCGTCCCCCTCCTGCTGCCGGGCCACAGGTTGAGAACCAATGCCCTAAGGGTCTCAGGTGCAGCCGGTGTTAGAGCAGGGGTTTTCAAAGTGGGTGACGGGGCACCCTGGGGTGCCGTGACGGCAGTCCAGGGGTGCCGCGAGATCATTTGATTTGGAATTTATTTGGACACTTGAAAAATATTTAGTATAATTTTAAACTTGAAGTACAAAGTTATTTTCAGTCAGTTCTAACCAAAATGGCTATTATCTCAACGTTTTCCTCACAACATAATCGCTAAAATATGCTATAAATATAAGGTGCTGGGAGTGAAAATGATGAATATCGTCACTGTCAGGCAAAAACCTTGCATCTCCAAGTTTCAAATGTGTATGTTTTTGGTTCAAATAAAAGCCCTACTTCATCATACAAAAGTGTCACACAAGTAGTGAAAATAGCAGATCTACAAGCACACAACGGCGTTCTGTGCTTGTAGATCGACCATTTTCACTATTTTAAATCGTTTTTAAAATAATAACACAAAAAGAGAAGGTTTTGGACATAAAAGGTTTCCACCCGACAACGACGATATAATGTAGGGGTGCCTCGGATGAAAAAAAAAGTGGGGTTGGCCTGAGAAAAAGGTTTGGGAAACCCTGCTCTAGACGGTTCTGTGTGTTTCCTCCAGCCTGCTGGCTCCTCCTCCCTCTGACCTGAAGTGACCTCTGTGCATTGTGTGGTCGTTTTATGCTGACCAGGAAACATCTCATTCTAAACCCTACCACAGTCTGTATCTTTGATTGATTGATTGATTGATTGATTGATTGATTGATTGATTGATTGAATGAATACTTTATTAGCAGTTCGCAGATAAAAATCAAACCTTGGTTCGAAGTGGAGCCGTGAAATTGAGCACTTCCAGATCTATGTTTTTGATTCTATGTGTTCCCCCCTGTGTGTGTGTGTGCGTGTGTGTGCCTGGCCTGAAAACAGCGCCCCTCCCTTAACTCTTCCCACGCTTTGAACGTTAACGTTCGCCCCATTTTTTACAGAACCTCGATGCCAATACGGCGCTCGTTCGGTTCGTTCGTCTGATGACTGTAAGCTGATGAGGGGTCGCGCGGCCGTCTACTGTAAACACATTTTCCGCGGTGATGGTGTAAAAAATCCATTATGCGTTAGATCAACGGAGAACAATTCACTTCCTTGTTGATTTCCTCCGGCTGTAAGGCTCTGTGGCCAGTGACTGGTCTTCTTCTTCTTCAACACATAACAGGCAAATTCACATTCATTCTCGCATGACGCCGCCCTCTGCTGCCTGGCAGACCAAAGTGCACTATTGCACAACCAAAAAAAATAAAAATAAATAAATAAATGTCTGTCTGTCTATCTACTATAACGTCGCCAAGGTAAGCCGCTTTTTGATGGCGCCAGACCCAATAAATAAATAAATAATCTGGCAGTAGGAGAGTTAACATGTGTGGTCATAAAAGGTACTGTTCGAACTCAACGGGACAGTTCTCACTGGTGAGACAGGACACACATTGCCACTCAGAGGGAGCCCATGTGCTCTGCACACGGCTCCAAAAACAGGAAACAGGAAAGCACAGTTCAATACAAGGCCTGCTGAGAGGATTTTAAACCCAAGAAAGCACTGTATGGCTTGTTTCCATTGGGGTCCTTTGTACTCCATTCAATGAGTTCGTTGGGTTCATCGGTTGGGGCTGCCAACCCTCTCCTCCCCGGGTTGCCCTGGCAGAGGCTCAGAGCACGACGGGTTCCCAGTTCGATCCCAGGCTCCCCCAGAGTTAGTGTTGACCTAGTCTCCCCCAGAGTTAGTGTTGACCTAGTCTCCCCCAGAGTTAGTGTTGACCTAGTCTCCCCCAGAGTTAGTGTTGACCTAGTCTCCCCCAGAGTTAGTGTTGACCTAGTCTCACGTTCAGTTAGTTACACTAACCCAGAGTTAGTGTTGACCTAGTCTCACGTTCAGTTAGTTACACTAACCCAGAGTTAGTGTTGACCTAGTCTCACGTTCAGTTAGTTACACTAACCCAGAGTTAGTGTTGACCTAGTCTCACGTTCAGTTAGTTACACTAACCCAGAGTTAGTGTTGACCTAGTCTCACGTTCAGTTAGTTACACTAACCCAGAGTTAGTGTTGACCTAGTCTCACGTTCAGTTAGTTACACTAACCCAGAGTTAGTGTTGACCAGGGCCGGACTTACCATTGGGCGAGGGTGGGCACGCGCCCGGGGGCCTCAGGGGAGGGGGGCCTAAAAAAGAAAATAGTTTTTTGACCCCAAAAAATGTAGTAGGCATGATCGCAATCGCGAAATTCCATGTTTAACCCCCATACCAACCCCATCTTTCAAACATGGCAGCCATGTTTGTTTACATTTCAAGAAAACATAATGGCTGCTAGCTCATGAATGCCTGAACGGATTTCCATTCGGATCTTTTTGTTTGAAAGCTGTGAACAGTGTGCACACATGTGGTGCATGATCTAGGCATGGGCGTGCATGATCCGTGCACTAAGAATTACATGGAAGTCTATGGAGAGGGAGGCGGTGTGGAACTTGGAAGCCATTTTGAAAAGACCCTGAATGAGTTAATTTAATGATGACATTTTAAAGTATAATAAAGTGATATTTGTGTTTAGTTACAGTACATTTTTTTTTATTATTGAGAGCTTCTGCTCTGCTGGCCGCACTGCATGTAGCTGCTCTGAAAGCTTAGTGCAGTCTAACGCCCGCCCAAATGTATCCGGTACTTTCCACACACATAGGCTACACACATGCACGCAAACTCCAATTCTGTATCCGTGTGTGTGTGTGTGTGTGTGTTTCACTGCATGCTAAATAAATAGTAACATCTATCTGCAGCTCCTTGTTAGACTGTTGTGTGGGGAATAAACACCCGAAATTGATATAAAAAGCACCCAAAAACAGGTAGAACCCAAAGATATTCGCACGGGCGGGTGCACACACTTAATTCCTTGCAACACCCTAGATATTGGTCAAATTACGCCTCTGCACACAGTCACATTATGCACGGGCCGGTCCGGAGGTGAGGTCACGGTGTGGTCAGGTGGACCGGAGGTGCGCGTGCACGAGGGCCTCTTTATTTCCCCTTGCCCAGGGGCCTCATGTCATATAAATCCGGGCCTGGTGTTGACCTAGTCTCCCCCAGAGTTAGTGTTGAACTAGTCTCGCGTGGCCAGACTGTTGCCTCCGCGATTTAGTCCAGGCGTTTCGGGCAGTATTTTGATGGAATCGTGCACTTTATGAAAGAAGCATGTAATTTGGCACACAGTTAGAACATGCCATATGGAACATTTTTGGCTATAGGGGCATCGCAGATTTGTCATGGGAAACTTGTGGGAGCCAATCAAAGTTGGGCTCTCATAGACTTTACTATAGAGTAAAATAATACAACAAATAAATATGCTTTAAGTAGCATATGAGCGGTCAAACTAGGTGTTTTTCGGGATTCTGAATCCAATGCAAACATTTGCTTTGCAGGAAAAACATTCCTTGAGCTAAAAACTGACCCATACTTTGGCAATAAAACTATGATTTAGTGATGAGTCATCACGTTTCACAGTATTGTGGTGGACGTTTCTTGGAAAGGAATGTTTTTCGTGCAAAACAAATGCTTCCATTGGATTCAGAATCCCGAAAAACACCTAGTTTGACCCCTCACATGCTACTTAAAGCATATTTATTTGTTGTATTATTTTACTCTATAGTAAAGTCTATGAGAGCCCAACTTTGATTGGCTCCCACAAGTTTCCCAAGACAAATCTGCGATGTCCCTATAGCCAAAAATGTTCCATATGGCATGTTCTAACTGTGTGCCAAATGTCATGCTTCTTTCATAAAGTGCACGATTTTTGCCTGAAACGCTCTGACTAATTTGGGTAATGCTCCTGGCATACAGTCTGGGGCACGGAAATAGAAACGATGAGTGTGAGATAAAGCGGATGTGACGCAACCGCTCCCTTGGTGCAGTAGCAATAACATGTCCTACTGGAAGCGTTTGTCTCCTTTCAACATTATTTGGGATGTTATTTCGTCTTTCTCTGGTGTTGTTGGTGTTACTTCAATGATGTTTTAAAATGTTTTCTTAAATTATACACCCATTACAAGAATATGCTGCTCGAATGACTTTGTCTGAGCTATTGTGTTTCTGTTATGTTTCCAATGGGACTACAGTTCCATGCAGCAGTGGCTACTTCCGATACTCGCCATTCAGGAGCTGCCGTTCCAGACTCTATATAGCATTCAGAGATGGTGAAATAGTTGTCTGGCTACGCCAGACTAGTGTTGACCTGAAATGCTGGAACTTTTACACAACCAGTTGTTTTTCAGCAGAGCAGCGATGAGATGACATTGATCAGAGACTGCTGACGAGTTTGCTCGCCTGACGGGATTTATTGATTAACCACACAACTGATAATCATCATTATTGATCTGTTGTGATTTATCAGTCACCTACACACCTGATAATAATCATTATTGATCTATTGAGATGGATTGGTCACCACACACCTGATAATAACCAGGCAACTAATTATAAGTCACATTATGATTACTTTAATTACACACTGGTATCGGATCAGAATGTCATATTTCGTCAACAAATCAAAACTAGACTAAAATGTCAGGGAGGGTCTGGTGGAGAAGAGATCCAGTAGAACTAAAAGACAAGTCATTTTATGTTTGGTTTGTGAGCTTGTAGATCTGCTATTTTCAGGATGAAACCAAGTGTAGAATCAGCCATTATGACGCCATCAAGGCACCGCCAAAATACTTCCATGTCGACAAAATCAGCGGTAGATTTAGACAGCTAATCATGTGTTGGGTGAATAATACTAGATGATGACTAAACTAATTACAACGTTGCTGTCATAATGAACAGTATCTATCTATCTGTCATAATGAACAGTATCTATCTATCTGTCATAATGAACAGTATCTATCTATCAGTATCTATCTATCTGTCATAATGAACAGTATCTATCTATCTGTCATAATGAACAGTATCTATCTATCTGTCATAATGAACAGTATCTATCTATCAGTATCTATCTATCTGTCATAATGAACAGTATCTATCTATCAGTATCTATCTATCTGTCATAATGAACAGTATCTATCTATCAGTATCTATCTATCTGTCATAATGAACAGTGGTGGTGCTGTGTGTGTAGGAAGTGATTTCTGACGCGGACATGTTGTTTGTTTTCTCCAGCTGCTTGTTCTGCTCTGCCGGCTGAGGGTGTTAGCATGTTGTTTAGACAACCTGCTGAGGCTGTTAGCATGTTGTTTAGACAACCTGCTGAGGCTGTTAGCATGTTGTTTAGACAACCTGCTGAGGCTGTTAGCATGTTGTTTAGACAACCGTAGACGTGATGATGTTTAGTTGTTTAGACGGGATGTGTACTTGGCATCCAGTGTGACTTTGTAGCGCCTCATTGTTTGTCTTTGCACCCTTGGTGACCGTGTTGTCCTTGAGGTTTGTTTACTAGGGTTTTAAAGCCATGTGCACCCTGGCCACCATGTGCCATGTGAAGGGCATGAACCTGTAGACACTGGAAGTGGCAGAAGAGCTGCGGTTAAAGGAATTTACATCATGCGTTGTCTAAACAACATGCTAACGTCTGTTTACCTGTTTAATTTACATCATGCGTTGCAGTCTGTTTACCTGCTCCAGTGAAACAAACCTAAATAGATTGTAGTCTTAACACGCTCTTAAGTTAACAGGTTTAACTTTGTCAGAATCCATGTTTTTGTTAGGAGATTGTTTATTACGAGCACAACCGAAGGGTCGGGAGAAGTAGAACAGTTGTTTTCACCAGCGGAGAATACGCCACACTGTGAAAAAACAATAACATCCGGTGAAATTCTCCCGGTGGAAGTAGTACCGTTCTATGCCTCAGCCTATGGTCTTAAGCAGGCTTTTCTCTTGGCAGATGAGTAAGCCTGGCTCTGCCATGTGTAAGCGTCTCTGGAAAACTTAGTCTGATTTCACTCTCAAACTTCAAACTCCACATTTTAGCCATGATAGATTCATTGAAACTAGAAACTAGTTTAACTAACTGAACTCCCTAGCTTCCACTGTGGTCTGAAGACTCACCTCTTTTAGTGTCTGCTAAATTCATAATATTTATGAATTTAAGGGTACTTGATGTGCAAAATTATTACATTTAATAGTTGAAATTGATTGAGTGCATGTAGATACTTTAGGGACCAAAACGCTTAATTAGCATGAGAACTTTATTTACTGTACTTACAGTATGTCATTGCTACAGTATGACATAGAATGTGACTGTAATTCACTGTGACTTCTTGAACACAACGGCCTGTAAAAGTATGTTTTCTTGTTTGTTAAAGTCTTCGAAGTCAGGGCCCTGGGGTCTTCGAAGTTTTTCAGGTCAAGGACCTCTTAGCTGAGAGAGAGATGAAGCAGGGACCCCTTAGCTGAGAGAGAGAGATGAAGCAGGGACCCCTTAGCTGAGAGAGAGAGATGCATCAGGGACCCCTTAGCTGAGAGAGAGATGAAGCAGGGACCCCTTAGCTGAGAGAGAGAGATGAATCAGGGACCCCTTAGCTGAGAGAGAGATGAAGCAGGGACCCCTTAGCTGACAGAGAGATGAAGCAGGGACCCCCCCCCCCCCCCTCCCAATAGGCTATTGTATAACATTCTGTTGCTGATTAAACTTTTCCACAGATTTCATAGATAGCTTGGCAGACTTGAGAGCACTGTAGTTGACCACTTAAACCCTCAATACTTAAAAACTCGTACTTTGTCTGCTCTTTTTTCCACCTTACACCAAACCTCTTTGAGATAGGCCATCCAACCCCCCCCCCCCCCTCCCCCCCTCCTGGGCCCCCTGTTGAAGACCCATATCTGAGATATGTTTCTGAACTGTTAAATAGCTCTATGTTGTGATAACTTATGGAGTGTTAGTTGAAAACCCACTGTTCAGCTCAGATGTCAGTTTCATCAACCAGCAGATATGCTGCTCTCACAGGATAAACAGGATGAAAGGAACACATCAATGCATCATGCAGACTAAACTCACATCTCGCCCTTAGGGCGTCTTACTAGTTTTATTTGATATCCCAAAATATCTCATGTACACTAGCTTTAGAAAGTGTCATGTCGTTGAGCTGTGTGTGTGTGTGTGTGTGTGTGTGTGTGTGTGTGTGTGTGTGTGTGTGTGTGTGTGTGTGTGTGTGTGTGTGTGTGTGTGTGTGTGTGTGTGTGTGTGTGTGTGTGTGTGTGTGTGTGTGTGTGTGTGTGTGTGTGTGTGTGTGTGTGTGTGTGTGTGTGTGTGTGTGTGTGTGTGTGTGTGTGGTCTGACCTGACCTGATAAGTCCTCAGTGCTATGGAAGTTCTGTTCGCTGTGTGTTTGACACTGATATGACCTCTCTGACACACACACACACACACACACACACACACACACACACACACACACACACACACACACACACACACAGCACCTCACACAGTTGTGTATCTCGGACAGACAGATGGTCATGGAGGGTTGTGCTATCTGACGGTGTCGACAGAAACAGCAGTTTACAGTAGAAGTTATGCATAGTGTTTGTTACAGTAGAAGTTATGCATAGTGTTTGTTACAGTAGAAGTTATGCATAGTGTTTGTTACAGTAGAAGTTATGCATAGTGTTTGTTACAGTAGAAGTTATGCATAGTGTTTGTTACAGTAGAAGTTATGCATAGTGTTTGTTACAGTAGAAGTTATGCATAGTGTTTGTTACAGTAGAAGTTATGCATAGTGTTTGTTACAGTAGAAGTTATGCATAGTGTTTGTTACAGTAGAAGTTATGTATAGTGTTTGTTACAGTAGAAGTTATGCATAGTGTTTGTTACAGTAGAAGTTATGCATAGTGTTTGTTACAGTAGAAGTTATGCATAGTGTTTGTTACAGTAGAAGTTATGCATAGTGTTTGTTACAGTAGAAGTTATGCATAGTGTTTGTTACAGTAGAAGTTATGCATAGTGTTTGTTACAGTAGAAGTTATGCATAGTGTTTGTTACAGTAGAAGTTATGCATAGTGTTTGTTACAGTAGAAGTTATGCATAGTGTTTGTTACAGTAGAAGTTATGCATAGTGTTTGTTACAGTAGAAGTTATGCATAGTGTTTGTTACAGTAGAAGTTATGCATAGTGTTTGTTACAGTAGAAGTTATGCATAGTGTTTGTTACAGTAGAAGTTATGCATAGTGTTTGTTACAGTAGAAGTTATGCATAGTGTTTGTTACAGTAGAAGTTATGCATAGTGTTTGTTACAGTAGAAGTTATGCAGGGTGTTTGTTACAGTAGAAGTTATGCATAGTGTTTGTTACAGTAGACGTTATGCATAGTGTTTGTTACAGTAGAAGTTATGCATAGTGTTTGTTACAGTAGAAGTTATGCATAGTGTTTGTTACAGTAGAAGTTATGCATAGTGTTTGTTACAGTAGAAGTTATGCATAGTGTTTGTTACAGTAGAAGTTATGCATAGTGTTTGTTACAGTAGAAGTTATGCATAGTGTTTGTTACAGTAGAAGTTATGCATAGTGTTTGTTACAGTAGAAGTTATGCAGGGTGTTGTGATGCCAGTCCAGGGATGACACAGAATAATTTGATAATATTTGGAATTCATCAATATGAATTCATCAATATGAATTCATCAATATCACTTCATCAATATCACTTGATCAATATGAATTCATCAATATCACTTCATCAATATCACTTGATCAATATGAATTCATCAATATCACTTCATCAATATCACTTCATCAATATCACTTCATCAATATCACTTCATCAATATCTCTTCACTATGCTTAGTAAAACACACCTGATTTGCACTGTACTTGACAAGTTATTTTTCCATCTACGACAACAACTCTCCTTACCAAAAATAACCCATCACAACTCACAACGTGATGTGTTGTTGTGAGCTTGTAGATCTGCTAGTGAACCTCCCCCCAGAATAGAGATGCCAGGGTTCAAGTGGTTAAACGTCAATCATAAAGTTATTTTCAGTCAGTTCTGATGGAGGCGGATATTTCTCTTTGACACAGCTGACATACCCTGTCTCATGTTTACAGAGCGTAACAAGATGTAAGATTGTAAAAACTATAACTTCATGATTCAGGGGTTCAGTGGATGAAAGAGTCATTTATTTACAAGGTGAAACCCTGCTATATTATAGTGTGTTGTATAGATTATGTTGGATATTTAAGTGTGCCTGCCATGCAACGCAATGGCAAAACACTTATTGTAATCCGCCATACTTAATTAATTAATTAAGTCCATAGTTTCGCCACAAATTTCTGCACGTAATAACTGCCGCACAATTTACGCCACCCACGCAATATATACATCAAAACGTGCGGCTCGGCCGGGAATAGGTTGCTATTACTTTTCTTTCCGATCCGCGTTACCATTGCGACGTAATTCGCAAAAAACGACGCCCAAAAACCCCATTGACTTAGAATGGGGGAAACTTCGGCACGTAATAACTGCCGCACGATTTACGCCACCCCCGCAATATATACATCAAAATGTGCGGCTCGGCCGGGAATGGTGTGCTATTACTTTTCTTTCCGATCCGCTTTACGATTGCGATGTAATTCGCAAAAAACAACGCCCAAAAACTCCATTGACTTTGAATGGGGGACTCCGAAAAAAACCCAGAAACTTTGGCGCCACATAACTCTGCCATATTTTTGCCTAGCAACGTCATTTAAAATGTAAAATGCTCACACAACTTTGGTCTTTTTCCGACCAATAGGGATGAGCTGGAATTGATTAAGCCTCGCCCCCTCTTTAACAGGAAGTGCCCTTCACCAAACAGGAAGTGCCTCTATAACTCATGAACCGTTTGTCGTACAGACTTGCGGCTGGTGTCATACCTTTTCTTTTTTTCTCAATTTTTTTTTTCTCAATTTTTTTTTTCTCAAATTTTTTTTTTCTCAATTTTTTTTTTCTCAAATTTTTTTTTCTCAAAAATTTTTTTTTCTCAAAATTTTTTTTTCTCAAATTTTTTTTTCTCAAATTTTTTTTCTCAAAATTTTTTTTTCTCAAAAATTTTTTTTTTCTCAATTTTTTTTTCTCAAAATGTTTTTTTTCTCAAATTTTTTTCTCAAATTTTTTTTCTCAAAAATTTTTTTTTCTCAAATTTTTTTTCTCAAAAACATTTTTTCTCAAATTTTTTTTTTCTCAAAAAAATTTTTTCTCAAAATTGTTTTCTCAAAATTATTTTTTTCTCAACATTTTTTTTTCTCACATTTTTTTTTCTCAACATTTTTTTTTCTCACAATTTTTTTTTCAAAATTTCTTTTTCTCAAAAAAGTTTTTTTCTCAATTTTTTTTTCTCACAAAACAATTTTTTCTCAAAAAACTGTCGTTAAAGTGCGACCCGTGATAACGGCCAAAAATGCTCCAAAACGCCACTAATTAGTCGAAATGGCTGACTTCCTGTTTGGTTTCTGATTGGCTGCTGGCCTTGTGACGTGGGTAGAGCTGCGAGGGCCTGGTCATCGCTGCTTGCAGCTTTAATTCATTAATCGTCCATGACCTTAATTGGGGCCTATTTCGCCAAACAGGAAGTGCCCCTCACCAAACAGGAAGTGACCCTTGATCTCGTGAACCGTTTGTCATACAGACACGCGGGTTGCGTCAAATGAAATAACGCTAATGCTAACACCAACCGCTACACAAGGTTGCACAGACTTAGCGAGCTGCAGGCACACTTAAAATTTCTTAGAAATTTTCTCTTCTAGTTACCTGGTGTTGTCCTTGTTTACAGATTAAGATGGTCTGCTAAATGCATAAACAGTGAATTGTACAGTTATATTATCCTCGTCCTCCTGACAACTGAGTCTACTGTACGTGGACGTGATGAATATGCATAAATGTCATGTAATTTACATGAAGTCCTTCACGTTAACATGAATAATTCACTGTGGTCCCAGACAGAAGAGGGTAGCCCCAGGGGGGTCCAGGGGAAAAATCCGCCTAAAATGCATCCCCAAAATGGAACAATTGTGGACACAAAACTACAATGATTGTGGCTACTCTTGACTCACCAAATGTCAGCTAACCCTTGAAAATTCACAAATGCAGTGTAAAACCTCACATTTCTCTTACCAAATTGTCCTGCTATGATCACTTACCTAGGAAAAGATGATTGATAAAGACCTCCGCCTATGGAAATTTTGCCTTTTGAATAGTGAATGAGCCTCAAGACCTCATTGAAAACATATATAGTGAATAGAGAAATTGTTTACCAAGGTGTCATCAATTGATTGGCAAAATTGTATGAATATATTCCAAACTATGTAAACTCTACAGATGTTTTAGTGACAGTAGTGCTGTAATTTTTGTAATGTTAAAGTATAGGGTGAAAAATGATAAAAACGAGTAACAATAAGTAGTAATAATACTGTAATAGGAGTAATTTATGGATGAAAAGTACAATGGCAGCTGTTTACTATGCTGTAGGCCCACTGTAACAATAATCAACAATGACATTGTAGTTTTATTTGGTCTATATTGATTTATTGACATTTATTGACAGCTGTTCAGAGGTCAACACCTTTTGCCCCCGCCGGCGGGGGCAATGGGGTTCAAGAGGTTAACAACATGCCTCCACAGCCACAATGTTGAGCTTAGCAGTGTTGATTTTGTCGACTAAAACTATGAAAAAGAAATGGTTGTCGACTGCATTTTTTTCACTGACGAAAACTAAATAAAAACGAAATAATAACTAAGCTGTGATGACTAAAACTAAGACTAAATATATTGACAATTTCGTCAACAAAATAAAAACTAGACTAAATCGTTAGGGAGGGACTGGTGGAGAAGAGAGTCATTTTATGTTTGGTTGGTCTCAGGTGTTGCGTGCTGAAAATAGCAGATCTACAAGCTCACAACGCGTCACAGCGCGACACGTTGTGCGCTTGTAGATCGGCTATTTTCAGCACGCAACCAAGTCATTGCGATGCCATCAAGGCCTGCCAAAATACATTTTAGTCAACTAAAACTAGACTAAAACGAAAACTTTTCAGGTGACTAAATTATGACTAAAACCAAATGACATTTTATTCAAAAGACTATGACTAAAACTAAATCAAAATTTGTGTCCCAATCTCACTGAGAGCCAGTCATCTCGGAAAGTACAGCTTTAGACAGGGACTGAAAATACCTTTTTTTTTTCTCTCACTAAAATGTGATAAAGCCACTAAAGCATTTCATAAATTTCAGGCTACATTTCACTTAAACGCCAGAGCTTAACTCTGCATGTAAATAAGACTTTTTTTAATTAATGTGAGAGATCGTCAGGTCATTTGCAGGTTAGAAATTTATTTAGAACTTGAATATCTCAAAAGTAGTATTTCAGCATGGCATCATTCTATAAGCCATATCTTCAAAACTGTTGGGTCAATCTCCACAACCAATATATCATTTTGTAGCTATGATCCCCAGCTTTCAAATGAAATGAAAAAATGAAAATGAATAAAAATCCAATGACTGGCTCCCAGCCAAATTGGGACACATTTGCTGTCGTACGATGGACCCTTACCAGTCCATTTCAGGGATCCGTACTGATACATTTGGTTCCATTTGTTCACTCTCAGAGTCACAGAGCTGTAAGGGTCCATTTGGTTCCATGTGTACACTCTCAGAGTTACAGAGCTGTAAGGGTCCATTTGGTTCCATGTGTACACTCTCAGAGTTACAGAGCTGTAAGGGTCCATTTGGTTCCATGTGTACACTCTCAGAGTTACAGAGCTGTAAGGGTCCATTTGGTTCCATGTGTACACTCTCAGAGTTACAGAGCTGTAAGGGTCCATTTGGTTCCATGTGTACACTCTCAGAGTCACAGAGCTGTAAGGGTCCATTTGGTTCCATGTGTACACTCTCAGAGTTACAGAGCTGTAAGGGTCCATTTGGTTCCATTTGTACACTCTCAGAGTTACAGAGCTGTAAGGGTCCATTTGGTTCCATTTGTACACTCTCAGAGTTACAGAGCTGTAAGGGTCCATTTGGTTCCATTTGTACACTCTCAGAGTTACAGAGACTAAATATTTCTTAGCCTATGGAGATTGAATTCATGGATATTTCTTTGTTTTCGTCAAATTCCAAATTCCAAAGCCAATAATATCAGGAGACTCTTTGTGTCTCCACCACCGCTGGCCATCAAATGATTGGCTGACATTAGGAATGTGACAAAAAAACAAAAATTAAATAAAAAGTAAATTCAACTCTCCATGGGCTGAGTAATTGATAAGAACCTGATTGGTTAACATCCTTTGTGACAGAGGAGGGTCAGGTGTTTGGGGGCGTGGCCAGGAGGTGGGGAAACAATAACATATTACAGGTGATTGACAGCTCATGGCGTCATCGCAGCGCTGAGTGAAGTTGAAACCAGTTCAACTTTGACCTGAGTCATGCCCTGTCACTCAAACACCAGATGCCCTGTCACTCATCAACCTCACCAGTCTACGTCACTTTGTCTTCCATCGGCACCTTGTGAACATTTTCATTTAGTTTATACTTTTAGTCATTTAGTTTTCTGAATAAAATTCCAGTTTAGTTTCCGGTCATATTTTGGTCATCTCAAAGTTTTTGTTTTATATGTGACTGAATATCATAAGATTTAATAGACAGGAACTGCAGTTGATTTAGTCTTTAGAATAACGTTTATTTTGGCAGCTTTGTTGATGTGGTGATGGCTGTTGTTTAGACCGCCTACCAAGAGTAGATTGTTTAATGTTCTTGGCTTCATGCCAACGCGCAGACAAGCAGAACATGCCTGGTCTTAGTTCTACTGGATCACTTAGTTCTACTGGATCTCTTAGTTCTACTGGATCTCTTAGTTCTACTGGATCTCTTTAGTTCTACTGGATCTCTTTAGTTCTACTGGATCTCTTAGTTCTACTGGATCTCTTAGTTCTACTGGATCTCTTTAGTTCTACTGGATCTCTTAGTTCTACTGGATCTCTTTAGTTCTACTGGATCTCTTAGTTCTACTGGATCTCTTAGTTCTACTGGATCTCTTTAGTTCTACTGGATCTCTTAGTTCTACTGGATCTCTTTAGTTCTACTGGATCTCTTAGTTCTACTGGATCTCTTAGTTCTACTGGATCTCTTAGTTCTACTGGATCTCTTTAGTTCTACTGGATCTCTTTAGTTCTACTGGATCACTTAGTTCTACTGGATCTCTTTAGTTCTACTGGATCTCTTTAGTTCTACTGGATCTCTTTAGTTCTACTGGATCTCTTAGTTCTACTGGATCTCTTAGTTCTACTGGATCTCTTTAGTTCTACTGGATCTCTTAGTTCTACTGGATCTCTTTAGTTCTACTGGATCTCTTTAGTTCTACTGGATCTCTTTAGTTCTACTGGATCTCTTTAGTTCTACTGGATCTCTTAGTTCTACTGGATCTCTTTAGTTCTACTGGATCTCTTTAGTTCTACTGGATCTCTTAGTTCTACTGGATCTCTTAGTTCTACTGGATCTCTTAGTTCTACTGGATCTCTTTAGTTCTACTGGATCTCTTAGTTCTACTGGATCTCTTTAGTTCTACTGGATCTCTCAGTTCTACTGGATCTCTTTAGTTCTACTGGATCTCTTTAGTTCTACAGGATCTCTTAGTTCTACTGGATCTCTTTAGTTCTACTGGATCTCTTAGTTCTACTGGATCTCTTTAGTTCTACTGGATCTCTTTAGTTCTACTGGATCTCTTTAGTTCTACTGGATCTCTTAGTTCTACTGGATCTCTTAGTTCTACTGGATCTCTTTAGTTCTACTGGATCTCTTAGTTCTACTGGATCTCTTAGTTCTACTGGATCTCTTTAGTTCTACTGGATCTCTTAGTTCTACTGGATCTCTTTAGTTCTACTGGATCTCTTAGTTCTACTGGATCTCTTTAGTTCTACTGGATCTCTTAGTTCTACTGGATCTCTTTAGTTCTACTGGATCTCTTAGTTCTACTGGATCTCTTTAGTTCTACTGGATCTCTTTAGTTCTACTGGATCTCTTAGTTCTACTGGATCTCTTAGTTCTACTGGATCTCTTTAGTTCTACTGGATCTCTTTAGTTCTACTGGATCTCTTAGTTCTACTGGATCTCTTAGTTCTACTGGATCTCTTAGTTCTACTGGATCTCTTAGTTCTACTGGATCTCTTTAGTTCTACTGGATCTCTTTAGTTCTACTGGATCTCTTTAGTTCTACTGGATCTCTTAGTTCTACTGGATCTCTTTAGTTCTACTGGATCTCTTTAGTTCTACTGGATCTCTTAGTTCTACTGGATCTCTTAGTTCTACTGGATCTCTTTAGTTCTACTGGATCTCTTAGTTCTACTGGATCTCTTTAGTTCTACTGGATCTCTTAGTTCTACTGGATCTCTTTAGTTCTACTGGATCTCTTAGTTCTACAGGATCTCTTAGTTCTACTGGATCTCTTTAGTTCTACTGGATCTCTTAAGTTCTACTGGATCTCTTAGTTCTACTGGATCTATTTAGTTCTACTGGATCTCTTTAGTTCTACTGGATCTCTTAGTTCTACTGGATCTCTTTAGTTCTACTGGATCTCTTTAGTTCTACTGGATCTCTTTAGTTCTACTGGATCTCTTAGTTCTACTGGATCTCTTTAGTTCTACTGGATCTCTTAGTTCTACTGGATCTCTTTAGTTCTACTGGATCTCTTTAGTTCTACTGGATCTCTTAGTTCTACTGGATCTCTTAGTTCTACTGGATCTCTTTAGTTCTACTGGATCTCTTTAGTTCTACTGGATCTCTTAGTTCTACTGGATCTCTTTAGTTCTACTGGATCTCTTTAGTTCTACTGGATCTCTTAGTTCTACTGGATCTCTTAGTTCTACTGGATCTCTTTAGTTCTACTGGATCTCTTTAGTTCTACTGGATCTCTTTAGTTCTACTGGATCTCTTAGTTCTACTGGATCTCTTTAGTTCTACTGGATCTCTTAGTTCTACTGGATCTCTTTAGTTCTACTGGATCACTTAGTTCTACTGGATCTCTTTAGTTCTACTGGATCTCTTTAGTTCTACTGGATCTCTTTAGTTCTACTGGATCTCTTTAGTTCTACTGGATCTCTTTAGTTCTACTGGATCTCTTAGTTCTACTGGATCTCTTAGTTCTACTGGATCTCTTTAGTTCTACTGGATCTCTTTAGTTCTACTGGATCTCTTAGTTCTACTGGATCTCTTTAGTTCTACTGGATCTCTTAGTTCTACTGGATCTCTTTAGTTCTACTGGATCTCTTTAGTTCTACTGGATCTCTTAGTTCTACTGGATCTCTTAGTTCTACTGGATCTCTTAGTTCTACTGGATCTCTTAGTTCTACTGGATCTCTTTAGTTCTACTGGATCTCTTTAGTTCTACTGGATCTCTTTAGTTCTACTGGATCTCTTTAGTTCTACTGGATCTCTTAGTTCTACTGGATCTCTTAGTTCTACTGGATCTCTTAGTTCTACTGGATCTCTTTAGTTCTACTGGATCTCTTTAGTTCTACTGGATCTCTTAGTTCTACTGGATCTCTTAGTTCTACTGGATCTCTTTAGTTCTACTGGATCTCTTTAGTTCTACTGGATCTCTTAGTTCTACTGGATCTCTTAGTTCTACTGGATCTCTTTAGTTCTACTGGATCTCTTTAGTTCTACTGGATCTCTTTAGTTCTACTGGATCTCTTAGTTCTACTGGATCACTTTAGTTCTACTGGATCTCTTAGTTCTACTGGATCTCTTAGTTCTACTGGATCTCTTTAGTTCTACTGGATCTCTTAGTTCTACTGGATCTCTTAGTTCTACTGGATCTCTTTAGTTCTACTGGATCTCTTAGTTCTACTGGATCTCTTTAGTTCTACTGGATCTCTTAGTTCTACTGGATCTCTTTAGTTCTACTGGATCTCTTAGTTCTACTGGATCTCTTTAGTTCTACTGGATCTCTTAGTTCTACTGGATCTCTTTAGTTCTACTGGATCTCTTAGTTCTACTGGATCTCTTTAGTTCTACTGGATCTCTTAGTTCTACTGGATCTCTTAGTTCTACTGGATCTCTTTAGTTCTACTGGATCTCTTAGTTCTACTGGATCTCTTTAGTTCTACTGGATCTCTTAGTTCTACTGGATCTCTTTAGTTCTACTGGATCTCTTAGTTCTACTGGATCTCTTTAGTTCTACTGGATCTCTTAGTTCTACTGGATCTCTTAGTTCTACTGGATCTCTTTAGTTCTACTGGATCTCTTTAGTTCTACTGGATCTCTTTAGTTCTACTGGATCTCTTAGTTCTACTGGATCTCTTTAGTTCTACTGGATCTCTTAGTTCTACTGGATCTCTTTAGTTCTACTGGATCTCTTTAGTTCTACTGGATCTCTTAGTTCTACTGGATCTCTTAGTTCTACTGGATCTCTTTAGTTCTACTGGATCTCTTAGTTCTACTGGATCTCTTAGTTCTACTGGATCTCTTTAGTTCTACTGGATCTCTTTAGTTCTACTGGATCTCTTTAGTTCTACTGGATCTCTTAGTTCTACTGGATCTCTTTAGTTCTACTGGATCTCTTAGTTCTACTGGATCTCTTTAGTTCTACTGGATCTCTTAGTTCTACTGGATCTCTTTAGTTCTACTGGATCTCTTTAGTTCTACTGGATCTCTTAGTTCTACTGGATCTCTTTAGTTCTACTGGATCTCTTCTGCGCTAGTTTTTATTGTGGGCTCGCCTATAAGGCGAGCACACTTTAGATATCCTACTAATAAAGGAGCAAACTCACGCTCTAACGCTCTAACGCTCACGCTCTAACGCTCTAACGCTCACGCTTATCTACGTTTATCTATTCACTCGCTTCAGCAACTGATCCCAAAGTTCACATGGTATTGGGCCATTAGCATTATACCAACACTGACGGAGCCCGAATTTCATTTCTCCCAAATTAAAGCAGTTTTTTTAGCGTTTTCTTAACCACTTCTGTTGAACTCTGCTGTCTGTTGCCAGGGTTACGGTCCCTTCCTCCAGGCCATGGGATCTGTAGCCCCACACACACACACACCCCTTTCTCTCACAGTTAGGAATGTTTCTCTCTCTCTCTCTCTCTCTCTCTCACACACTTTCACCGGGTGCGTTTGACATATTTTGGAGCACATATCTTCGAACGGGTAAGGTCTAGTTGTCATTATTTATCTATCAGGCAGGCGGTCAGTAGACGGGAACTTCGGTTCCTTTCTACTCCTACATACTTAGTGAGAAAATGAAAATAAAAAGATCAATGTGTTCAGTTTACAGTGGCGAAGTGTGCTATTATTTTCTATAGCAATCGGCCAAATGGTGGCGCTGTAGGAAGCCTTCGAAAGTGCGAACTTTGAACAGATAGAGCTCATGCTCTGTTTGAGGTACAGCCATGAAACCTGTATACACGTATGCGTCTCCTCATGCCAAACAACTTTTACGCTCTGACCTTTGACCTCTGACCTTTAGATCCCCCACAATTTGGAATTATATGAAAAACAGTAAAAATCTATCTCCTCCTGGGATTTTCGCGTTACGCGCATGAAAGTTTTTTCACATGAACTTTGGACCAATACGGTCAAACTGTCTGGTCGGATTTTTTTTAAAGTGAAATATAATTTTTTAATAATTCAATCAATATTGAGGTTTTATGCAAATTATTCTTCGGCCTCTAAATCATACATGCAAAGTTACACGTTCATGGCATTTGGCAAAGATGTAGAGGGTTAGTCAAAGTATCACTGAAACCAATTTTATTCCAATCGGCCAAAGGGGGGCGCTATACGAAGCATTTGAAAATTCAAACTTCAAACGGGCATAAGTCATGCCTCGTTTCGTTTGAAGACATGTAACTTGCTTACACGCGTGCTTTGACTCAAGCAGAAGACATCTGTGTCGTTGTTAAGTAAGCTCCGCCCTTAGATTTTCCCCCATTTTGAGCAGTTTGTAAAACGCGTAAACCCACTTTTATTCTGGAATTGTCGCGTCACGTGCACAAAACTTTTTTTACGTGAACTTTGGACCGATATCTAAAGATCTGTCAGATCGGATTTCTTTAAAATTGAAACATGCTTTTTTAATAATTCAATCAATATTGCATTTTTATGCAAATTCTTCTTCTTCCTCTAAAACATACATGCAAAGTCACATTTTCATGACAAAATAGTGTAGAGGGTTAGTTCAAATATCACTGAAACCAATCTTACCCCAAATGGCCAAAGGGGGGCGCTATATAATTTTGAGCGTTTTGTAAAACGCTTAAACCCGTTTTTATTCTAGGATTTCTTTTGCAATTTGCATGAAACATTCTACACGCAATCTAAGGACCTTTATCTAACATGCCTATGAAGTACACACAAAAAAAAAAATAATAATAATAATAAATATAGCTGCAAGCAGCAATAAAGTGGCCAAAGCCAAAAACACCTCAAATCATGAACACAGCCTGGGATGTGCGTGAAATCTTACAAGCTCATTCCCAATATGTCAAGGAACAGATACCAACCTTCTCACATTGGCCTGTCATAGTGCCACCAGCGGGTCAACTTTTGCATAACACATTTTTGGAACAAAATGGACCAATCTTTGATGTCAGTAACGTCAAAGAGAGCACTGCCTGCGATCTTGACATTTTGTACTTTTATAGCCATTGTTTTCTGGCTTGAAGCGAGCCCACAATTGTTTCGAAGGAACAATATTTTTCTAGTTTGTTGACAAAATTGTCATTATATTTTGTCAAAACTGTTACTATTCACTAGGGCATTAACGACTTGTGATTTTTGCAAGTCGACTCGACTCAGTAAAAAGTTGAGTTGAAGAGGACTTTATCGTTTGATGACGTCATCGCATCACACGACCCCAAAATTATTTTGGGGGGTCCCCAGATGATTAACTTAATGTGAAACATCGTTTTCTCACTCAACTGTAAACAAACCAACATAAAGTTTAAGTGTATAGAGGGTATATGCACATTTCTAAAGTGTCAATTTGAGGATGTTTTAATACCTCTGAAATGACAAATTAAACATTGTCCAAATTGTCAAATATATAGAGGCAGAAATAGCCGATCTTCATGCTCACAACGCCTTGCGTTGCGAGGCGTTGTGAGCATGTAGATCTGCTATTTTCACAATAGAAAGTATTTTCGACTTTTGACTTTCTCTGGTGGGAGTCGACTTGTGTAATGAAGTCAACTGAGTCGACTTTTTCGTTAATGCCGTTAGATCTACAAGCTCACAACGTGTGGATGTAGATCTACAAGCTCAACACGTGTGGATGCAGATCTACAAGCTCACAACGTGTGGATCTACAAGCTCACAACGTGTGGATGCAGATCTACAAGCTCACAACGTGTGGATGTAGATCTACAAGCTCACAACGTGTGGATGTAATCTACAAGCTCACAACGTGTGGATGTAGATCTACAAGCTCACAACGTGTGGATGTAGATCTACAAGCTCACAACGTGTGGATGTAGATCTACAAGCTCACAACGTGTGGATGTAGATCTACAAGCTCACAACGTGTCAATGTAGATCGGCTATTTGAAAATGTTTTTCAAAATAGTAAAAAAAGGCAAAGCAGTTTAGGCATAAGAGGTACTGTAAGGCATGGATGAAAATATAGCCCAAAAGGTTACTGTAAACTCTGGAGAAAGGATGTGTTGATTTGATGTATTTGCTATAGTTTTATTGATTAGTTTTATTGATTTGATGTATTTGCTATAGGTTTATAGATTAGTTTTATTGATTTGATGTATTTGCTATAGTTTTATAGATTAGTTGTATTGATTAGTTTTATTGATTTGATGTATTTGCTATAGTTGTATTGATTAGTTTTATTGATTTGATGTATTTGCTATAGTTGTATTGTTCCTCTGTACTGAGCGGTCCTGATCAGCCTCATGCAACATTCTGCCCTGGGGAATAACTTCTCTTATTGATTGATTGAAGAATTTATTAGAAGTTTATTAGAGGGCTTAGTCTGTTTACAAGGCTGGAGTAGCAGCCGTCTGAAGGAGGCGAGGGATTTACACTCCCAATGCCACTGACTTGTATTTTGGATATTCTACTGTTAGACTGATGATTGGCTCTTGGTTTACTTCTGATTCTAGATGACTGTTTCTATGCATTTCATATTTTACCTTTATTAAGTGTGCCTGCCATGCAATGGCAAAACACTTATTGTAATCCGCCATACTTAATTAATTAATAATGATCCCACAAATTTGGTGCGCTAATAACTGCCGCACAATTTACGCCACCGCCGCAATATATACATCAAAACGTGCGGCTCGGCTGGGAATGGTGTGCTATTACTTTTCTAAGAGAAAAGTTGTATCGTTTAATTGATATTAATTTATTAGTGAATTAATTTTACCCATTGACTTATAATGGGAATCGCAAAAACTCACATTCAATTTTTTTTTTCTCGCAAACCATAGGGGCTACAGTTTCAAAACTTGGAGAGGAGATTTATAATGATATCAAGGATTAAATAAAAAATAATTTCGTCAGTTGGCCTCATGGTGGCGCTATAACAGTCTACTTTACCTTTCGGCCTGTAACCGTGGGTCGGAAAATTAAAATTCCTTTTTCCCTGGATTCCTTGGGTCATGACGCATCTCCTCATATAGGCCACGCCCATTTGCGTCAGGATAGATTTTCCGCCATTTTGAATTTTCTTCAAAACACACTTTTTGCTCCTTTTTAAGTGTGCCTGCCATGCAATGGCAAAACACTTATTGTAATCCGCCATACTTAAGTCAGTAAGTAAGTAAGTAAGTCATGTTCTTGCAAATTTCTGCTCGTAATAACTGCCGCACAATTTACGCCACCCCCGCAATATATACATCAAAATGTGCGGCTCGGCCGGGAATGGTGTGCTATTACTTTTCTTTCCGATCCGCGATACGATTGCGATGTAATTCGCAAAAAACGACGCCCAAAAACCCCATTGACTTAGAATGGGGGACTCCGAAAAAAACCCAGAAACTTTGGCGCCACATAACTCTGCCATACTTTTGCCTAGCAACGTGATTTAAACTTTAAAATGCACACACAACTTTGGTCTTTTTCCGGCCAATAGGGATGAGCTGTAATTGATTAAGCCCCGCCCCCTCTGTAACAGGAAGTGTCCTTCGCCAAACAGGAAGTGCCTCTATAACTCATGAACCGTTTGTCGTACAGACTCGCGGCTGGTGTCATAATTTTTTTTTTTTCATAAAAAAAATTTTTTTTCTCAAATTTTTTTTTTCTCAAATTTTTTTTTCTCAAGTCTTTTTCTCAAAAAAAATTTTTCTCAAAAATTTTTTTTTTCTCAAAAAAATTTTTTTTCTCAAATTTTTTTTTTCTTTAATTTTTTTTTCTCAAAACATTTTTTTTTTCAAAAAATTTTTTTTTCTCAAAAATTTTTTTTTTCTCAAAAATTTTTTTTTCTCAAAATTTTTTTTTTCTCAAATTTTTTTTTCTCAAAATATTTTTTTTTCTCAAAATATTTTTTTTTCTCAAATTTTTTTTTTTTCTCACAAAACAATTTTTTCAAAACAAAACTGTCGTTAAAGTGCGACCTGTGATAACGGCCGAAAATGCGCCAAAACGCCACTAATTAGTCGAAATGGCTGTGGGTGGTGTCATATGAAGAACCATAATGTTAAAGCTTATGCAAAAAATGCTAATGTTAAAAAATTTAACACTAATGCTAACACCAACCGCTACACAAGGTTGCACAGACTTAGCGAGCTGCAGGCACACTTAAAATTTCTTGGAAATTTTCTTTTCTAGTCCTACATATTTTCTCCAAATGTCACAAAAATCGATACACACGATCTATGGACTCATGCGATAAACATATTTAAACGATATTTTGATAGTCCATACCGTTCTTCCGTAACAGGGTTCCAAAGTTAGCGGGAGGAGCCCGTTTTGTAAGAAGTAGCCATAAATCACATTTCCACTTCGAGGGGGCACCACAAACGCGCAAAACGTAACCGTTTCATGCCAAAACGCGTTTTTCAGGGGGAACGACCCTCTCAAAACGAAACACAAACGATCTCGGGAGCGACGGGACAACGTAATCGCCTTGCGGAACTTGTGGGAGGAGCCTATTTCTTAAAAACAAGAAACCATATTGCTAATGCTAACACATGCTAATGCTAACAAATGCTAATGCTAACAAAGATGCTAATGTTAACACATACAAGGTTGCACACACTTAGCGAGCTGCAGGCACACTTAAAAAAAAAATCGAAATTTTCTTTTCTAGTTTCCTTTCCTTTCTTACTGTAAATCCTTCTGGATTAAAGAGCATCTGCTAAATGGCTGGGATCCACACTGACTTGCAGCCTAATCAGAGTATGTTATTGCAACCGAGTCCGTCAGTCTGTCTGTCACACGTCACACTTTTGCCCTGCTCATATCTCCGCCACCGTTGCCCCGATCCATGCCAAATCTTGCACTCACACTCCTTGCCTGCCAAACAACAACCTCCATCAATCATCAATCCATCATTCCATCAATTCTCACATGACCCTCTTCTAGCGCCACCATGAGGCCGGTTCTTGCAAAACACATTTTTGGACACTGCTCCTACAATTTTTGGCCAAAAGTCACGCAAATCGGTGCACAGTATGTCTACACTCATGTCATCAACATGGATCTCTCCCTCTCCCATATAGCGCCACCATCAGGCAGATTTTTTCAAACACATTTTTGGACACTGCTCCTACACATTTTGTCCTAAAATCGGTCGCTTATCTCCCGATTAGGGAGTCTTACTGGTACAATCAGGGTGGTTGTATTTGGTCTTTATGCTATTCTATTGAGACATTTAGACCCTGTGTCTAGGTGGGTCATGACCTTTGACCCCGTCCTGTGTCTGCTTTCACCTGAAGGTCAACATTCAGTTTCTCCCCTGAGCAAGCAGGCCGGCTCTTTTAGCTCAACGGTTAAAATGTTAGAGAGCCGGGTTCAAGTCCCAGTAGAATGGATTAGATTTATTCCAGTTGTTTGTACCGTGGGTCTGATGTAATGTTTGTTTACAAATCATCAATGGCAACTGTTTGTATGATCATCATGACACCGTCTGAAATGTCACAGTGAGTGACAGTCACTACTGGTGTCACACACACACACACACACACACACACACACACACACACACACACACACACACACACACACACACACACACACATTCATGGGCGCACACACAAGTGCGCGCCCGCACACACGCGCACAGAGAACTTGCATGAACTCCACGCAGAGGATTATCTTAATGTGCAACATTGTTTTCTCTCTCAACAGTAAACAAACCAACATAAAGTTTAAGTGTATAGAGGGTATCTGAACATTTCTAAAGTGACTAGAGTTTTTAATACCTCTAAAATGACACATGTCATGTTGCGAGGCGTTGTGAGCATGTAGATCTGTTATTTTCACAATATAGAACCTTATTTTGGGGGGCGCGGCCTGAAAAGGTTGAGAACCACTGCCTTAGCGTAGCGTCTACATAGCGGTACAGCAGCATAGTGTACATCTCTGACAGAGCTAGGCCAGTGGCGTCAGTTCAGAAAAAGCTAAGGTATGGCAACATGCATGCGCGTGCAAGACACCAGTCATGTTGCCATACCTTAGCAACAGACATGATACATTTATTTTAAGAAGTACATTTTATTTTTCCCCCCCGTTTCTATGGTTTCTTGGGCTGGATATGGCAGCCTGGAACGGTTGTTCAAGTGCAGCTAAACTTGGCATGTTAGTAAACGTGCCACAATTAACAATAATGCATTGAACCTGTGCAGCTGACCTGAGGAACCTGGCAATATACTATTCTGTCAAGATGGGGAGAATATAATTATAATACCTTGTTAAAGTGACCATTTTGTAAGATTTTGCACTTTATTTTACTGTAATTTAACAACATAATAACCAGCACAGATAGACAAAGAGACATTCATGGATTTATATTTAAAAGTTACTTTTGTTTTATACCCTGGACCCAGGGTATGGCAGGCAGCTGCATACCCCTGCCATACCCAATTGACGCCCCTGGACTAGGCTACATACAGTAGGGGTACAGCAGCATAGTGTAGTGTACATCTCTCTGACAGAGACTAGGCTACAGTAGCGTACATACAGTACAGTAGTGGTACGGCAGCATAGTGTACATCTCTCATACAGCAGCATAGTGTACATCTCTCATACAGCAGCATAGTGTACATCTCTCATACAGCAGCATAGTGTACATCTCTCATACAGTAGCGTACATACAGTACAGTAGTGGTACGGCAGCATAGTGTACATCTCTCATACAGCAGCATAGTGTACATCTCTCATACATCAGCATAGTGTACATCTCTCATACAGTAGCGTACATACAGTACAGTAATGGTACAGCAGCATAGTGTACATCTCTCATACAGCAGCATAGTGTACATCTCTCATACAGCAGCATAGTGTACATCTCTCATACAGCAGCATAGTGTACATCTCTCATACAGCAGCATAGTGTACATCTCTCATACAGCAGCATAGTGTACATCTCTCATACAGTAGCGTACATACAGTACAGTAGTGGTACGGCAGCATAGTGTACATCTCTCATACAGCAGCATAGTGTACATCTCTCATACAGCAGCATAGTGTACATCTCTCATACAGCAGCATAGTGTACATCTCTCATACAGTAGCATAGTGTACATCTCTCATACAGCAGCATAGTGTACATCTCTCATACAGCAGCATAGTGTACATCTCTCATACAGCAGCATAGTGTACATCTCTCATACAGCAGCATAGTGTACATCTCTCATACATCAGCATAGTGTACATCTCTCATACAGTAGCGTACATACAGTACAGTAGCGGTACGGCAGCATAGTGTACATCTCTCATACAGCAGCATAGTGTACATCTCTCATACAGTAGCATAGTGTACATCTCTCATACAGCAGCATAGTGTACATCTCTCATACAGCAGCATAGTGTACATCTCTCATACAGCAGCATAGTGTACATCTCTCATACAATAGCATAGTGTACATCTCTCATACAGCAGCATAGTGTACATCTCTCATACAGCAGCATAGTGTACATCTCTCATACAGCAGCATAGTGTACATCTCTCATACAGTAGCGTACATACAGTACAGTAGTGGTACGGCAGCGCAGCATCCCGGCCAGCCAGACATCACAGCTCTTCATTACAGGAAGAGGCTTTTACTTTTAAACAACGTCTGCTTGGCTCTGTGCCAGCAGGTCTTTCAGAGGAGACAGTGTGTCCAGTGTACTTTAGATTGTTTAGTCTTGTTATGTTAATACTTTAATACTTTAATACTTTAATACTTTCATTAGTTCAATATTCATACAACAGAAAAACACTTTCACTCTCAGAATATATTTAAAAACAGAAGAAAGTAAAAATATTAAGCAACGAAGAACAGCGTTGATTTACGCAAACAAACTTGATGTAGATCAGCTATTTGAAGAATTAAAATGTTTTTCAAAACAGTAAAGAAAAGACAGAGAGGTTTTGTGAAACACTGATTCCTGCACGGTCATCATATTATTATATTATTATATTATTATATTATTATGATCCTTCACTGATGAATGAAATGGAATGAAACCACTGAAGTCAGTCTGTCTGTCTGTCTGTCTGTCTGTCTGTCTGTCTGTCTGTCTGTCTGTCTGTCTGTCTGTCACTCTGAAGGATCTATATCTTTGAAATCTTTGACTAATAAATAGTACAAAATCAGATAACTAATAGCACAGATGGACATCTGAGAATTTCACCTACAAAAAGGAGTTTGATTCTAAAAAAGCCTTCTGAATCAGTTAGTTCTAAAAACATCTTACCAGATGTACAAGTGAGCTTGTAGATCTGTAGATTTTTGAATAGCCAACTAATAGCATGTAGATGCTATTAGTTACCCTGGTTTCAGAGGGTTTAAACTAAGGATCACTGAACTACAGTAACTAAGTGTCAGTGAGTGGCAGGTCAGTGGGAGGTGAGGTGTGAGACGTCCCGTTTCACACCCGTCAGATCAGACATGATGAGAAACTATGACTTTACTGGAAAGATCAGGAGAGTGTGACATGTCGTGTGTGTGTGTGTGTGTGTGTGTGTGTGTGTGTGTGTGTGTGTGTGTGTGTGTGTGTGTGTGTGTGTGTGTGTGTGTGTGTGTGTGTGTGTGTGTGTGTGTGTGTGTGTGTGTGTCAAGGTTTCCTCTATCATCAGACAGACACACAGGAAATACAAGCACAATAGAACAGTCTTCCTCTTTGATGTCCAACAAGTAAAGTTTTGTCATGAAAATATTAGATTAGGAGGGGCAACACATTCCAGAGTCACCCAGGCCTGTCTCAATTATTACATCACTGTCTAATAGCAATTATTTTACACAATGATATTACCAAAATGCTCGGGCGAAGGGGCCGAGCATTCTGGCTCGCTTACCGGCCCGGTTCTGAATTGTTCCTCTGTGGGCAGCATAACTGAAGTGGTGGAAGAGCTGTGGTTCAGGGAAGTTACGTCACACAGTGCAGGTCTGTTTACATCCTCCAGTGAAACAAACCTAAATAGATTGTAGCTCTAAACTCACTTTTAACAGGTGTAACTTTGTCAGAATCCATGTTTTTGTTTGGATATTGTTTATTATGAGCGCAACCGAAGGGTCAGGAGAAGTAGAACAGTTGTTTCCTCAGTGGGGAATGAGTTTGCAGGAACACCGACCACACTGTGAAAAAAACAACATCCTATGGTAAAATTCTCATGGCAGAAGTCGCACTGTTCTATGCCGTCTCAGCCTTATATTGCAGACATCCCAAGTTGGCGATAAGCATTTCCGGGAGGTCCCCTGCGCGTGCGCGCGAGAAAATATCGTTTTTTTCTCGGATTTTACTTTTAAAAATGGTTAAAAACTGTTAAAAACGGTTCTGCACAGCGGCCGAACCATTTTAGGCTTAATATAATCTGGTTAATTTATAGAATGATGTATTTCTTACGTATTTGGGAGAAGGTTCTGTCACTCTCACAGTGAGACACAGGCTGCCGTGCGTCACACAGGCTGACGCAGCTTGGCCAGTTGTATGTCCAGCGAAAAAGAACGACAGCTTTAATGTTATTTTATTCATATTAAGCAAGACCTGTCAAAAACCTGTCTGTTTACAATACGAGCTGATTATATCCTCGCGCTTGAGTCTCAACTCTTGAGAAGAGAACCCAGTCTGGGACCAGTGGTTGGTCACTTCTAGACGCCCACATCTCCCACAGCGAATTACAATCAGAGCCAGATTGACAGTTCGACAACAAATCAGAACACATTGCGGGTTGGAGATCTGTTTTTTCGACCGGATCCAGCCGGATATGGCAAGCATTTGCGGGAGCGGCCGGGATTTCCGGGAGGTTCTGTGCGGGAGGAGACGCTGATTTCCGGGAGACTTGGGATGTCTGCTATCAAACATCCCAAGTAACCAGGCTTTTCTCTTCGCAGTTGAGAAAGCCTGGCCTCCTGAGGCTCCTCCTCCTCCTGAGGCTCCTCCTCCTGGCCACTCACTGGTCATCTGTCTGTCTGTCTGTCTGTCTGTCTGTCTGTCTGTCTGTCTGTCTGTCTGTCTGTCTGTCTGTCCTCACTGTGTCCTCTCCTAACCCTGTGTCTGTCTGTCTGTCCTCACTGTGTCCTCTCCTAACCCTGTGTCTGTCTGTCTGTCCTCAGGTTGTGTCCAGGCCGGTAAGGATGAGGCGGCGCTAGCAGCAGCTGGCCAGCAGGGGGCAGTGTGGTGTGGCGGTGGTGAGGAGGCATCATGGTGATATTTGGGGGCGGGCCCTCCTGTGCGGGACAGGACAACTGCTCCACCAACAATGAGTCTAAAGACTACTGCTACTCCGCACGCATCCGCAGCACCGTCCTGCAGGGCCTGCCCTTCGGAGGGGTCCCCACCGTGCTGGCACTGGACTTCATGTGCTTCCTGGTAAGACCTTTCATTAAGCTGTATGTTATATGGTGAGGACCCCTGCCCTTCGGAGGGGTCCCCACCGTGCTGGCACTGGACTTCATGTGCTTCCTGGTAAGACCTTTCATGAAGCTGTATGTTATATGGTGAGGACCCCTGCCCTTCGGAGGGGTCCCCACCATGCTGGCACTGGACTTCATGTGCTTCCTGGTAAGACCTTTCATTAAGCTGTATGTTATATGGTGAGGACCCCTGCCCTTCAGAGGGGTCCCCACCATGCTGGCACGGGACTTCATGTGCTTCCTGGTAAGACCTTTCATTAAGCTGTATGTTATATGGTGGGGACCCCTGCCCTTCGGAGGGGTCCCCACCATGCTGGCACGGGACTTCATGTGCTTCCTGGTAAGACCTTTCATTAAGCTGTATGTTATATGGTGGGGACCCCTGCCCTTCGGAGGGGTCCCCACCGTGCTGGCACTGGACTTCATGTGCTTCCTGGTAAGACCTTTCATTAAGCTGTATGTTATATGGTGGGGACCCCTGCCCTTCAGAGGGGTCCCCACCTTGCTGGCACTGGACTTCATGTGCTTCCTGGTAAGACCTTTCATGAAGCTGTATGTTATATGGTGGGGACCCCTGCCCTTCAGAGGGGTCCCCACCCTGCTGGCACTGGACTTCATGTGCTTCCTGGTAAGACCTTTCATTAAGCTGTATGTTATATGGTGGGGACCCCTGCCCTTCAGAGGGGTCCCCACCTTGCTGGCACTGGACTTCATGTGCTTCCTGGTAAGACCTTTCATTAAGCTGTATGTTATATGGTGGGGACCCCTGCCCTTCGGAGGGGTCCCCACCGTGCTGGCACTGGACTTCATGTGCTTCCTGGTAAGACCTTTCATTAAGCTGTATGTTATATGGTGGGGACCCCTGCCCTTCAGAGGGGTCCCCACCCTGCTGGCACTGGACTTCATGTGCTTCCTGGTAAGACCTTTCATGAAGCTGTATGTTATATGGTGGGGACCCCTGCCCTTCAGAGGGGTCCCCACCCTGCTGGCACTGGACTTCATGTGCTTCCTGGTAAGACCTTTCATTAAGCTGTATGTTATATGGTGGGGACCCCTGCCCTTCAGAGGGGTCCCCACCCTGCTGGCACTGGACTTCATGTGCTTCCTGGTAAGACCTTTCATGAAGCTGTATGTTATATGGTGGGGACCCCTGCCCTTCAGAGGGGCCCCCACTGTGCTGGCACTGGACTTCATGTGCTTCCTGGTAAGACCTTTCATGAAGCTGTATGTTATATGGTGGGGACCCCTGCCCTTCAGAGGGGTCCCCACCTTGCTGACACTGGACTTCATGTGCTTCCTGGTAAGGCAGGGCTTTTCAGAGTGGGTGTCCAGGCACCCTGGGGTGCTGTGACAGCAGTCACATTTATGCCCTGGAACCAGTAGCCTACGCCTCCTTTAAATGGAGATGTTATCAAATGCAGTGCTGGAGCCAAGTCACGTGATTTACTCAGTTACTTTTATGCCCATACATGGATATGTCTGTAGAAACTTAGATCAGCCAACACAGGGATGCTGACAGAACCCTCGCTAAAAGCCCCAGGACAAAAATCTGCTCGTCCGAGACAGTTTGCCCTCCTGGCCCCCAAACTGTGGAATA
>NC_137812.1:76802914-76815414 GCF_963921795.1 Nannobrachium achirus | reverse complement strand
TCTTTTATACTACATGAGTCGCGCACAGATTGTGCACGATGCGTGCACGATGTGTGCACGATGCGTGCACGATGTGTGCACGATGCGTGCACGATGCGTGCACATGCCCACGTTAAAAGGTAAGGACAATTTGGCAGCTGCTTAGTATAGCTATGTTTAAAATGGCAGCAAAAAAGTTAACAAGAAGTCTACACAATTGGAGAATGTGGAATACTTGTTATTTTCACCAAGGTTTGCCTGTTATCTCTCCATGCAAGCCAAATGACCTCATGATGACATCATGATGACATCATGATAACGTCCTCTGGTGACGTTCAGAACTCGGTCAGATCACAGCCCATATGGAGATGATCTTGACATCATTACCAGGACGTCATATAGACTATAGGATTATTGTTATTGTTTGTAATGTTAGTTGAAATATGAGCATGTAAGGTTATATTCCGGGACATGTCTGACTAGTTATGATATTTATCTGGCCTCGATCGGACCCTCTCTGATTAATCCAGGACATCTGTTTTGGTGGGCAGGATTTATGTTGGTTGAAATCAGGTGATATTCTAGACCAGATCTGACTGGTCATGGTTTGACTTGATCTGGACCCAATGGAGACGTCACTGATTGGTCCAGGTCCTGACCGTGGAGATGTCACTGATTGGTCCAGGTCCTGACCGTGGAGACGTCACTGATTGGTCCAGGTTCTGACCGTGGAGATGTCACTGATTGGTCCAGGTCTTGACCATGGAGATGTCACTGATTGGTCCAGGTCTTGACCGTGGAGATGTCACTGATTGGTCCAGGTCTTGACCGTGGAGATGTCACTGATTGGTCCAGGTCCTGACCGTGGAGATGTCACTGATTGGTCCAGGTCCTGACCATGGAGATGTCACTGATTGGTCCAGGTCCTGACCGTGGAGATGTCACTGATTGGTCCAGGTCCTGACCGTGGAGATGTCACTGATTGGTCCAGGTCCTGACCGTAGAGACGTCACTGATTGGTCCAGGTCCTGCCCGTAGAGACGTCACTGATTGGTCCAGGTCCTGACCGTAGAGACGTCACTGATTGGTCCAGGTCCTGACCATGGAGACCCTCTTTGACCCCTCACATGCTACTTAAAGCATAATGTATTTGTTGTATTATTTTACTGTATAGTAAAGTTTATGAGAGCCCAACTTTGATTGGCTCCCACAAGTTTCCCAAGACAAATCTGTGATGTCCCTATAGCCAAAAATGTTCCATATGGCATGTTCTAACTGTGTGCCAAATTTCATGGTTCTTTCATAAAGTGCACAATTTTTGCCTGAAACCCTCTGACTATAATGGACCTTGATTGCGACCGTCAGGTCGCAGTTACTACCAAAACCTCGACAGGCTGTCTGTCAGTCAGTCAGTCTGTCTGTCCGTCAGTCTGTCTGTCAGTCTGTCAGTCTGTCACACTTTTCCCCAACTCATATCTCCGCCACCGTTGCCCCAATCCATGCCAAACTTTGCACACACACTCCTTGCCTGCCAATCCACAACCTCCACCCCTCCCGGGACCTCGGAGCTCCAAGGACCCCCAGGGACCCCCTGTCGCCGCCGCCAAAAAGTGCTAAAATGACCAATGACCACCCCAACGGGGCTGTTCACGGGGAATTCCCAGGGACCACCGACTCCTGGTGCTCCAGAATGGATGCAAAAGTGGTCGCACCCCTAGTGGAGGACCCCCGCCACTGCAGCGCACATAAAATGCCGTAACTCGGGCTAGGAGCGACCGGGAGAGCCGGGGCCGGTACCCACGCACCCGCCTCGTCGGCGCCAAGAGAGCCGTCAACATGAATCTGTCCCATATAGCGCCACCTTCAGGCCAATTTTTTGGACACTGCTCCTACAGATTTTGCCCTAAAATCACGCAAATCGGTACACAGTATGTCTACACTCATGTCATCAACATGGATCTGTCCCATATAGCGCCACCATCAGGCCCATTTTTTCAAACACATTTTTGGACACTGCTCCTACAGATTTTGGCCTAAAATCACGCAAATCGGTACACAGTATGTCTACACTCATGTCATCAACATGGATCTGTCCCATATAGCGCCACCATCAGGCCCATTTTTTCAAACACATTTTTGGACACTGCTCCTACAGATTTTGCCCTAAAATCACGCAAATCGGTACACAGTATGTCTACACTCATGTCATCAACATGGATCTGTCCCATATAGCGCCACCATCAGGCCCATTTTTTCAAACACATTTTTGGACACTGCTCCTACAGATTTTGCCCTAAAATCACGCAAATCGGTACACAGTATGTCTACACTCATGTCATCAACATGGATCTGTCCCATATAGCGCCACCATCAGGCCCATTTTTTCAAACACATTTTTGGACACTGCTCCTACAGATTTTGCCCTAAAATCACGCAAATTGGTACACAGTATGTCTACACTCATGTCATCAACATGGATCTGTCCCATATAGCGCCACCATCAGGCCCATTTTTTCAAACACATTTTTGGACACTGCTCCTACAGATTTTGGCCTAAAATCACGCAAATTGGTACACAGTATGTCTACACTCATGTCATCAACATGGATCTGTCCCATATAGCGCCACCATCAGGCCCATTTTTTCAAACACATTTTTGGACACTGCTCCTACAGATTTTGCCCTAAAATCACGCAAATTGGTACACAGTATGTCTACACTCATGTCATCAACATGGATCTGTCCCATATAGCGCCACCATCAGGCCCATTTTTTCAAACACATTTTTGGACACTGCTCCTACAGATTTTGCCCTAAAATCACGCAAATTGGTACACAGTATGTCTACACTCATGTCATCAACATGGATCTGTCCCATATAGCGCCACCATCAGGCCCATTTTTTCAAACACATTTTTGGACACTGCTCCTACAGATTTTGCCCTAAAATCACGCAAATTGGTACACAGTATGTCTACACTCATGTCATCAACATGGATCTGTCCCATATAGCGCCACCATCAGGCCCATTTTTTCAAACACATTTTTGGACACTGCTCCTACAGATTTTGGCCTAAAATCACGCAAATTGGTACACAGTATGTCTACACTCATGTCATCAACATGGATCTGTCCCATATAGCGCCACCATCAGGCCCATTTTTTCAAACACATTTTTGGACACTGCTCCTACAGATTTTGCCCTAAAATCACGCAAATTGGTACACAGTATGTCTACACTCATGTCATCAACATGGATCTGTCCCATATAGCGCCACCATCAGGCCCATTTTTTCAAACACATTTTTGGACACTGCTCCTACAGATTTTGGCCTAAAATCACGCAAATTGGTACACAGTATGTCTACACTCATGTCATCAACATGGATCTGTCCCATATAGCGCCACCATCAGGCCCATTTTTTCAAACACATTTTTGGACACTGCTCCTACAGATTTTGCCCTAAAATCACACAAATTGGTACACAGTATGTCTACACTCTGGTTGATTATATTGTTCTGTTGATATGTGAGATGGTTGATTATATTGTTCTGTTGATATGTGAGGTGGTTGATTATATTGTTCTGTTGATAGGTGAGGTGGTTGATTATATTGTTCTGTTGATAGGTGAGCTGGTTGATTATATTGTTCTGTTGATAGGTGAGGTGGTTGATTATATTGTTCTGTTGATAGGTGAGATGGTTGATTATATTGTTCTGTTGATAGGTGGTTGAAAACAGTATGTCCTCCCAGTGGGGGCTCCTCACATTAAGGTAGAACATCTTCTACTGTAAGAAATGAATACAAAAATAGAGAAAAACCTCCATGTCACCATGAATGTCAGAGGGCTGTGCCAGCTCTCTCTCTCTTTCTCTCTCTCTCTCTCTCTCTCTCTCTCTCTCTCTCTCTCTCTCTCTCTCTCTCTCATTCTCTCTCTCTCTCTCTCTCTCTCTCTCTCTCTCTCTCTCTCTCTCTCTCTCTCTCATTCTCTCTCTCTCTCTCTCTCTCTCTCTCTCTCTCTCATTCTCTCTCTCTCTCTCTCTCTCTCTCTCTCTCTCTCTCTCTCTCTCTCAGTGAGCCAGGGACATATTACCCACAATCCCTCAGGCTCAGGGCTGACAGCAAGGGAACAGGGCCATGGTGTCACAGTCACTCTGTGTGTGTGTGTGTGTGTGTGTGTGTGTGTGTGTGTGTGTGTGTGTGTGTGTGTGTGTGTGTGTGTGTGTGTGTGTGTGTGTGTGTGTGTGTGTGTGTGTGTGTGTAGTAGTAGAGTTTATTTGGTCATTTAAAAATAGAATACATAGATTTCATTTTCACATGAATTTTTCATTATTTTTTTAACCAAAAGACACTGTCTGTGTGTGTGTGTGTGTGTGTGTGTGTGTGTGTGTGTGTGTGTGTGTGTGTGTGTGTGTGTGTGTGTGTGTGTGTATTGGCTGTGTGCCTGCTGACTCAGAGAGTGACTGCTGGCAGACCTACGGTGGCATTAGCATTACCATTAGCATTACCATTAGCATTACCATTAGCATTACCATTAGCATTTCATGGCTGTTCTGTGGAAACCTTCCAAAAACACTGCTTTCTGCAGAATACGGCATTTAAAGAAATAAATAAGCATAGCAGTGATGCCAATTTATTTTATTAAAATTGTTATCTTCTATAAAACCATATTTTTTGGGCTACAACAAATATACTAAAGTTTGCAGTATTAACGGAATACATGGTCAAATAAAGTTCAGGATTGGGTTAGGATTGATTATGAATGGTCGCAAAATTGGTCAAATTAAACTATATATATTTTTATTTTTTAGATTGTGCCTGAAAGATGTAAAAAGTACGAGGCGTGTGATTCCAACGGCCTCGTTTACAGACTCATTGACTTACCAAGTTCAAGTTCACCTGAAGTCCACTAGTTTCCAAAGTCTTCGTGCCAAAGACGCTAAATGCTAAGTGCTAAATCGATATATATTTTTGTGGCAGGGACCCCCCATCTGAAAAGGATTTGTGGCAGGGACCCCCCATCTGAAAAGGATTTGTGGCAGGGACCCCCCATCTGAAAAGGATTTGTGGCAGGGACCCCCCATCTGAAAATGATTTGTGGCAGGGACCCCCCATCTGAAAAGGATTTGTGCCTCCCCCTGGCCAGCCGGGGCGCCTGATGGAGGGGAAAGGAACTGGTTGGAATAACGTGTTCCTTCCACGCGCTACGTCCAAACCAGGGAAATCTCCACTGTCAGGTGAAAAGAAGCAACTTGGGCTCCTCATGCATAGAAGGAGGCATGAGGTCAGTCCGTTGTCTCCCCAGGCTCGGCAGAGGGAGAGCAGAGCCCAGGATTACATAGGCAATTAGCACTGGGTGAAAAAAAATGGGTTACAAAATTGTGGGATAAAAATGTAAAAAAAAAGAAAAAAAAGAAAAGGATTTGTGGCAGGGACCCCCCATCTGAAAAGGATTTGTGGCAGGGACCCCCCATCTGAAAAGGATTTGTGGCAGGGACCCCCAGGAGAGAAGACTTGGTGAGGACTTGGTTGTCCTGTTTGGAATGGATCCGTCATGGAGGGGTCAGGAAGGTCATAGGTCATGGAGGGGTCAGGAAGGTCATAGGTCATGGAGGGGTCATCCTCCTGACTTCCCATAAGGCAGCAGGGCTGAGGGAATTACCCACAGTTCATAGCGTCATCCAAAAGCCAATCATTTAGTATGCAAATTAGTCACCACATCGTGGGTAGTGTCAGTGTTTGCTAAATGGTGGAGGTGTATTTTATTTAGTTAAATTAAGGGACACAAAATTAGGAAATGCATAGACATAATAATTATGGAAAACTATTCATGATAAACAATGTAACAAACCCTATAATCTAAACACAAATGAAAACAACCCCAGTAACTTAAATATAACCTTACAATCCCAGCCTTTAAAGCACCGCCCAAATTCTAACTAAAAAGTTGCAAAATAACGAAATGGTAAAGGAAAATGTGCCAGTTAGGCTGTCAGAATGTCAACACTTAACTTTCCTGAAACGGCTGATAATATCTGTGAAAGTTTGTGTTTGCAGTATCGCTTTTTATTGCAGGAGTGTTCTTACACTTGTTATGAGATTATAAGACTCAGAACCAGATTAAATTACATGTTACGATGTTGTACTGTGTGTGTGTGTGTGTGTGTGTGTGTGTGTGTGTGTGTGTGTGTGTGTGTGTGTGTGTGTGTGTGTGTGTGTGTGTGTGTGTGTGTGTGTGTGTGTGTGTGTGTGTGTGTTGACAGAAATAGCCTTCTACGAGGATGAGCTACTTCTGTGGCAGGGCTGTCTGTCTCTGTCTCTCTCTCTCTCTCTCTCTCTCTCTCTCATTCTCTCTCTCTCTCTCTCTCTCTCTCTCTCTGTCTCTCTCTCTCTGTCTAGTGCATGTGCTGTGTGTGTGTGTGTGTGAGTGTGAGTGTGTGTGTGTGTGTGTGTGTGTGAGTGTGAGTGTGAGTGTGTGTGTGTGTGTGTGTGTGTGTGTGTGTGTGTGTGTGTGTGTGTGTGAGAGTGTGAGTGTGTGTGTGAGTGTGAGTGTGTGTGTGTGTGGGTGTGTTCGTGTGTGTGTGTGTGTGTGTGTGTGTGTGTGTGTGTGTGTGTGTGTGTGTGTGTGTGTGTGTGTGTGTGTGTGTGTGTGTGTGTGTGTGTGTGTGTGTGTGTGTGTTGACAGAAATAGCCTTCTACGAGGATGAGCTACTTCTGTGGCAGGGCTGTCTGTCTCTGTCTCTGTCTCTCTCTCTCTCTCTCATTCTCTCTCTCTCTCTCTCTCTCTCTCTCTCTCTCATTCTCTCTCTCTCTCTCTCTCTCTCTCTCTCTCTCTCTCTCTCTCTCTCTCTCTGTCTCTCTCTCTCTGTCTAGTGCATGTGCTGTATATGGATATGGATCTCCATTACAACACAGATTATTATGGTTTACATTTCATAACAACATAACAGTTCAGGACACTCAAACCTCTGAACCAGTGGGCCACATTACAAACATGTCAAGGAGTAGTTGATAAAATGATATTACTCTCTTTTATTTGCTTTATTTCCACATAACTTAAGACAGCAAAGCCCTGCTTCATCAGGCAAGGCTGTCGCACAAAAGTAGCGAAAACGAACTGTTTTGGACATACAAGGTTTCCACCCGACCATATGCATATTCAGACTGGTGTTTATCTCTGTCCACTCACTCAGCAGATTAATGTTCTATAAATAGTAACGTATATTCAGTACATCATAATTCTGTGGTTTAAAACCCTTTCCACATCGAGGTCCATTATTTATTCAGCATTTGAACCACAGACCACCATTTAATGACATTTATCCTCTCACACCCAAAATGTACAAATATTTTGTTGTTGTTGGTTAAATATTGTTGTCCATTCCATGCTGTATTGATGTGGTGGTGAGAGATAACAGGTAAATGTTGATGAAAATAACAATAATTCTTCTACATTCTATAATTGTGTAGACTTCTTGTTTCATGAATGTAATATATTAAAAAGTGATACAATGAATGTCTAAGTGATGACAGATGCTGTCTGGCTGAATAAAGTACCTCCATAATAAACACTTTTACTGAGTACTTTTAACCAAGAGCTTATTATGAGAGATCAGTCTGTCTCTCTGTCATCCACGCACGCACGCACACACACACACACACACACACTGTCACGACCTGGCTCTTAGGCCATGACAAACTGAGGAGGACACAGGGCAGTGGTATATATAATAACAATAATTTATTAATATAAAGGATAAATAATATGTACAAAGGTTATGAAGTGTGTAAGTCAGTCATCAGTAGTGTCAGCAATGCATGGATGTGTGGTAAGTGTAGTGTGGGGTGTTGTAAAGGGTGAGAACTCAAAGGTGCTGTCGTCTGGAGAGAGGGAGAGAGAATGAGGGTGCCATGCAGGCTTTTATAGGGCTCCAGGGAGTACTGGCCAGGTGCTCCCAATGCCCCTAATCAGCCACCTCATTGGCCGACACCCGAAGGCTCTGTGGGGAGAAGCACATGCAAGCACAGGATCCACCATACACATGCTACACAGGCAAGGCCAAGGGGCCGTGACACCCTCCCCCTTCAAAATGAGGGACCGTATGGGCCCGAGACAGTATAAATAACTCCTTAGAGTCGTAATAACAAATTCAAACTAATAAGTCAAGAAAAACAAAAGTTAATACATATAATATATTGAATAATGAAGCCAAAACCCATGTGTAAATTAGTGAATATAAATGCCATTAAATACCATCAAATACTATCCATTACCATTAAATACTATATCAAATGTGAAATATACTACACATTAAATATACTATACCACCTCTACTCCAATGGCCACCCGCACCCTGTCACAGGCCTCCACCCCAGCAACCTATTACCCAAGGAGCATAGGGGTGAAAGACAGAGGCAAGATGAGGACCCATGGAGAATGTCCAACGAATAGGACCACAACCCTCAGATTAGACACTGTAGGGAAAACATTAAAGACAGGTCACTGATCAGTACAAACAACATATAACAAAGGACAAAACTGTTCCGCCAATGGAACCAAAGACACAAAAATACAAACTTGTTCCGCCAATTGGAACCAAAGACAAACACCAAAGACACCTAACTGCTCCTCCAATGGTTAACCCCCCCTATCACCAGCCACCACCCCAGCAACTTATGCATTTAAGGTATGAGTGACCGGCCAAGAGGGCCACTGGCGCAAAGGAGCCTATCGCCATTACTTTACCGTTTTTGTCTGACAAAGAGTACCACCCAACTCTGGCCTGGTCCCTGTAACACTTCAGACATTCTGTCCAACAAACAGTACCAACCACGTCTGGCTTGGTCCCTGTAGAAATTCCTGAACAAAAGTAGGGCGAGAAGTTAGAACAAAGTATAACAAAGCCACCCGACATGTCAAAGGTTGCAACCTAATTAATTATTTTGTTGACCAAAACCCTGCAGGGGCCAACATCATAAGTGCAGAAGGCACCCATGCAGCAGCTAACAAAGACGACATCTTCAGGTTAAAAAAAACATCCTCTTGAATGTCCAACAGAAAATTGTCACATTATCCACCTTACTAGCAAGTAACATGAGCAATTCACACCTGTAAACAAAATACCATCCGACATCTACTCTAACATCAACTCCACCTTGCCACACCCTCCTGTTTACCGCCACAGCAGCCTTGTACACAGGAGCACTTTAAGAGACTGACAAACAGGATGGCCTATAATGGAAGAAGAAAAGACGACATCTTGGGTAAAAACAACACAGGTCCTGAAACCATTTGCTGGACTCCACACTATAAGATCAGCAGTGCTGTAAACATTAAACCATTTGTGGGACCCAACACAATAAGATCAGCAGTGCTCTAAACACATCCAAAAACGAATTTGAAAATATTTAAAAATACCACCAGGACTTATTCACATACAGACCTGCCAACAAACACTGTACAGAAACCTGATCAGGAATCGGAGAACAGAACAGACCACTTCTCCCACACAATGCTCCCTGATCAGCCTTTCTGTCCAAGTTTTACTTTTTACACTTAAATCCTCATGAGCAAAACCCAATTAATTGGCTAAAACACCAATAAAATCAACACTACTGTACACTCCGCTTTGTTTTACAGTGCATTAAAACAAACACACCCATGCTACACTACAGCTGAGTTACCTAGTGCAATTTCAATAGAATTAAAAACTCCACGTTTTACCCATAGGAAAAGAAAAAAAAAAAACACTGTTTACTCCCCTACTACATATTTGGTGAGCGCTTTTCTCAGTTAACCAATTTCTTTACGGCAAAACGCCGCTGACACCAAAAAGATAAAGTTCTGCCCGAAAAAGTAACTTTAACACTTGCAATTCATGCTCTGGTCAATACATTGAAAAAGTAACTTTAACACTACCCCCGCAAGCTCCACATTTCTCTGGTCATCTAATAGCCATACGCATATCAGCGTTAAAATAAGGCTTCATCTCACCTTGTTTGACTGGTGGTGAATGGTGGCATCAAAGCAATGACCTGGTAGAGGGTTCGTATGATTCTCTGTAGCCATCGTTTTAGCAGGGCCTGCTGGGGGGGGAGTGTACCGAGCCTGCAACCAATGCGCCTCAGCGCCGCCTCTCTGAGACGGGCCAGAACAACGGCCACCCATAACCCCTCCCAGTTTCAGTCTGGTGGACCACCCGTCTGGTGGACCGCTCGTCTGGTGGACCACTCGTCTGGTGGACCGCTCGTCTGGTGGGTCGCACCGTCTGGAGGGTCGCACCGTCTGGTGGACCGCATCCGTCTGGTGAACCGCATCTGTCTGAGGAACCAACCGTCTGAGGACCCAACCGTCTGAGGAACCAACCGTCTGAGGAACCAACCTCTGTCTGACCCTGTTCTGTGTAACCCTCATGCTACAAACCACCGACCAAATCAACTCAGTTTTTCCTGCCACCTGTTGGAGATTTATTCATTTCCTTAGAAACGGACAATAAGCCCTTTTTACTATTATCCTTTAAAGTTGCGAGTCAGTATTGACAGAGCAGAACCACACAAGGAACAATGGACAAAACTGTGACACTCAAAAAAGAAAAACACTCACCATATATTGTTTAAATTCCACTCTGCAAAAGAGTCCCCTTTTACAGTGTAGCCAGTCTATAGTAAAACCACCTAATGTTTCTTCAGTCTCAAAGCCCTCATTCTCAGGCACTTTCAAAACAATAACATCAACCTGGTCAATAGACAAAAGACGCGACTTACTTATTTTACAATATACCATGCAGGTTCTCTTTTTATAAAGCCATTAGACTAAATAACAACAAATTCCCAAAATGGAACCAATGCTCCCCCTCTGTCACTGTCACCTTACGACAAGCGAGACATGCAAACCAAAAGAACAGTGAGTCCCTCTGTGGGAAAACACCACTGACCTACGTGGATCAGAGTACTGCCCCTAGACTGTACGAGACCCACCTGTTCCAATTACCACACCTGGTAACTAATAGACAGCTCAACCCAAAAACCAAAAAAAAGAAAACCAAAATAATTGTATTTACCCAAACAATTACCTAGATTACTTTTACTTAGATTACATTTACTTAGATTACTTTTACTTATCCTTAAACTCAAATAACTCAAACAAACTCAAATTATTCAAGACCAACTTGTTAACTCAAATAAATCAAACGACCACTACCAAGCGCCTCCTCCTAATGCCGTGACCAAAAATGCCAAAAAGCACCAAACAAAACAGGAAGATTACTTTACCTGTCACCAATGTCACGGCCAACCCGAGTTCCAACTTTTCACGAACGGCGCGAGCCCCCAATTTGTCACGACCTGGCTCTTAGGCCATGACAAACTGAGGAGGACACAGGGCAGTGGTATATATAATAACAATAATTTATTAATATAAAGGATAAATAATATGTACAAAGGTTATGAAGTGTGTAAGTCAGTCATCAGTAGTGTCAGCAATGCATGGATGTGTGGTAAGTGTAGTGTGGGGTGTTGTAAAGGGTGAGAACTCAAAGGTGCTGTCGTCTGGAGAGAGGGAGAGAGAATGAGGGTGCCATGCAGGCTTTTATAGGGCTCCAGGGAGTACTGGCCAGGTGCTCCCAATGCCCCTAATCAGCCACCTCATTGGCCGACACCCGAAGGCTCTGTGGGGAGAAGCACATGCAAGCACAGGATCCACCATACACATGCTACACAGGCAAGGCCAAGGGGCCGTGACAACACACACACACACACACACACACACACACACACACACACACACACACACACACACACACACACACGCACGCACACACACACACACACAGACGCACCACGTCAGGTGATGTGTGTGCGTCACAAGGTGTGTTGTCGTGTTGTCGTGCATAAAATGATGACACGTTTAAAGTTCCAGCAGGGTATTCATTAATTCATTATAAATACATTTCATCTACAGAACTGAGTGACTTCAGAAAATGGTGCATTTATAAAGCTTTTATCCAAAGCGCTTTACATTCACCCATTCACACACACATGCATTACATTCACCCATTCACACACATTCATTACATTCACCCATTCACACGCACATTCATTACATTCACCCATTCACACACATTCATTACATTCACCCATTCACACACATTCATTACATTCACCCATTCACACACATTCATTACATTCACCCATTCACACATTCATTACATTCACCCATTCACACACACATTCATTACATTCACCCATTCACACACACATTCATTACATTCACCCATTCACACACACATTCATTACATTCACCCATTCACACACACATTCATTACATTCACCCATTCACA
Source organism: Nannobrachium achirus (assembly GCF_963921795.1). Taxonomy (NCBI): domain Eukaryota; kingdom Metazoa; phylum Chordata; class Actinopteri; order Myctophiformes; family Myctophidae; genus Nannobrachium; species Nannobrachium achirus. Next base: position 76,803,096 of record NC_137812.1, on the reverse strand, counting down.
CACACATTCATTACATTCACCCATTCACACACATTCATTACATTCACCCATTCACACACACATTCATTACATTCACCCATTCACACACACATTCATTACATTCACCCATTCACACACACACATTCATTACATTCACCCATTCACACACATTCATTACATTCACCCATTCACACACACATTCA
>NC_137812.1:76645414-76797914 GCF_963921795.1 Nannobrachium achirus | reverse complement strand
ATGTTGTTGTGTTGTGTTTGTGTTTGTGTTTGTGTTTGTGTTGTGTTTGTGTTGTGTTGTGTTTTCCAGCGTTGCGTCGGCCATGCATTCAGAGACTCCGGACCGATACGAACGCCTGACGTCGGTGTCCAGCTCCGTCGACTTCGATCAACGAGACAACGTAAGACCTCCACACACACACACACACACACACACACACACACACACACACACACAGTGCTTCAAGCAGCTCCGACCAGGCAGACAGACAAACGCGAATGCCACGGAATCGGCGGATTTAATTTATCGTGACATCATCCTCCGTCATGCACTGGGATCAATTCATATTTAATTTGCCAAGCTGCATATCCGGTACCACTTAAACACTCTATACTTATAATATATGTATTTGATACAGTCTTTTTTTCACTCTCTATCAAATGTCTTTGACAAAAAAATAGCAGATCTACAAGCTCACAACACAGTTGTGAGCTTGTAGATCTGCTATTTCTTGGCAAATGTTCCGCCCCCAGGATAATGGATTTTGATTATCGCGATAATATCGTAAATCGCGATTTCTTTTGTCAGAATAATGGTGACATGACATTTTCATAGCGTCCCATCCCTGCTTTAGGGTGCTGCCGACACATCCTGAGCCTAACTGAGCCTAACCCTAAACCCTGAACCCGCCCCCAGGCAGCAGACAGATCAGATCTTACAACCCACTGAGCAGTGAATCCTTCCCATCCTCGTCATGCTTTTAACCCCTGACCCCCCCCCCCCCCCCCGATGTGACGTCATCACCCCCGTCCGTCTCGCCATGCCCTAGCCCCGCCCCCAACCAGGCCCTTTTAGCTCCCTATTGGCTGAGCTCCGCTAAGCCTGTTAAATGAGGCTGGAGGATCAGACCATGAGAAAGCATGGATGTGTGTGTGTGTGTGTGTGTGTGTGTGTGTGTGTGTGTGTGTGTGTGTGTGTGTGTGTGTGAGACAGAGCTGTCTCATCCAGTTTGACACAGATTGTCACTTTAGTTGAAGCTAGTTAGGAACCTGCTATTTTACCATCTATGCTAGGGTATTCACGAATAGTGATTTTTAGTATTCAAATTATTAGACCTCTAAGTATTCGAATAGTTGAATATTCGACAGGACTGTCCAAACTGTCAAATATTAAGTAAGCAAGAGGTGAACATTGTGAAAATAGCCGATCTACATGCTCACAACGCCTCGTGTTGCGAGGCGTTGTGAGCATGTAGATCGGCTATTTTCACAATATTTATCTGTGGAACCGAGTCACATTAAATGTAATACCTACAATTCCAAGTGCTTGTCAGGGTGGGGGTCCCCAGTTCAAATATGTTTATTTTGGGGGTCACGGCCTAAAAAGGTTTGAGAACCCCTGGTATAGACCATTAACAAATTCATCCACCAGGGGCATTGACAACTCATTCTTATGACTTCCTATCTAGCCAAGCTTTAGAAACTATTATAAACTTTATAAACTATGCCTTTAGTCCAGCAATTCCTGTGAATGTTAGTCGACTAATTATTATTATTATTATTATTATTATTATTATTATTATTAGTTGGTGTCCTGTCCTTTATGTTCAGAATGCTGCCACACCCTCCATCCTGAGTCATATTCTGCCACAAGGCCACTTAGCTCACTGCTAATCTCTGAAGTTCTCGCCGCAAGCTAATCCACTTTGAGCTGCGTGTCTCTGAGTTTTAACCACTACTACCCACAGCCGCTAGATCTATATCCTGACCGGAACATTATCCCCACAAAACATAGCTGCTTGTAGATCTGCTTTTTATTTGGATTGGGTGCGAACGGGGAAAAGGTGTTGAAAGTTGCAGTTAACTGGTGGTCAGGTGGTTCTCTGTAAGACCACAGGGTTTAAGGGGTCAGCAGAGGTCAGGGAGGAGTTCTCAGCCTGTGGTAGGGGTCAGGGGTCGCCTATATGTCAAAACACACTGCTAGTTTCACAGCTGAAACAGGGATTCTGGATGACGTCATTTCCCAATGCATTATGGGAATTGGAATCTTTGCATTCACTCCCGGCTGCGGGAGAGCGCAGTCTAGGTTCAATCACTTAAAAGACCATTTGATGTAAATATACTTTTACCCTAAACCCTAACCCTAACCCTAACCCTAACCCTACAGCTAAATAAATAAATACATTTTAAATGTCCTGAAGCCACACTGAACTGAACCAAACTGAACTGAACCAAACTGAACTGAACCAAACTGAACTGAACCAAACTGAACTGAACCAAACTGAACTGAACCAAACTGAACTGAACCAAACTGAACTGAACCAAACTGAACCAAACCAAACTGAACCAAACCAAACTGAATGTCCTATTGTTTCTCTGCAGGGCTTCTGTTCCTGGCTCACAGCAATCTTCAGGATAAAGTAAGTACACTTCAGTTCTATACATATGGGGCGGCCATAGCTGAATGGTTAGGGAGCCTGCCTGGGGAACCAGTTCCCCTGGTTGTCCCAGGTTCGATTCCCGGCCAGGATAGCAATGTCGATGTGTGTCCCTGAGCAAGACTCTTAACCCCTAATTGCTCCCCCCCTCGCGCTCCTTGTGGGCTGCACTGGGTTCAGCTGGGTTAGGCTGAAAAAAAGCAGCTGGGTTGGGCTGCGATACCCGAATTTCCCTTGCGGGAGGAGTAGGTAACTATCTATCTATCTATCTATCTACATAAAACATAAAGTAAGTACACTTCAGTTCTATACTTAAAACATGAAGTAAGATAGTAGATAAAGTAAGTACACTTCAGTTCTATACGTAAAACATGAAGTAAGATAGTAGATAAAGTAAGTACACTTCAGTTCTATTAATAAAACATAAAGTAAGATAGTAGATAAAGTAAGTACACTTCAGTTCTATTAATAAAACATAAAGTAAGATAGTAGATAAAGTAAGTACACTTCAGTTCTATTAATAAAACATAAAGTAAGATAGTAGATAAAGTAAGTACACTTCAGTTCTATTAATAAAACATAAAGTAAGATAGTAGATAAAGTAAGTAGACTTCAGCTCTATTAATAAAACATAAAGTAAGATAGTAGATAAAGTAAGTACACTTCAGTTCTATTAATAAAACATAAATTAAGATAGTAGATAAAGTAAGTACACTTCAGCTCTATTAATAAAACATAAAGTAAGATAGTAGATAAAGTAAGTACACTTCAGTTCTATTAATAAAACATAAAGTAAGATAGTAGATAAAGTAAGTACACTTCAGTTCTATTAATAAAACATAAAGTAAGATAGTAGATAAAGTAAGTACACTTCAGTTCTATTAATAAAACATAAAGTAAGATAGTAGATAAAGTAAGTACACTTCAGTTCTATTAATAAAACTTAAAGTAAGATAGTAGATAAAGTAAGTACACTTCAGTTCTATTAATAAAACATAAAGTAAGATAGTAGATAAAGTAAGTACACTTCAGTTCTATTAATAAAACATAAAGTAAGATAGTAGATAAAGTAAGTACACTTCAGTTCTATTAATAAAACATAAAGTAAGATAGTAGATAAAGTAAGTACACTTCAGTTCTATTAATAAAACATAAAGTAAGATAGTAGATAAAGTAAGTACACTTCAGTTCTATTAATAAAACATAAAGTAAGATAGTAGATAAAGTAAGTACACTTCAGTTCTATTAATAAAACATAAAGTAAGATAGTAGATAAAGTAAGTACACTTCAGTTCTATTAATAAAACATAAAGTAAGATAGTAGATAAAGTAAGTACACTTCAGTTCTATTAATAAAACATAAAGTAAGATAGTAGATAAAGTAAGTACACTTCAGTTCTATTAATAAAACATAAAGTAAGATAGTAGATAAAGTAAGTACACTTCAGTTCTATTAATAAAACATAAAGTAAGATAGTAGATAAAGTAAGTACACTTCAGTTCTATTAATAAAACATAAAGTAAGATAGTAGATAAAGTAAGTACACTTCAGTTCTATTAATAAAACATGAAGTAAGATAGTAGATAAAGTAAGTACACTTCAGTTCTATTAATAAAACATAAAGTAAGATAGTAGATAAAGTAAGTACACTTCAGTTCTATTAATAAAACATAAAGTAAGATAGTAGATAAAGTAAGTACACTTCAGTTCTATTAATAAAACATAAAGTAAGATAGTAGATAAAGTAAGTACACTTCAGTTCTATTAATAAAACTTAAAGTAAGATAGTAGATAAAGTAAGTACACTTCAGTTCTAGCCTGACACTCTGCCTGAATTGACATTTCGTTTCACTCCATTATTCAGTCTGAAGTTGCTTCCACCCAGGGCGATTGCTGGGATGGGCGTTGCCAAAGAGGCAGTCTTCTGCGATTGGTTCACCGTCTGACCAACACAACAGTAGCAAAGCAGATGACGTAGTGTTGTTATGTCTGGCTGGCTAGTGGCTAGCCTGTTGCTTGCTAGTGCTACTTGCTAACCAAAGAAACAGGCAGAATAGGAGCACTTCGAACTAGGAATCAAACACAACATAACATGCCTGCTACTGATGTTTCATAGCGAGATCGATACGATCCCATATTACTGTGACGGGCAACGCGATGCGCCGTACGGTACGGCGGCAGAAATACAATATAAAGTAAGATAGTAGATAAAGTAAGTACACTTTAGTTATATCAATAAAACATAAAGTAAGATATGACCGCTGAGCGAGATGTTATCGCGCTTATTACCCGGATACTCAATATAATTAATAATTTGACAAAAAAAAAAAAAAAAAAGTATTTCCATGTTTACAGACTGCTGCAAGTGTTGCGCTGGTCGTCCCCCCACGGGTCGCCTTGGATCAAATAGAATCCATGTTCTGTTACTATGTCGTCTATTTCTCGCCTCAAATGTTTTTAAAAACATTCTTGAGAGCAACGTTTAGTTGTAAATGTCGCTGTGTGTTTGTTTACATGGCTGACATGTTGGATACGCTGTGTGTTTGTTTACATGGCTGACATGTTGGATACGCTGTGTGTTTGTTTACATGGCTGACATGTTGGATACGGCACTGAATTCACGCATCGCAGTCTGAGTGCAGCAGGTGTTCTGAGTCTTTGAGTAGGTCCACTACCTGTCCTTCCAGAGATCATTATAATATAATATATAATGTTATAATATTAATAATGTTTCAATAGGGATGAAGAGATCAGAGAGAAGTATGGCGAGGACGCGGCCCACTACCTGTCCTTCCAGAGATCATTATAATAATGTATATTAATAATAATTATAATAATATATATATATATATATATATATATATATATTCCATAGGGATGAAGAGATCAGAGAGAAGTGTGGTGAGGACGCGGTCCACTACCTGTCCTTCCAGAGATCATTATGATAATGTTATAATAATGTATATATATATATAATGTTATAATAATGTATATATATATAATAGGGATGAAGAGATCAGAGAGAAGTGTGGGGAGGACGCGGTCCACTACCTCTCCTTCCAGAGGCACATCATTGGTCTGCTGGTGGTGGTGGGCGTTCTGTCTGTGGGCATCGTTCTGCCAGTCAACTTCTCTGGAGACCTGCTGGGTGAGACTGGCACGCACACACACACACACACACACACACACACACACACACACACACACACACACACACACACACACACACACACACACACACACACACACACACTGTAGAGACCACACACACACACACACACACACACACACACACACACACACTGGAGACCTGCTGGGTGAGACTGGCACGCACACACACACACACACACACACACACACACACACACACACACACACTGTAGAGACCACACACACGACTCAGAATTTGCCATGCAGCAGGTGGCTGTGGCAGTGCGTTCTTTCCCCGATTGAACCCAGTTCGATTCGTGCGTCTTGTCGCATGCGGTAAAAACTCATGGACTCCTTTTATGAGTCCTTTTGGGATCCACAGTGTGGATTCCTCACAGCCTTGGGATCTGCAGTGTGGATTCACCACAGCCTTGCACACCAAATACAATGTGTTTTAATCATGCAGCAAACGAAAAGAAACGCAACGGTCCTGTGTGCAAAGCCCTTAACACGCCCACTTTGGTTCCCAGTTCAGGGAAAAGAAAACAGTTATGTTTTGGTTCAGAACAAACTGTTATGCCTCATTCACACTACAGATATATAGTTGAACGTTTTGCTTGCTTGGTCAATGTTATCTCAATGGAAACCAGCTTTAAAGCTTTCAAAGCTTTGTCTTGTGTGTGTCCTGTATCTTTAAAGCTGGTTTCCATTGAGATAACATTGACCAAGCAAGCAAAACGTTCAACTATATATCTGTAGTGTGAATGCAGCATAAGGGTTCTGAAATAAATGACTTAGTAACTCTAGACCACTGCTGTTCAGACATTACTCTGTGCACACTGATGGAGGATCTGAAGTATGAGATAAGATGTCATTGATCCTCAGAGGAAAGTGGAGGAAGGAATAGATTCAAACAGTAGAAGATAAACTAGAGTTTAATGAAGGAATAGATTCAAACAGCAGAAGATAAACTATAGTTTAATGAAGGAATAGATTCAATCAGTAGAAGATAAACTAGAGTTTAATGAAGGAATAGATTCAAACAGTAGAAGATAAACTAGAGTTTAATGAAGGAATAGATTCAAACAGTAGAAGATAAACTAGAGTTTAATGAAGGAATAGATTCAAACAGCAGAAGATAAACTATAGTTTAATGAAGGAATAGATTCAATCAGTAGAAGATAAACTAGAGTTTAATGAAGGAATAGATTCAAACAGTAGAAGATAAACTAGAGTTTAATGAAGGAATAGATTCAAACAGTAGAAGATAAACTAGAGTTTAATGAAGGAATAGATTCAAACAGCAGAAGATAAACTAGAGTTTAATGAAGGAATAGATTCAATCAGTAGAAGATAAACTAGAGTTTAATGAAGGAATAGATTCAAACAGTAGAAGATAAACTAGAGTTTAATGAAGGAATAGATTCAAACAGTAGAAGATAAACTAGAGTTTAATGAAGGAATAGATTCAAACAGCAGAAAATAAACTATAGTTTAATGAAGGAATAGATTCAAACAGTAGAAGATAAACTAGAGTTTAATGAAGGAATAGATTCAAACAGTAGAAGATAAACTAGAGTTTAATGAAGGAATAGATTGAAACAGTAGAAGATAAACTAGAGTTTAATGAAGGAATAGATTCAAACAGCAGACAATAAACTATAGTTTAATGAAGGAATAGATTCAAACAGTAGAAGATAAACTAGAGTTTAAAGCTGACGCTCCTGCATCTTAACAATGTCATCACATGTGAAGAAGCAGGTGTAACAAAATGGAAGAGGAGGCTGAGCTCTGTCACTGACTAATGAGTACAGACATGTGAATAATGACTACAGACATGCAAATAATGACTACAGACATGTGAATAATGACTACAGACATGTGAATAATGACTACAGACATGTGAATAATGACTACAGACATGTGAATAATGACTACAGACATGTGAATAATGACTACAGACATGCAAATAATGAGTACAGACATGTGAATATTTGGTTGTATTTGTTATTTGTAGTTAGAATAATCCCGATAGATGGATTCCTAAACCATGAACCATCAGACCAAGGACCGCCGTCTAAATCAGGTAACATGTGGTTTAGACTGGTTTAGACTGGTCTAGACTGGTTTAGACTGGGTTTAGACTGATTTAGGTTGGGTTTAGACTGGTTTAGACTGATTTAGGTTGGGTTTAGACTGGGTTTAGACTGATTTAGGTTGGGTTTAGACTGGTTTAGACTAGTGACCGACCGATATATCGGCCACCGATATGGCCAAAAAGTCGACGATATGCGACCGATATGACCGATATAACCTTTTTAGGGGCTAGTGAAAGTTATAAGTATGGTTTGTCTGATGTGTAATGTGAGCTTACCATAATCACAGTAATCCTTCATCATATTCCATCATATTCAAGGGCTTTTGGAGAGAAATGAGACTCTGTCCAGTTAGAGCACTGCATATTGGAGGTCTGTGGCTCTTTAATAAAGACATGGGTTTAAGAAAGCAGCTGTCTGAATCTGTAGTATGACTGTCACTGTACCTTTTCATAATCATATTGGTGCAAAATCTTTACACAATCCACATATTAAGAGTAAAAGGCCTGTTTTATATATATGTATATATCGGTATCGTATCGTATCGGTGATGGCCCCCCTCTCTAGAATCGGTATCGTATCGGATCACAAAAAAGTGTATCGGTTGGTCACTAGTTTAGACTGGTTTAGACTGGGTTTAGACTGGGTTTAGACTTGGTTTAGACTGGGTTAGACTGGGTTTAGACTGGGTTTAGACTGGGTTTAGACTGGTTTAGACTGGGTTTAGACTGGGTTTAGACTGGGTTTAGATGGTCTAGCTGTAGCTTGGCTGTGGTGCAGTGGTAGACAGTGTACTGGACCCCAGTAGACTCCTTCAGTCAACCTATAGTAGAGACTCCTGATGTTGTTTTTATTATGAATGCATTGCTGTACTAGAATTTAAACTGTCTTCTCTGCTGTGATAATATCCTCTTAGATCAAACCCAGTATAAATAATAGTGACCATAGCAGATCTACAAGCTCACTATTTAAGATGAGTCTAGTGTGGTTAATTCATGATGTATTTTCCCCTTGGTATTTAGAAACTGAACGGTGGAAGCTGGGTGAGGATCTATAGATCTGTGTCTAGATGTAGATCAGTGTTTTCAGCTGGGTGAGGATCTGTAGATCTGTGTCTAGATGTAGATCAGTGTTTTCAGCTGGGTGAGGATCTGTAGATCTGTGTCTAGATGTAGATCAGTGTTTTCAGCTGGGTGAGGATCTGTAGATCTGTGTCTAGATGTAGATCAGTGTTTTCAGCTGGGTGAGGATCTGTAGATCTGTGTCTAGATGTAGATCAGTGTTTTCAGCTGGGTGAGGATCTGTAGATCTGTGTCTAGATGTAGATCAGTGTTTTCAGCTGATAGGCTGCCGGTTTGAATCCCTGCTCTGGTGACCGTTGAGCAAGACACTTGTGAAGCAGCAATGGTTGTACTGGTAACACACTGTGGTTGTACTGGTCAGCTCCCAGTACAACAGTAACACACTGTGGTTGTACTGGTCAGCTCCCAGTACAACAGTAACACACTGTGGTTGTACCGGTCAGCTCCCAGTACAACAGTAACACACTGTGGTTGTACTGGTCAGCTCCCAGTACAACAGTAACACACTGTGGTTGTACCGGTCAGCTCCCAGTACAACAGTAACACACTGTGGTTGTACCGGTCAGCTCCCAGTACAACAGCATTAGACTGTCTGTGTGTGTGTGTGTGTGTGTGTGTGTGTGTGTGTGTGTGTGTGTGTGTGTGTGTGTGATATATATATATATATATATATATATATATATATATACTGTATATATATATATATATATATAGAGATATAGATATAGATATAAATAGATAGATTCCAGACTTGAATTCATGAATATGTTTTTGTTTTTGTCGCATTCCTGCTGCCAAATAATTAATGATATAATTCCAGTTGGCTGCGTGCCAAATGTAGGTCATTTCAATGAAGCTCTCACTCACTCCATCAGTGCTGGTTTGAACAGAGCCCATAAAATGACAGAAAATGTAAGCCTGTGCTTTCTTCACCTCACCTCAAAGTATGAAGGAGGTAGAGACTGTGCACTGTGAGATGAGACCTTTTTGCTTTTGGACAGATGCAACCTCTCTCGCGTGCGCTCTCTCACACGCATGCACACTCTGTGTGCGTGCGCGTGTGCGCGTGTGTCGAGCGTCTGCATCCATCCTCAGTCTACAGACGCCTCGCCTCCTAGTTGAACAGCCTTTCGGACTTTAAGGGTGCGTTCGGAAACCCGCACCGGGTGTGTGCTCAGTGTAGTGAGTGCGTGACGTTGTAGAGTGCGTTCAGTGTGGCTTATTTACGAACGACCAGTTAAGAGGCAGCTGTGCGCTTTTTCACTCTGAACTCTGAAGGTAAACTTTATGAAAAGCAGCAGCTTTGCTAACGTAACGTTGATATTGAAAGGATATGTAATTCCTAACATTGGCATACCTGCTGTTAGTTTACACGTTGATGCGTGTGAAACTATCAAGCCCAAACAACCAACGAAGCTGCAAATGCTGCATTTTGTGGTCATTTCCTCCATTGTGCACAGCTGAGAAGCGCTGGAGACACGGCCATGAAAACCAACCAATCAAAATAACGCACTGCCGCACCACACCGCCAAACCCCATCTTCTGAGTAGAGTCGTTCAGTGCGTGCACTCAGCACACTGGTGCGCCGCGCACTGGATTTCCGAACGACAACATGGCACAAAGTCCGACAAGTCTGTCGGACTTTAAGGCCATCGGAAAATCACCACGCGCCCTTTGTTCCATGTGGAGACACAAAGAGTCTCCTCAAACGATTGTCTTAGGAATGCAACAAAACACAAAAAACAAACAAAAAGCATCCATGAATTCAAGTCTCCATGGGCTAAAAATGAAATGTTTACTAGTATTGTGAAACAAGTCAGCCTTGAGTCCATATTTATACGTCGTGAACCATGAAGAGGTGAATATATTTGTACGGTAAGTTCCCTCATTCTCAGTGAACCATGAAGAGGTGAATATCATATTTATAAGTTGTGAACCATGAAGAGGTGAATATCAGGCGATATAATGCATCATCATTTAAAGGTTAAGAGTGCATTCAAGTGCTTCATGTAAGAAACCCTTTCACTGTAACTCCACAGTCCACCAGAATGGAACATATGTACTGTCTGTAAAAAATAAATAAACATGTTGAAACAGAACTTGTGGATGAAGACAATATGCCTTCCGGTTGGTTCCAAGATTTCTAGCCGAAGTGCTGCGTTTAAAGGAGACATCCAGACCAAAACACATATAGGGTTAAATCTGCCTTTTATCATACCCCTTCATACCTGCTTTAGTCGATTTTTTTCACAGCTGCCCCTGTTGCTAGATTTCGGCTGCCCCTGTTGCTAGATTTCGCGGGCTCTCTCATAACTAACACAGTGGATTGTCCTTAGGCTAGTGCGGTCATTTCTTGAGCTTCAAAGTTAGTATTTCTTTATTGGATTGTGTTTACACAACGTCCTGAGACGAACCACACCGCTGTTTTGACCTCACAGGCACCCTTACTTGTCAAACAGACCCCTTCCTCCCTCCCTTTCTAGCCTCTCCTCTCCCTGCTCTGGTGCAGAGCAGAAGCCGTTTGACAAGTAAGGGTGCCTGTGAGGTGAAAACAGCGGTTTGGTTGATCTCAGGACGTTGTGTAAACGCAATCCAATAAAAAAATACTAACTTTGAAGCTCAAGAAATGACCGCACTAGCCTATGGACAATCCACTGTGTTAGTTATGAGAGAGCCTGCGAAATCTAGCAACAGGGGCAGCCGAAATCTAGCAACAGGGGCAGCTATGAAAAAAATCGACTAAAGCAGTTATGAAGGGGTATGATAAAAGGCAGATTTAACCCTATATGTGTTTTGGTCTGGATGACTCCTTTAACAGACGTTATGTCATGCGGTGTGGGTCAGTTTACATTCCCCAGCAAAAAATAAATAAAATAGATTTTAGCTCTGAAACTCGCTCTTAACTCATTGGTTGTATACAGCTGAGGAAACCGAAGATTTTTCTATGTCTTTCACTGCTGGCTTCTCCTACCTGTTATCGCGGGCGCTAATCCAGTTCCCATCGTGCACGATCGGACACTGCTATGCATCGTGTGTTCGCGTATTCCATCAGCTTCTCAAATCCGTTGACATTTTGAAAATGTATCAATCCGTTCTCCATCTGTAAGCCGTGGTGTTTACACAGAAAGCTAACGGGCCGGAATAGAGGACGGACCATCTGCTTCCGGATGTGTCCGTGTAGAAACCGATCCCGGAGCATTAGTTCCGGCCTATTTTTGTTCGGCTTCGATAAATGATTATTTTTTAATTAAAGCTTATTAAATCTTCAGGTTCCTCGGGCATGGCAGAGAAGCCCTTCAAAGGTTTTTTTTGTTTTGTTTTGGCAACAGTTGTGTTAACAGGTGTAACATTGCCTGAATCAATGTTTTAGTTTGTATATTGTTTATTGCGAGCGCAACCGACGGAGCACCTCACCTGTGATGTCACACCGCACAGCAGCAGCTGTGATTGGTCTATTCTTGGCGGTGACAGATTTACAGTACACACAGAGATGCATACAGACTGCAGACAGCTGGTTCCTCTCAAACAGCACTATATACTCTACCCTGTATGGCTGCTTTGACAGAGAGTTGCAGAACGCTGACTTTGACTTTATGAAAGTGTGTGAGTGTTCGTGTGCACAGGTGTTTTATCTCTCCTGGGCAATAAAAGTTAACGTTCTCTTCTCTCTTCTCTCTTCTCCACCGTGCAGAAAACAACGCCTACAGCTTCGGTCGAACCACGATAGCCAACCTCAAGTCTGGGTGAGTTCCGTCTCTGGTTCACCTGAATAATAATGTGCACAAAACAGACGTACGGACAGACATACACACTCGGTCAAATGTTGGCGCGGTTGGCGGCGCTCAAAAAGCTAAAGCAGTGATCAGTGTTTCCTTAAAAGTCCTTAAAACTGTTACCACTAAACTGTCACTCTGAAAAGAGAGAATGTCTTTCCACTTGGAGCCGTTCGAGCATAGAACAAATACTGCAATACTTTTAAGAATCCACTTGTCAAAAAACAAAAGACTTATTGTATAATTATAAGGCTGGCTTGTGGGAAACAAAGGGATTAAAACTAAAGAAAGGTAAGTTAAAATATGAAATGATGCATGTTATTTATTGTATGTACTGTAAGATACACGTTCACTCAGATCAGCCAACACAGGGATGCTGACAGAACCCTCGCTAAAAACCCCAGGACAAAAATCCACTTGTCCGAGACAGTTTGCCCTCCTGGCCCCCAAGCTGTGGAATAAACTCCCTGTCGCTCTTAGAACAACGGACTCACTCGCTAGCTTTCGCCGTGGACTGAAGACTCACCTTTTCAGACTCCACCTAAACCCTTAGCACTACTGGAAAAATGACCATACATGAAGCTAGTTAGCATTTGTTTTTTAGGTTTTTTAGAAACCTTTTTTCTTTACGGATTATATTGTTTTTTTTTTTTTCTAGATAGATATTCATTTGCATTTGTTATATTGCTGTTGATGTACTGACATATTATCTTGTTTATTATTGTGATGTTTTTATCTGCTTATTGTAAGTCGCTTTGGATTAAAAGCGTCTGCTAAATGCCTAAACTGTAAACTGTAAACTGATAAGTGTGGGTTGTATGTGGGTTAGGGGTGTATTGTATTTATTGTATGTACTGTAAGATAGTGTGGGTTCTATGTGGGTTAGGGGTGTATTGTGTGTGTGTGTGTGTGGGGGGGGGGGGGGGGGGCTGCAGGGTATTACAGTACATTGGGAATTTATATGAACGTCACAATGTTTTATAGAAAATATGTTTATGGTGTTGAGTCTGGCGTAAAGGATTGCATCTTGTGCCAGAAAACCTTCAATAAGCTTCAATAAATGGTGTAGGAGCGGGTTAGGGTTAGGGTTAGGGTTAGGGTTAGGGCTAACCCTAACCCTAACCCTAACCCTGTAGGAGCGGGTTTCTCAAAGAGGCCACTCTGAGCTAACATGGACAGTTTGTGTAGGCAGATGGGCGGGCGCGGCGAATCTCTCCGCGAGTCTCCGGCCAATAGCATGCGTTCTCCTCCCCCCTCCCCCCTCTGCTCCTCTGCTCAGCACAGAGAACGCTGCTGCGTCATGACGTCAACACATTTGGTGCGACGCTCTCTGCACTCTGATTGGTTAGGGAAATTCTACACTTCCTACAACAGTGATCATAAGGCGATCGCCCAGGCTCCTTTTCTTCCCATCGCCAAAAGAAGCCTGGGTTTCTGAAGCTACAAATAGGGTGACTTGACGCCAGACCTCAGGATACTTAGATTTAGAATTGATGAATATCACTTCAGTTTAACCTCTTCAGACCCTCTGTACAATGTCTCTTCACCTAGAAACAGCAGATCTACAAGCTGGATGGATGGATGGAGGGAGGGATGGATGGATGGATGGATGGATGGATGGATGGATGGATGGATGGATGGAGGGAGGGAGGGAGGGAGGGAGGGAGGGATGGATGGATGGATGGAGGGAGGGAGGGATGGATAGAGGGAGGGAGGGAGGGATGGATGGAGGGAGGGAGGGATGGATGGAGGGATGGATGGATGGATGGAGGGAGGGAGGGAGGGAGGGAGGGATGGATAGAGGGAGGGATGGATGTAGGGAGGGAGGGAGGGAGGGATGGATGTAGGGAGGGAGGGAGGGATGGATGGAGGGAGGGATGGATGGATGATGGATGGATGGATGGATGGATGGATGATGGATGGATGGATGGATGGATGGATGGATGGATGATGGATGGATGGATGGGTGGGTGGATGGGTGGATGATGGATGGTGGATGGATGGATGGGTGGGTGGATGGGTGGATGGATGGATGATGGATGATGGATGGATGGATGGATGGATGGATGGATGATGGATGATGGATGGATGGGTGGGTGGATGGCTGGATGATGGATGATGGATGGGTGGGTGGATGGATGGATGATGGATGATGGATGATGGATGATGGATGGGTGGATGGATGGATGATGGATGATGGATGGATGGGTGGATGGATGGGTGGATGGATGGATGATGGATGGATGGATGGATGGATGGATGGATGGGTGGGTGGGTGGGTGGATGGATGGATGGATGGATGGATGATGGATGGATGGATGGGTGGGTGGATGGATGGATGGATGGATGATGGATGGATGGTTGGATGGATGGATGGATGGATGGATGGGTGGATGGATGGTTGGATGGATGGATGGATGGATGGATGGATGGATGGATATTCCATCAGATGTTCTATATCATTACATCATCACACAATGGCATCAAACCATCGTCGTCACAACAAATGTAACTGTCCTTTAAAAGTAATCGTACAATTAACAAACTGTCATTCAACTTGTTCCAGCTAATTACACATTATCCTGTAAGTTAGTCTCACTGGTTCACGTTGTTGCTGGAGTGTGAAATGATTCACTGGACCATACATCTGAAAGGAGGACATAAGGATTCCCACCATGCTGCTGTGGTAGTCGGACACAAGCTGTACTCATTTGGAGGAAACAACAGCTACAAGAACAACAGTGATCAGATTGAAGTCCACATCTTCAACACAGTGTCTTTGCGTTGGAGTACGTTGCCCCCAGTGACAAATGGAAGAGGACGACGTCCCATTGAGGCGCCCTCTGGGCGCCAGGGTCACACAGCTGTGCTGGTCTGCTCCTCTGCTCAGCACAGAGAACGCTGCTGCGTCATGACGTCAACACATTTGGTGCGACGCTCTCTGCACTCTGATTGGTTAGGGAAATTCTACACTTCCTACAACAGTGATCATAAGGCGATCGCCCAGGCTCCTTTTCTTCACTTCCTACAACAGTGATCATAAGGCGGATGGATGGATGGGTGGATGGGTGGATGGGTGGATGGATGGATGGATGATGGATGGATGGATGGATGGATGGATGGATGGATGGATGGGTGGATGGATGGATGATGGATGATGGATGGATGGATGGGTGGGTGGGTGGATGGGTGGATGGATGGATGATGGATGGGTGGATGGATGGATGGATGATGGATGGGTGGATGGATGGATGATGGATGATGGATGGATGGATGGATGGGTGGATGGATGGATGATGGATGGATGGATGGATGGGTGGATGGGTGGATGGATGATGGATGGATGGATGGATGGATGGATGGATGGGTGGGTGGGTGGATGGATGGATGGATGGATGGGTGGATGGATGGATGGATGGATGGATGGATGGATGGATGGGTGGATGGATGGATGGATGGATGATGGATGGATGATGGGTGGGTGGATGGATGGATGGATGGATGGATGATGGATGGATGGATGGATGGGTGGATGGATGGATGGATGGATGGATGGATGGATGGATGATGGACGGATGGATGGATGGATGGTTGGATGGATGGTGGATGGATGATGGATGGATGGATGATGGATGGATGGATGATGGATGGATGGATGGATGGATGGATGGATGGATGGATGGATGGATGGGTGGGAGGGAGGGAGGGAGGGAGGGAGGGATGGGTGGATGGGTGGATGGATGGATGGATGGATGATGGATGGGTGGGTGGGTGGGTGGATGGATGGATGGTTGGATGGATGGATGGATGGATATTCCATCAGATGTTCTATATCATTACATCATCACACAATGGCATCAAACCATTGTCGTCACAACAAATGTAACTGTCCTTTAAAAGTAATCGTACAATTAACAAACTGTCATTCAACTTGTTCCAGCTAATTACATTACATACATTATCCTGTAAGTTAGTCTCACTGCTTCACGGTGCTGCTGGAGTCTGAAATGATTCACTGGACCATACATCTGAAAGGAGGACATAAGGATTCCCACCATGCTGCTGTGGTAGTCGGACACAAGCTGTACTCATTTGGAGGAAACGACAGCTACAAGAACAACAGTGATCAGATTGAAGTCCACATCTTCAACACAGTGTCTTTGCGTTGGAGTACGTTGCCCCCAGTGACAAATGGAAGAGGACGACGTCCCATTGAGGTTCCCTCTGGGCGCCAGGGTCACACAGCTGTGCTGGTGGAAGAGATTGTCTACATCTGGGGAGGAGGCTGCAATGTGCTTTATGCCTTTAATGTCGACACCCACAGCTGGTTCACACCCAGTATTTCTGGGATGGTTCCAGGAGTAAGGAGGTTCCACTCAGCCTGTGTCCTGGAGAAGGTCATGTATGTGTCTGGAGGTCGCAAACAGCTGACTGATGAAAGCACCAATGAAATGTACAAGTTGGACACCAGAACAATGGTCTGGTCTTTAATCAACACCAGAGGAACTCCACCTCCTGCTTCACACGGTCACTCTGCCACCATGATCGGGACGAAGATGTTTGTATTCGGGGGCTACGGGGTCGCCTACAACAGCATCAGAGTGTTTGACACAGAGACCAACTGCTGGCTGAGCAAGCCTTCTGGACACCCTATTCCCGAAGGACGGAGGTATCATTCAGCCTTTGCCTACAACGGAGAGCTGTACGTATTTGGTGGCTGCTGGAACATGAATCAGACCTTCAATGATCTGTGGAATTTCAGTCCAGAGAACTTCTCCTGGAAGCAGGTTGAGCCCAGGGGGAAACGCCCCCGTAGGATGTTTGGGATGATCTGTTGCATGGTGGGAGATTGTTTCATCATCCATGGAGGATACAAAAGAAACAGCGTACTTTCTGCTGACCTGCACATCCTAGACTTTAATCCCAGCCTGAAGATGTTATGCAAGCTAGCAGTCACTCAGCATGGTCTGGAGCAGTCTGGACTCCCACATGACATCAGGTGGGAACTGGCAGCCATGACTGCCAATGGAAAAGAAACAAATGTCATAGCCCAGCACACACAGTTCACAGTTACAGTTTAGGCATTTAGCAGACGCTCTTGTTCCAGAGCGACTTACGACTAGACAGAAGTGTGGTTGATGTGATTATTATTCTGCAGCAAGTTAACGGTCATGTGAAGCTCAACCAATACGCAAGCTAGCACCACTCCTCAAATGTTTTTCCTTCAGTTTCCAATTGCGTCTGATTTCCATCAATTCCCAATGACAACGGAAAAAAAGTGTATCTAGTGAAAATAATGTTTCCTCAGAACTACACTAATAAGTCGTATTACCATTAACAGTTCTCCTGTGGTTGACAGTCCTCACTGTCATTGAAAGGGTTAAAATCATGGTGCCGTTGACGGTGAGGACTGTCAATCTTACTGTATTTACAGTTAAGGTATAATTACTTACTGTACGTTGCTCCGGTCTCGCCCGCATCGGTAATGTCCGCGATTTGTTTACAACGCACGTCGGGCGTGCACGCGAAGTGAACGTCCTCCATAGTAAATCCATTGAGAGGCCCATAAAGAGACTTAATTTACTCAAAAGAGACATTTCTATACAAAGAGTGGTCTCCATACTGTACACTGTAGACTCGGGATGGGCACAGCCATGATTCTCTTCTGGGCTCACACTGTCATGTGACTAGATGACGTAATCGTTGCCGTCAAGTGATAATCAAAAAAAACAAAAACAACCCCCTTCCGGCCCTTCAAAATAATAGCGGCGGCCTACGGAGGAAACGGCGCGGCACCAATATAATTTATATATATTTACCACTGCATTGTCTGAAGGAAGCCAAACAAAAATAAGTTTTGCTCTTATGTACCTGTACAAAAGATGTAACAATAAAGTACAACCTTGAACCTTGAACCGTGAATTAAAGGAGTAGTTCACCCCCAAAATGACTTTTTTTCCTATTGATTACTCATGCCATGGAGAGGTTTTTGTCACATTCCTAAGACAACAATTTTGGGGGTGAACTACTCCTTTAAGAGGCCATAAGGACGAGAATATTGATGTGATTTCACAAAATGTTAGAAATCCACAGGCAGGGTTGGCTCACGGCCAGCTCTATGCTGCATTCTGCACAGGAAAGAAAGACAGCGCTGTCAAGGTCTTCATGGTGGAAACTGGAGAATGAGGAGGGCATCACTGACAACATGTTTACACAGAACTACTTTAATTATCCATCCTACTCTTATCATTTTCCTCTTTTTATACTTGAGGGCCGCCTGAGGCCCCCCTTCCTATATCACTCGGGTGACTGAAAAAAAAAAAGAAACGACCACTCTGACTGCATTTATAGGTCAAATTGACAGGTAAATTCTCTCCCTTTTTGCCCAGGAGAGCAACACCTCCTCCCTGCTGCCAGCAGGGGTTCTATTGTCTGTTGTTCTATTGACAATAGAACCCCTGCTGGCAGCAGGGGGAGGAGGTTGCTCTCCTGGGCAAAAAATTGAAAGAATTTACCTGTCAATTTGACCTATAAATGCAGTCAGAGTGGTATAAATGTATATTATTTCATACCTAGGAAATGTTTCAGAAGGGGAAAAAAAACGAGAACATATATCTTGAATATTTAGGAAAAGTCATGGAAGGGGAAATCTCTGAGACCTTCACGGGGAGAGTTATTGTACTTTGCGATCTCAAAATCGGCCAAAATGACCTGTTAGTCACCCATGTGATATACAGTAAACCCATTGTAAATTCATCAGTGGAGCAGAGATCTGTAAATGTGTAGATGTACAAATGTGAAGGCCCCAAATGGGTGGCCTGCATCTCTAGTTGTCTGAACCTGTTAACTCCTGTTAAAAAGCTACGTGCGTGTTGACGTCATTCAGATCACGTCCCCCCAAACATCACCAATGCAACACTGGCAGTACATTCTGTAGGGTTGAAATGTTAAAGGTAACGGTTCAATGTTGTGTTATTGTTTGTTGTTCAGGACCAACCATAGTAACATATTAATGTGTTGTTATTGTTTGTTCCTCAGAACCAACCATAGTAACAGGTTAATGTGTTGTCATAGTAACAGGTTAATGTGTTGTTATCTCCTCTTCAGAACCAACCTCCTGTGGCTGTAGTAACAGGTTAATGTGATGTCATAGTAACATGTTAATGTTGTGTTTCAGAACCAACCTCCTGTGGCTTCACACGGCCTTCGCCTTCATGTACCTGCTGCTGACCGTCTACAGCATGAGGAGACACACCTCCAAGATGCACTACAAGGAGGACGACCTGGTCAGTACCCTGAACCTAAACCTAAACCTAAACCTAACCCCTAACCTCCAAGATGCACTACAAGGAGGACGACCTGGTCAGTACCCTGAACCTAAACCTAACCCTGAACCTAACCCCTAACCCTAAACCTACCCTACAGCATGAGGAGACACACCTCCAAGATGCACTACAAGGAGGACGACCTGGTCAGTACCCTGAATCTAAACCTAAACCCTAACCCCTAACCCTAACCCTAACCTCCAAGATGCACTACAAGGAGGACGACCTGGTCAGTACCCTGAACCTAAACCTAAACCTAACCCCTAACCTCCAAGATGCACTACAAGGAGGACGACCTGGTCAGTACCCTGAACCTAAACCTAAACCTAACCCCTAAACCTAAACCCTAACCCTAAACCTAACCTCCAAGATGCACTACAAGGAGGACGACCTGGTCAATACCCTGAACCTAAACCTAAACCTAACCCTAACCTCCAAGATGCACTACAAGGAGGACGACCTGGTCAGTACCCTGAACCTAAACCTGAACCTAAACCTAACCCCTAACCCTAAACCTACCCTACAACAAGAGGAGACAAACCTCCAAGATGCACTACAAGGAGGACGACCTGGTCAGTACCCTGAACCTAAACCTAAACCCTAACCCCTAACCTTAACCTCCAAGATGCACTACAAGGAGGACGACCTGGTCAGTACCCTAAACCTAACCCTAAACCTAAACCCAAACCTAACCCCTAAACCCTTACCCTAACCTCCAAGATGCACTACAAGGAGGACGACCTGGTCAGTACCCTAAACCTAAACCTAACCCTAACCCTAAATCCTAACCCTAACCCTAACCTCCAAGATGCACTACAAGGAGGACGACCTTACATAACAAGAATAGGCCGCTCGAATGACTTTGTCTGAGCTATTGTGTTTCTGTTATGTTTCCAATGGGACTACAGTTCATTATAATGACTCTGTATGTGCTATAGAGGAGGAAAAAATCCTAAAAAAGAGCCTTAGTTTTTGAGGTACCCCTACCCGGGGTAGAACAAAACGCGACATAGTTTTTTCATATCTTTAGGATGTCCCCTTCATGAAATGGATTGTCCCAAGTTTTACTTTGACTGCAAAAGTCATGAAATTGATCCATGAAGGGACTCATCACATAGGCAAAAAAACGCCTATCCTGAAAGATGGAGTTCCAAGTCAATCCTTTGTCATTTTCTACCTGCAGGTTGTTTTTACCTCATACTTGCACAGATGGTCCACAGGTAGTGTCCTTACATCCCAGAACAATCAGAATGCAAAAATATGGTTCTGTTTTGAATCTGCAGCCTTTTATATAAGGACTTTCTATAGGCGGAAATTACATTTCTAAGGAATGTTCCCCTGTAAGTCTGGTGATAATCTTCTATAAGGGGTAGAACAAAACGCGACATAGTTTTTTCATATCTTTAGGATGTCCCCTTCATGAAATGTACTGTCCCGAGTTTTACTTTTACTGCCAAAGTCATGAAATTGTTCCATGAAGGGACTCACCACATACTGTAGGCAAAAATCGCCTACCCTGAAAGATGGGGTTCCAATTCAATCCTTTGTCATTTTCTACCTGCAGGTTGCTTTTACCTCATACTTGCACAGATGGTCTACAAGTAGTGTCCTTACATCCCAGAACAATCAGAATGCAAAAATATGGTTCTGTTTTGAATCTGCAGCCTTTAATATAAGGACTTTCTATAGGCGGAAATGACATTCCTAAGGAAGAATCCCCTGTGATCCTGGAGATAATCTTCTATAAGGGGTAGTATAAACCCTGACAGTGTTTTTACTTGTCCTCTTCATGAAATGGATGGTCAGTAGTTTTACTATTACTGCAGAAGTCATGAAATTGATCCATAAAGGTACCCACCATAAAAAAGCTTACCCTGAAAGATGGAGTTCCAAGTCAATCCTTTGTCATTTTCTACCTGCTGGTTGTTTCATCTCATATTGCACAGATGGTCTACAGGTAGTGTCCCTACATCCCAAGGGGGAGGCTCTCTCCATTCCGACATGTCGCCACTCCGAAATGGACTTCTTATTGTCGGAGTGGCGACACTCCCATGGGCCTAAGGTTTAGGGTTAGGGGTAGAGATAGGGTTAGTGTCGGAATGCAGACATGTCGGAAAGGAGACATGTCGGAGTGGAGAGATGCACCCATCCCAAGGCCTAATTCTCTTCACCTCAAAAGCAGCAAACATATTGTTCTATAAGCAGTCTATGGTATTCAGACTTAAATGCAGTACATTATATATGTAAGCCTATATTCAGTAGAATACACTACACTTTGTGCGCCATTCTTAATGCCAAATAATCAGCAGCCTTTTCTCATTTTCATTTATTTCTTTTTCAATCAACAACTATTTTGAGCAGTGTAAGGGAGACTGACCAGTGTTTGATTATTTGGCATGCAGTAAGCCAAAGATTCTCAGATCCTGAAGTTCATGAATGTGCTTCGCCAGCTTGTTGAAAGCTGTATTATTGCTTATTCTGAACAGGCTGCTTGTTGCATTGCATCCAGTCAATGCGTGCCATGCTAGAAGACTCTCACACAAAGCCACTCCCAATGTATTTGTAATATCAGACATTGGGATGTATCGTTGTCTATCCCATGACCAGCATGCATGAAAATGGCAGCTATTCCAAGGAGTTGTTGACTGACATAGTAGGCGAGCAACACAAGTATATCCATAGTACTGTACATATAAATTAGGTCAGGGTCTGAGAACCTTTGGCTTGACAGATAGTCTACCAGAGGCTTCAGGATGTTCAAGACAATATGCCCTCACTCTCTATGGCCTAAAAAAGAAGGCAAAGGGCCAGGTGTGTTCTAGTCTTGATGAGCTCCGTTGTATTCTTGCATCAACGACAGACATGCCAGTCTCACACCTGCCTCCCACTGAGGATATTTTTGAATGTTCAACAGGCTATGTACCAAACTGGTACAGTATATGGTGCCACAATCATGTCCCCAAACCCCTTTTGTGGAATCCAGTTGGGAAGGGTTGGATGCTAAAGGATACATCACTAAAGCCTGTCCTGTTCAAAAAATAGCCTGCACCAAGCAGTAAGAGACCTCACCCAACTCTACTGCTATGATAAGGATTGTTGCAGTCAAAGTAGTACGTGCCTCAATGTCTCTCTGTGGGATTGTGTTGTACATAATATTGCTCCTGTATTTACAGTACATTGCCTGTAAACTAAAATAAACAAGAAATGACACAATCCTTTTATACCAGCTTGTGCCTTGTGGACCAGCCTTGACTGTAGAGCATTGTAGTGGCCCTTGGTTGTAATCCACTGGGAACTGAATTCCTTCTTACCGTTTATATTATAATAATATATACCATCATACCATATTTATTACCATAACATAAATAGTAAGACTGAATTCAATTAATCCATTGACCAGCCATTGACCAATAGATACACAGCCGATTACGTCACGAACAAACTCCTGACAAAATTATGTCTGAATTTGGGAGATCACAGCTTTGTATCCATTGACCAGCTTTGCAAATTGGTCAGTCCCCCTCACACTCAAATTAGTTGTTGATATGAAAATATTGAAAAAGAAATAAACGAAATAAATTAAAATGAGAAAAAGCTGCTGTTTGATTATTTGGCATGCAGTAAGAATGGCACACATATATAGAAAAACTCCTGATTCACAATACAAGCATATTATGACATATTCTTCTGGTTTATTTTTGGTTGTTGGTGTATTCCCTATTGACAATCTGAATGGAGTTTGTTAATTTGTATTGATAATGAGCACCTTATCGATCCTGCTTATTGACCCATGGGCTTTTATCGAGCCCACTGTTGAGCGCTTTATAATATTTTGTGGAAAGATGTGAGATGTGAGATTCTGAACAGAACTGGTATCTTTTTGCATTGGCCAGTTGTTGTGAGTCTGAGTTTGTCTATGAGGATGAGAATTGACAAAAGTAAAAAATATTGTCATTTAATATCTTTAGAAAATCATTCATTAGTGTGCAGTAAGTGTTAAATGGCTATATATTATGAATAGTACTGTAACAATGTATTAATCGCCTCTTGTCTTGATTATTTAAACATGATGTCATGGGCCGCTATGCTTAATAACAAGCTTGATAAGCCCAAAGCTTATTGATACCGGGATATCAAGTTTGTAGTAGGCCCTTGTTTCCAGCTCCTTCCCTACCAGTAAGTGGAAATGGTGTATGATTAACTTGTGGGGATATTTCTGCCCTTTCTTGGTAAATCACTTTTTTGCATTCTGATTATTTTGGGATTTAAGGACGCTACCTGTAGACCATCTGTGCAAGAATGAGGTAAAAACAACCAGCAATAGAAAATTACAAAGGATTGACTTGGAACTCCATCTTTCAGGGTAGGCGTATTTTTTGCCTATGTGGTGAGTCCCTTCATGGATCAATTTCATGACTTTTGCAGTAAAAGCAAAACTACTGACCATCCATTTCATGAAGAGGACAAGTAAAAGTTATGAAAAAACTTTGTCATAGTTTGTACTACCCCTTATAGAAGGATTACAGGGGAATTTTCCTTAGGAATGTCATTTCCGCCTATAGAAGGTCCTTATATAAAAGGCAGCAGATTCAAAACAGAACCATATTTTTGCATTCTGATTGTTCTGGGATGTAAGGACACTACCTGTAGACCTTCTGTGCAAGTATGAGGTGAAAACAACCTGCAGGTAGAAAATGACAAAGGTTTGACTTGGAACTCCATCTTTCAGGATAGGCGTTTTTTTGCTTATGTGGTGAGTCCCTTCATGGATCAATTTCATGACTTTTGCAGTAAAAGCAAAACTCGGGACAATCCATTTCATGAAAGGGACATCCTAAAGATATGAAAAAACTATGTCGCGTTTTGTTCTACCCCGGGTAGGGGTATGGTCAACTTCTGGCCTATTTTTTCCTCTACTACTAGTGTGTTTCTGTTATGTTTCCAGTGGGACTACAGTTCATTATAATGACTTTGTCTGAGCTATTGTGTTTCTGTTATGTTTCCATTGGGACTACAGTTCATTATAATGACTCTGTCTGTGCTAGTGTGTTTCTGTTATGTTTCCAATGGGACTACAGTTCATTATAATGACTCTGTCTGTGCTAGTGTGCTTCTGTTATGTTTCCAATGGGACTACAGTTCATTATAATGACTCTGTCTGTGCTAGTGTGTTTCTGTTATGTTTCCTATGGGACTACAGTTCATTATAATGACTTTGTCTGAGCTATTGTGTTTCTGTTATGTTTCCAATGGGACTACAGTTCAGTGCAGCAGCGGCTACTTCCGATACTCGCCGCTCGGGAGCTGCCGTTCCAGACTCTATATAGCATTCAGAGATTGTGGACTAGTTGTCTGGCTACGCCAGACTACTCATCTACTAACATTCACACGCAGTAACCTCCTCTCTCCACCAGGTGAAGCGCACGCTCTTCATCAACGGTATCTCCAAGTACGCAGAGGAGAGTCACATCAAGCAGCACTTTGAGTGAGTCTGATCTCACACATCTCACACGTGTGTGTGTGTGTGTGTGTGTGTGTGTGTGTGTGTTTGTGTGTGTTTGTGTGTGTGTGTGTGTGTGTGTGTGTGTGTGTGTGTGTGTGTGTGTGTGTGTGTGTGTGTGTGTGTGTGTGTGTGCGCGCGTGTGTGTGCGCGCTTGTGTGTGAGTGAGTGTGTCTGTGTTAATTTTTTATTGATTTAGTTTAGACTTTAGAATAAAATGTCATTAACTTTTAGTCATACTGTATGTGAGCTTGTAGCGCTGCTATTGTTATACTGTATGTGAGCTTGTAGAGCTGCTATTTTCGAGCACAACCAAACATAAAATGTCTCAGTTCTACTGTGTCCCTTCCTAACATGTTAGTCTAGTTTTTTCTAGAACACAAATGCCTGCGTTAACGTGAGCCTCGGCTTGATGGAGAACTGCCTTCAATGTTACAAAAGACGCCATCTAAGGCATTGTATTTTTTAATAAGACGGGCAATATTAAATCCTGTTGATTATTAATCAATCACGACAACCGAGAGAGGGAGGCGACTCGTTTGTTTTCATTCAGCCTAATCAGTCTCACTTGCATTTCAAATCGTATCCTTTGACTGGCTGGTGGTGCCTATAACTTAACTGACACAAGGTAGGCTATTTATTATAAACATAGCCTACTTGTGTGGATTTTATTAGCCTACTTGTGTGGATTTTATCGATACATTTGACTTGAGTGAAATGGTGATAAAGTGAATTCTCTGTCTGCTCTCCTCTCCGCGGTGCCGACATGGCTGCACTGCCATGGACTGCACTCACTCGGCACTGTTTTGTTGGAAACATGTGGCACGCGGCCCCGACAGGAATCGGCAAGGAGCGGAGGAAAATCCTCTCTCCAAAGCCGCTCAGACGCATTTGAAAAGTCTCTCGCTCAACAAAACAACAAGGGCCAGGAAGGCTCCGCTCGTATGCCCTGCTGTAGGCTTATATTTTTAGACTATATAGCTTAGTTTTCGTTCGTGTGCACACGTGTGTGTGTGTGTGTGCGTGTGCGTGTGTGTGTGTGTGCATGCGTGCGTGCGTGTTGGTACCAAACAGATGGTGGTGTTGTTGTTGTATTTCCACAGACAGGCGTATGAGAACTGCATAGTTCTGGTTAGGGTTAGGGTTGTGTTATGAGACAGGCGTATGAGAACTGCATCGTTCTGTAATAAAGGATATGTTGTTGTGTTTAATGTGTAATAAAGGATATGTTGTTGTGTTTAATGTGTAATAAAGGATATGTTGTTGTGTTTAATGTGTAATAAAGGATATGTTGTTGTGTTTAATGTGTAATAAAGGATATGTTGTTGTGTTGTGCTTCCAGACAGGCGTATGAGAACTGCATCGTTCTGGAGGCCAGGGTTTGCTACAACGTAGCCAAGCTCATGTCACTCAACTCAGAGAGGTAAGAGACCCCCCCCCCCCCCCATCCTGCTCTCCTTGGAGCCCCGCCCCCTTCTCACATCTGACCAATAGGGCATAGCCGTGGGCGTGGTCTTCTGGTGCCACTAGAAAAATTGTCCGTTCATTTTCCTCATATAGAGATTTACAACATCCATCCAGGATCCTTTGTTTTATTATATATATTTAATATTATGATATGATATGATATGATATGATATCATATATGATATGCAACATTTAAAAATACCATTTGTTTAGCAGTTTTCAATGTTCTTTTTTCACAGAATCAAAGGTTTTATATAATAATGATTCACCAGGATCCTGGATGGACTTGGAGGGTTGATTCTAGGCTTAAGATAATTGATATCAATATTTGGACTGATTCTAGACTGATTCTAGACTGCTTCTAGGATTACAATAATTTATATAAATATTTATGTAAATAAATCACCAGTAAGGAGGTTTAGTAAATCATATTAACATTATTATTAGTGCTGTTCGAGTTAACTAAATTAATCGCGATTAACTCACCGTTATGTTAATCATGATTAATTATTTTAATCGCAATTAATCACATATTTATATATTATAGCCATTTGGCCTTTGGACACTGTTTCTCAACATTATTATCTCAACTATTATTTGGGGAGGTCTCCAGATGATTAGCTTAATTTGCAATATTGTTTTCTCACTCAACAGTAAACAATCCAACATACATATACAGGGGTATCTGCTTTTATTTTTATTAATATCTCTAATTGTCTCACAAGTAATTAACTAAAATGGTCAAACATTGGCTACAATATTGGCTATTTTGGCTACAAGGTCCATCCCTCTTGATATAAAATATAATTAAATCATAAAGGTGGACACAACAGTAATCAGATTAATTAAATTTAGCATATCCTTGTACCCATCAGCTGCAGTCTGTTTAATGCAATACCATTATGATTTATTTGGGTTTTTAATTGATTTTGAATAAAAGATTAACATACTTTCACATAAAGCCAGCATATTTTTCCACTCCCAAGTTAATAGGGCCACGAAAGACTTGATCACTCTAAGTTACATTGTGAGCTGATAAAAGCTGATGACTTATTTGCGATTAATCGCACGATTAACTAGCTAAATCATGCGATTAATCGCGATTAAAATATTTCATGGCACTAATTATTCTACATGATGTGTTGTACAGGAAGAAGGTTTAGTAGATGATATTAACTAGGGATGCGGTATCGGTACTCGCGGTATCGGTACTCGCCCCGATACAACCCTATTTTGCTGTACTCGTACTCGCCAGATACTTCTCACGGCCGCGGCCGATACCGAGCAGGGGCGTCACAAGGGGGAGAAAAGTGGGACGGAGTTACTAGGGCTCAAGGTGAAAGCCAGGGCCTTAATTATTTTATACTTTTGCTATTGAAAAATAGCAGATATGCAAGCTCACAGTGCCGCACTGCAAGCTTGCAGATCTGCTATTTTTTAAATACCCCATGAAGAACATTCATGGGGGGCCACCGGGCCAGCAGTGAATCCTTGTACCCAGGGCCCAGAATTTGGTGCGACACCCTTGGCAATGAGTGCACACTGGGGGAATCACGTGGATCAGACAAGCAGCAGGTTGGCGCGGTGCGGTGCGGTGTTGTTTGCGAGAGGAGAAACAATGTCTGCAATTTAGACATATTTCAAGATTTGTGAGGATGACAACACCAAAGCAGAGTGCAAACAATGCACTAATAAAATATCAAGAGGGGGTTCTGCGGCCGCCTCGCCTTTCTCTCTCTCTCTCTCTCTCTCTGGAGGGAGGAGGAGCGCGACTGTGTGTGTGTGTGTGTGTGTGTGTGTGTGTGTGTGTGTATGTGTGTGTGCGCGCGTGTGCGTAACTCACGTCTCACGTTGCTGAACGTCGCTCCATAAAACAACAACAAACGATATTTCCAAATAAAGTCCATAGGAGTCGTAGATATGGACAACACGTGTTGTCCATCTAAGGATAGCATTTCTAGTTCCCTTTATAGAGTTTAAAACGACCTATTCCACCGGAGCTAGCCTATTAGCATGGACGGGACCTGCACTGTGTGTGGATGGAGGAACACGTGTTGAAAAAAAAAACAAGAATTGACACAGTCAATATATAAGCTGGTCAGATGTGGGTTAAAAAGGCAGGGAGGTTGTCTATGTACAATGAGTGGGGGCAGAACACAATAAGAAATCTAATACAGGTAATGGTTCATAGTAAAAAAAAAAAAAAAAAAAAAAGCAATTTAAATACTTTTTGTATCATTAATTGTACTCGTATCGGTACTCGGTATCGGCGAGTACTCAACATGAAGTACTTGTACTCGTACTCGGTCAGCAAAAAAGTGGTATCGGGACATCCCTAATATTAACATTATTCTACATGATGTGTTTACAGTAATATTTACATTATTCTACATGATGTGTTTACAGTAATATTTACATTATTCTACATGATGTGTTTACAGTAATATTTACATTATTCTACATGATGTGTTGTACAGGAAGAAGGTTTAGTAGATGATGTTAACATTATTATACATGATGTGTTTACAGTAATATTTACATTGATGTGTTGTACAGGAAGAAGACAGAGCGCAGTAAGAAGTTCTTCACAGACCTGATGGCTAAAGAACACATGCCCACCATGATCAACCCTAAACCATGTGGTCACCTCTGCTGCTGCGCCATCACTGGCTGTGAAGAGGTACTGCACTATAACTATACCAATGCACTGTAGATAACCATATCCATAACTATATCCATAACCATCACTGGCTGTGAAGAGGTACTGCACTATAACTATACCAATGCACTGTAGATAACCATATCCATAACTATATCCATAACCATCACTGGCTGTGAAGAGGTACTGCACTATAACTATACCAATGCACTGTAGATAACCATATCCATAACTATATCCATAACCATCACTGGCTGTGAAGAGGTACTGCACTATAACTATACCAATGCACTGTAGATAACCATATCCATAACTATATCCATAACCATCACTGGCTGTGAAGAGTTACTGCACTATAACTACAATGTGATGCTTACTGTACTGTACTGTACTGTACTGTACTGTACTGTACTGTACTGTACTGTACTGTACTGTACTGTACTGTACTCCTCACATCATGGAGTCATGTGATGCTTACTGTACTGTACTGTACTGTACTGTACTGTACTGTACTCCTCACATCATGGAGTCATGTGATGCTTACTGTACTGTACTGTACTGTACTGTACTGTACTGTACTGTACTGTACTGTACTGTACTCATCACATCATGGAGTCATGTGATGCTTACTGTACTGTACTGTACTGTACTGTACTGTACTCATCACATCATGGAGTCATGTGATGCTTACTGTACTGTACTGTACTGTACTGTACTGTACTGTACTCATCACATCATGGAGTCATGTGATGCTTACTGTACGCATCACAGCCCATGGAGGCGACTGCCTCTCTGAGTCTCTGGTGTTCCCAGCCATGTGTTGATGTGTTGTTGGGTTAGGGTTAGGGTTAGGGTTAGGGTTAGGGTTAGGGTTAGGGTTAGACTGCCTCTCTGAGTCTCTGGTGTTCCCAGCCATGTTTTGATGTGTTGTAGGGTTAGGGTTAGGGTTAGGGTTAGGGTTAGGGTTAGACTGCCTCTCTGAGTCTCTGGTGTTCCCAGCCATGTGTTGATGTGTTGTTGCTGTTCCCCTCCCGTCCTGCAGGAGGAAGCAGTGAGCTTCTACACCAAGAGAGAAGCCAAGCTGAAGGAGGAGTACAGGAAGGAGAAGGAGAAGGTCAACACCAAGCCTCTGGGGATGGCCTTCGTCACCTTCCAGAACGAAGCCATGACCGCCATGTAAGTTACCTTCTGTGTGTGTGTGTGTGTGTGTGTGTGTGTGTGTGTGTGTGTGTGTGTGTGTGTGTGTGTGTGTGTGTGTGTGTGTGTGTGTGTGCTGGATTGTTTTCTGTAATATCTTAATATTGATATTAGACAAACATTTTACTCTGCGTGTGACTTTGCATGCAGGTGAGGTTAAGGTTAGGTTTAGGCCCAGACCCTCGGTGGGGTTGGCGAAAGGGCCTTTCTGTGTGGAGTTTGCATGTTCTCCCCATGTCTCCAAGGGTAGATACCCTCACAAAAAAAACATGCAGTAGTCCTGGTCTCTCTACTGCCTCCCCCTGGCCAGCCGGGGCGCCTGATGGAGGGGAAAGGAACTGGTTGGAATAACGTGTTCCTTCCACGCGCTACGTCCAACCATGGGGGAACTCCCCCCTGTCAGGTGAAGAGAAGCGGCTTGGACTCCTCATGCATAGAAGGAAGCATGAGGTCAGTCTCTCCACAAGTTGGCAGAGGGAGAGCAGAGCCCAGGATTACATTAGATAATTGACACTGAGTGACGAAAATGGGTTACAGGAATCGTGGGATATGTGAGGTAAGGTTAGGGTTACGGTTACGTTTAGGCATCGTTTTTGTGAAGTTAAAGGTTAGGGTTAGGTTTAGGGTTTAGGCTCAAACTGGGAGACACACAAATGAAAGAGGCAGTCCCAAGCTAATATCCCCCTGTCCGTCTGTCCGTCTGTCTGTCTGTCTGTCTGTCTGTCCGTCTGTCCCCCAGCATCCTGAAGGACTTCAACGCCTGTCAGGTCCATGGCTGTCACTGTCGTCAGGAGCCTCGTTCCTCACACTTCAGTGAGTCTCTGCACGTCTACAACTGGACCGTCACCTACGCCCCCGACCCACAGAACGTACGATGGTAAGAAAAAATATATATACAGTAGGTAAAAACAAAGAAGGGTCAGGGGAGGGTAAGGCTGGGTTAGGTTTGTTTTTACCAGTTGTGAACGGCTGCTGCCTGTAAGTGGTTTTTCAGGGCGATTTTAAGGCTAGGGATCCACACTCCTTTAAGGCCTTCGGTAAGGCGTTCCACATGTTGGTGGTATAGCAGGAGAACATAGAACACAGGACCAGAAGATAGTTTCTGTCGTAAGTCTCTGTTTGTCTCTTTTCCTGTAAGATGAGCTTTTAAGCCTGTTGAAATGTTCCCTATAGGCTGCAGCAATGTGAAAATATTATGCCTATAGGATATGACATCAACACATTTAATAACACCACATATCTTATCATTATCTGAGACTATTGCTTTTCGTTAGTGCGTGTGTGTGTGTGTGTGTGTGTGTGTGTGTGTGTGTGTGTGTGTGTGTGTGTGTGTGTGTGTGTGTGTGTGCGCGCGCGCGCGTGCGTGTACAGTAAGTGCAGCTGGTGTTTGTTACAGAACAGGCTGTGGGTTTTCATTGCCATCTCATTATAAACCAACATCATTCATTATAAATCAATGTGGTTGTTGATGGTTCCACAAGGGGGCACTGTGTTACTAAACAATGTAGTACAGTACAAGTACAGTTAAACTAGCCTGACTGCAAGCGTCAGACTCTATCACACACTTCGTTTACCAACAGGGGGTGGTGTTGTGCAGTCTGGTTTATTAACCAGGCTACAGTTAAACACCCTGCCTTAAAGGAACCCAAATAAGACTTTTTACAGTCTTTTTTACATTGGAAGCCCTCTGTATTTAATTCATCCATAATGACTGTCCATGGGGTCTATTAGGCAGAAATGCTCCTGTTGTCCAGTTTCCCCAGCAGAACCCAGCAGCTCTCATAGCATAGAGTGGAGCCTATAAGCTTTTACACTATTTGTTGTGGTCAAAAGTGTTTTTATTTTTCATGAATGTGTTACTAGTTGTCATTACAAACACATCCATGTCATCGTTGTCCCACACAAGCCACCACTCTCTGCTAAACAGATGTTATGCTGTTCTGTTTCTAATAAGTCCCGAAAAAGACACACTGTGATTGGACAATACAGTCACTTTGATTGGCAGTTGTGCCGAATTTACAAGACTGTGGCGGCTCGTGTGTGTGTGTATGTGTGTGCGTGTGCGCGCGTGTGTGTGTGTGTGTGTGTGTGTGTGTGTGTGTGTGTGTGTGTGTGTGTGTGTGTGTGCACGTCCCCCCGGTGTCTCTGTTTTATCTTCTATAAAATGAAGCATGGACACACACACACACACACACACACACACACACACACACACACACACACATTCAGTGAAGGCAGTTCAGAACTTCAGGGAAATACCAAAACCCAGATATTGGTGTGAGCTGCGCATGCCATGTGGCCTACGGGGGGGGGGGGGGGGGGGGGAGAGACTAAGAGCAACAACTTTATTAAGAAAAAAGAAAAAATAGTTCAGAAAAGAGAGTACAAAAAGAGATAAAAACATAGAACAATAAAAACAAGAGTTCAAAAGGTCAACTGGTGAAGGCGATTTGGAACAGACGGTTCAGGTTTTCAAGGCGGTTTTGAAGGCAGGGAGGGAGGGGGCATCTCTGATGGGCTTGGGGTGTTCGTTCCAGAGGGTGGGGCCGGCTACAGAGAAAGCCCTGTCACCCCAGGTTTTCTTCTTTGCCTTGGGGACCTTAAGGAGGCCATCTCACTGGACCTGAGGGAGCGTGTTGGGGGATATGGTTGGAGGAGGTGGGAGAGCCAGGCTGTGCAGAGCCTTGTAGGTGGTGAGGAGTAGTTTGAAGTGGATCCGTTGTTTGACAGGCAGCCAGTGGAGGTCATGGAGGACAGGTGTGATGTGGTCTCTGGAGCGGGTGCTGGTGAGGAGGCGAGCGGCTGAGTTTTGGACATATTGGAGTTTATTGAGGGTTTTGGAGGTGATGCCATGAAGTATGAATGCGTGGATGAGGGTTTCAGCAGCGGAGAAAGTCAGGGAGGGGCGTAGACGGGCGATGCTCTGGAGGTGGAAGAAAGCTGTTTTAGTGATATTGTTTACGTGGGGGAGGAATGACAGGGTGGGGTTGAAAATGACACCTAGATTAGGGATGCGAGAGGAGGTTTTGACCAGGGAGCCGTCGATGGTGAGTGAAACATCCTGGGTGGAGCAGGTGATATGAGGGAGTCGGGGCCGATGATGATTTCAGATTTATTGCAGTTTAGTTTAAGAAAGTTCCTTTGCATCCAGGTTTGTATGTACATATTGGGACATGGACTGGTCATGGTCATGGGATTTCTTTTGGCTTTAATAATGTGTTTAATTAATTATAATAATTATTGTTATTGATAACTCCTCAGGGAACACCTGTCTTTAGGGGGCGTGTCCTGGTATCATAATGTGTGTGTGTATGTGTGTGCGCTCCCTGGTATTATAATGTGTGTGTATGTGTGTGCACACCCTGGTATTATAATGTGTGTGTATGTGTGTGCACACCCTGGTATTATAATGTGTGTGTATGTGTGTGCACACCCTGGTATCATAATGTGTGTATGTGTGTGCACACCCTGGTATCATAATGTGTGTGTATGTGTGTGCACTCCCCTGGTATTATAATGTGTGTGTATGTGTGTGCACACCCTGGTATCATAATGTGTGTGTATGTGTGTGCACACCCTGGTATCATAATGTGTGTATGTGTGTGCACTCCCCTGGTATTATAATGTGTGTGTATGTGTGTGCACACCCTGGTATCATAATGTGTGTGTGTGTGTGTGCACACCCTGGTATCATAATGTGTGTGTATGTGTGTGCACACAGGGAACACCTGTCACTAGGGGGCGTGTCCTGGTGGATCCGGTGCTTCATCATCAACTGCATCCTCTTCCTCCTGCTCTTCTTCCTCACCACACCTGCTATCATCATCAGCACCATGGACAAGTTTAATGTTACCAAACCTGTGGAGTACCTGAATGTAAGATCACCTTATATACACCCATATATACACCCTTATATACACCTTATATACACCCTTATATACACCCCTAACCCTGCCATCATCATCAGCACTATGGACAAGTTTAATGTTACTAAACCTGTGGAATACCTGAATGTAAGACCACCTTATATAAGACCACCCTCTATACACCCATACACACCCCTAACCCTAACCTATCATCATCAGCACCATGGACAAGTTTAATGTTACTAAACCTGTGGAATATCTGAACGTAAGACCACCTTATATATACACCCTCTATACCACCTTAACCCTAACCCTGCTATCATCATCTCTACGATGGACAAGTTTAATGTTACCAAGCCTGTGGAGTACCTGAATGTAAGATCACCTTATATACACCCATATATACACCCTTATATACACCTTATATACACCCTTATATACACCCCTAACCCTGCCATCATCATCAGCACTATGGACAAGTTTAATGTTACTAAACCTGTGGAATACCTGAATGTAAGACCACCTTATATAAGACCACCCTCTATACACCCATACACACCCCTAACCCTAACCTATCATCATCAGCACTATGGACAAGTTTAATGTTACTAAACCTGTGGAATACCTTAATGTAAGACCACCTTACATACATCCTCTAGACCACCTTATATACACCATACACACCCTCTATATACACCCCTAACCCTAACCCTGCCATCATCATCAGCACCATGGACAAGTTTAATGTTACTAAACCTGTGGAATATCTGAACGTAAGACCACCTTATATATACACCCTCTATACCACCTTAACCCTAACCTATCATCATCTCTACGATGGACAAGTTTAATGTTACCAAGCCTGTGGAATACCTGAATGTAAGACCACCTTATATACACCCCACCTTATATACACCTTCTATACACCTAGACCAACCCTAACCCTAAAACACCAAGCCTATGGAGTACCTGAATGTAAGGGAGATGACACTGCAAAGACTCATCTCTCTTCTTTCTATCAGAAGAAATAACATGATATCCTTAATCATCCGGTCTTCAGTTATGGTCCATAGAAAAAAAGCTTGTTTTGAGATTTTCAGAGATTCATTGCAGAATTCAATTTAAACCTGCATTTTGGTCTAAATCAGTAGGTCTCCACTTAACACTGACAGTATACAAATGAAACCAAATGGATCCTTACGGGTCCATTTGGTTTCATTTGGTTTCATTTGTATACTGTCAGAGTTACATACTTGTACAGTTGAATTTAGACCGAACCCAGAGAGTCTAGTTTTTGTCAAGTAACTTGAAAAATAAACAATGTGAAAAAGAATGGTGATAAAATGGTGTATCGTGATACAGTTTGGGTTAATATGGTGATATTGTATTTTTCCATATCGCCCAGCCCTAGTGTGGACTCTATTCTGTTGTAAAAAGTGGGTCATAGAAATTCTGACTGTAATGTGTGTGTGTGTGTGTGTGTGTGTGTGTGCGTGTGCGTGTGCGTGTGCGTGTGCGTGTGTGTGTGTTCCAGAACCCCATAGTGACCCAGTTCTTCCCCACTCTGCTGCTGTGGGCTTTTTCTGCTCTGCTGCCAACCATCGTCTACTACTCTGCTTTCTTTGAAGCTCACTGGACAAGGTAACCTTACCTTACCTTACCTCTGTATGTAGGGCTGTTACCACTGGTAGGCTACCTTTGATTGATTGATTGAAGACTTTATTGTCAGTTTGCATAGGAAAAGGTACAGTTTCATAACGGTACAGTTCACTGGTACAAGGTCTACTAAAAGGAGATCCTAGAAAAGACTAGGAAACGTATCTCATATAACTTTGAATGACAGATGGATAGAACACAGTACTATGCAGTAGATATAGTAAAAAAAAAAAGTAAATATAAATAAAACTAGAAAAGAAAATTTCTAAGAAATTTTAAGTGTGCCTGCAGCTCGCTAAGTCTGTGCAACCTTGTGTAGCGGTTGGTGTTAGCATTAGCGTTATTAACATTAGCATTTTTTTGCATAAACGTTAACATTATTGTTCTTCATATGACACCACCCACATGTCTGTACGACAAACGGTTCACGAGAAAACGGGTCACTTCCTGTTTGGTGAGGGGCACTTCCTGTTTGGCGAAATAGGCCCCAATTAAGTTTAAGGACTCTTAATCTTGTCATTTGACGCAACCCGCGTGTCTGTATGACAAACGGTTCACGAGATCAAGGGTCACTTCCTGTTTGGTGAGGGGCACTTCCTGTTTGGCGAAATAGGCCCCAATTAAGGTCATGGACGATTAATGAATTAAAGCTGCAAGCAGCGATGACCGGGCCCTCGCAGCTCTACCCACGTCACAAGGCCAGCAGCCAATCAGAAACCAAACAGGAAGTCAGCCATTTCGACTAATTAGTGGCGTTTTGGCGCATTTTTGGCCGTTATCACGGGTCGCACTTTAACGACAGTTTTGTGAGAAAAAAAAAGTTTTTTGAGAAAAAAAAAAGTTTTTTGAGAAAAAAACATTTTTTTGAGGAAAAAAAAAATTTGAGAAAAAAAAAATTGAGAAAAAAAAAGTGAGAAAAAAAAATTGAGAAAAAAAAATTTTGAGAAAAAAAATGTTTTGAGAAAAAAAAAATTGAGAAAAAAAAAATTTGAGAAAAAAAAAATTGAGAAAAAAACATTTTTGAGAAAAAAAAATTTTTGAGAAAAAAAATTTTTGAGAAAAAATTTTTTTGAGAAAAAAAAAAATTATGACACCAGCCGCGAGTCTGTACGACAAACGGTTCATGAGTTATAGAGGCACTTCCTGTTACAGAGGGGGCGGGGCTTAATCAATTACAGCTCATCCCTATTGGCCGGAAAAAGACCAAAGTTGTGTGTGCATTTTAAAGTTTAAATCACGTTGCTAGGCAAAAGTATGGCAGAGTTATGTGGCGCCAAAGTTTCTGTTTTTTTTTCGGAGTCCCCCATTCTAAGTCAATGGGGTTTTTGGGCATCGTTTTTTGCGAATTACATCGCAATCGTATCGCGGATCGGAAAGAAAAGTAATAGCACACCATTCCCGGCCGAGCCGCACGTTTTGATGTGTATATTGCGGGGGTGGCGTAAATCGTGTGGCAGTTATTACGTGCCGAAATTTCCCCCATTCTAAGTGAATGGGGTTTTTTGGCGTCGTTTTTTGCGAATTACGTCGCAATGGTAACGCGGATCGGAAAGAAAAGTAATAGCACACCATTCCCGGCCGAGCCGCACGTTTTGATGTATATATTGCGGCGGTGGCGTAAATTGTGCGGCAGTTATTACGAGCAGAAATTTGCAAGAACATTACTTACTTACTTACTGACTGACTGACTGACTTAAGTATGGCGGATTACAATAAGTGTTCTGCTATTGCATAGCAGGCACACTTAATAAACAGTGCAAAAAATATATACAGTAGGTAAATACAAAGAAGGGTCAGGGGAGGCTGGGCTAGGTTTGTTATTGCCAGTTGCGAATGGCTGCCGCCTGTAAGTGGTTTTTCAGGGCTGTTTTAAAGGATGCTAGGGAACCACACTCCTTTAAGGCCTTCAGTAGGGCATTCAACATTTTGGTTGTATAGCAAAAGAACGTGTTTGACCCTTTGAGTTGACTTTGGGTTGAACGTGATCTGTGGCGCTGCCTCTGGTGTTGTAATTGTGGACGTCCTTAACGTTTATAAAGTATTTTGCCAGGTACATGGGTATCTTAGTGGTGTAGTGTATCTTGTAGACCAGTATTTAGTCAGGTACATGGGTATCTTAGTGGTGTTGTGTATCTTGTAGACCAGTATTTAGTCAGGTACATGGGTATCTTAGTGGTGTAGTGTATCTTGTACACCAGGCCCATTGCAAGTTGCTGTACTCTGTCATCTACTCTGAGCCACCCCACTCTTAAAGGTCCTACACCATGCATTTAAAAATAATTTATATTATCCCAAAAACGTTTTTGAAAAGGTTTGAGGCTAAATTACCACTCCTGAATACAGAGCCCCTGTCATTTCTGCCTGGCTTTCAGAGCATTTTCAGCTGCAGTACCACCTTGTCCTGAGTGGGAGGACTGCGCTATTGAGCCAGTTTTGGCCCCACACTCCTCCCCACCTCCTGCTCAGCAGGCCTGCCCACCCCTCCCCAACCCTCTCCCAGCTCCTCCTGCCTCCTTCTCAGGCCTGCCCACCCCTCCCCAACCCTCTCCCAGCTCCTCCTGCCTCCTTCTCAGGCCTTGTGACATCACAAATCTGACATTTCACAATCAGGACCGTTCTGAGACATGCTAACATAGATCTGCCCATAAACTGAGAAAGACACAATGGTCAGAAATAGGACTTTGTGATGATAGAAGTTGCTGGTGGGACACCAAGAAAATACATAAAAATTGGAAAAATGAAAATTCATGGTGTAGTCCCTTTAACTGGTGAGTAGCGGTGAGGTGAGTCTGATAGGGAAGGTTAAGCAGGACCCTAATTAGTTTATTTCGGGCTGTTTGGAGCTTTGTTTTCAGGGCTTGTGGGGCGTCACGATACCATACGTGGACTCCGTAGTCAAATAGGGGCTGGATTATTGCACCAGCTATGGTCTTCAGTGTGTTGAAGTTGACCATTGGGGCGATCCTCTGTAGGAAACGAGTTTGTTGGTTGATTTTATTTGTTACCTTTGAAGTATTTTCGCTGGAAAGATTAGCTTCAAGGATGCATCCTAAGTAAGAGATTTCGTTTTCACGTGTTATGAACTTGTCGCCCACTTTGATTGTGAAGTTATCGACTTTTTTGAGGTTATGATTTGATCCAAAGAGGATGGATTCAGTTTTTCCCAGGTGAATTGATAATTTGTTGTCGTTAAGCCATGTGCAGATCTTACTTAGCTATATAATAAAGTAAAAAAAGGTTTCTAAAAACCTAAAAACAAATGCTAACTAGCTTCATGTATGGTCATTGATTTTTTCAGTAGTGCTAAGGGTTTAGGTGGAGTCTGAAAAGGTGAGTCTTCAGTCCACGGCGAAAGCTAGCGAGTGAGTCTGCTGTTCTAAGTGCGACAGGGAGTTTATTCCACAACTTGGGGGCCAGGAGGGCAAACTGTCTCGGACGAGTGGATTTTTGCCCTGGGGTGTTTGGCTTGTAGGCTTTGAAGTTGCACATGGCACAACTTCATACCCTCACAAAAACATGCAGTAATCTGGTCTCTATACTGCCTCCCCCTGGCCAGCCGGGGCGCCTGATGGAGGGGAAAGGAACTGGTTGGAATAACATGTTCCTTAAATAATGCTCTTTATGGTTTTAGTTTGACCTTCAGTCTGGTGTTATTATTATAATGTTAGGTCCATGGTGTGTAGTATTTATGGACATATAATCAACTAGAAAAGAAAATTTCCAAGAAATTTTAAGTGTGCCTGCAGCTTGCTAAGTCTGTGCAACCTTGTGTAGCGGTTGGTGTTAGCATTAGCGTTACATTTTTTAACATTAGCATTTTTTGCATGAGCTTTAACATTATGGTTCTTCATATGACACCACCCACAGCCATTTCGACTAATTAGTGGCGTTTTGGCGCATTTTTGGCCGTTATCACGGGACAGTTTTTTGAGAAAAAAAAAGTTTTTTGAGAAAAAAACAAATTTGAGAAAAAAAAATGTTGAGAAAAAAAAACTTTTAGAGAAGAAATTTTTTTTAGGAAAAAAATATTTTTGAGAAAAGAAAATTTGAGAAAAAAAAATTGAGGAAAAAAAATTTTTTTAGAAAATTTTTTTTTGAGAAAAAACATTTGAGAAAAAAAAATATTTTGAGAAAAAAATTTTTGAGAAAAAAAAATTTTTTGAGAAAAAAAAAATTTGAGAAAAAAAAAAATTATGACACCAGCCGCGAGTCTGTACGACAAACGGTTCATGAGTTATAGAGGCACTTCCTGTTTGGCGAAGGACACTTCCTGTTACAGAGGGGGCGGGGCTTAATCAATTACAGCTCATCCCTATTGGCCGGAAAAAGACCAAAGTTGTGTGTGCATTTTAAAGTTTAAATCACGTTGCTAGGCAAAAGTATGGCAGAGTTATGTGGCGCCAAAGTTTCTGGGTTTTTTTCGGAGTCCCCCATTCTAAGTCAATGGGGTTTTTGGGCGTCGTTTTTTGCGAATTACATCGCAATCGTATCGCGGATCGGAAAGAAAAGTAATAGCACACCATTCCCGGCCGAGCCGCACATTTTGATGTATATATTGCGGCGGTGGCGTAAATCGTGCGGC
Source organism: Nannobrachium achirus (assembly GCF_963921795.1). Lineage (NCBI taxonomy): Eukaryota > Metazoa > Chordata > Actinopteri > Myctophiformes > Myctophidae > Nannobrachium > Nannobrachium achirus. Next base: position 76,757,144 of record NC_137812.1, on the reverse strand, counting down.
ACTTATTACGTGCCGAAATTTGCAAGAACATTACTGACTTACTTACTTACTTACTTAAGTATGGCGGATTACAATAAGTGTTCTGCTATTGCATAGCAGGCACACTTAATGAATGAATATGAGGGGAGGAGTCGATACGTTTAGACGTCAGTGTAAAGGTTGAAATGAAATGTGTGTGTGTGTGTGTGTGTGTGTGTGTGTGTGTGTGTGTGTGTGTGTGTGTGTGTGTGTGTGTGTGTGTGTGTGTGTGCCTGCGTGCCTGCGTGCGTGCCTGCGTGCGTGGCAGGTCGGGGGAGAACAGGACAACCATGCATAAATGCTACACCTTCCTAATCTTCATGGTGCTGCTGCTGCCCTCTCTTGGTCTCAGCAGGTATGACACTCAGAGAATCCATGCTCTGCTCTTTGCTTCTCCTTTTAGGATCATCTGTCTGTCAACCACATCTCATCTGTGGGCCTTGTTCTCTCTCACTGCAGGCTCAATGTAACGTAGATGAACTAGGAATTAAAAATGTTTTAAATGTAAAGTAGATGAACTAGGAATTAAAACAGGTTTAAATGTAAAGTAGATGAACTAGGAATTAAAACAGTTTTAAATGTAAAGTAGATGAACTAGGAATTAAAACAGTTTTAAATGTAAAGTAGATGAACTAGGAATTAAAAATGTTTTAAATGTAAAGTAGATGAACTAGGAATTAAAACAGTTTTAAATGTAAAGTAGATGAACTAGGAATTAAAACAGTTTTAAATGTAAAGTAGATGAACTAGGAATTAAAACAGTTTTAAATGTAAAGTAGATGAACTAGGAATTAAAACAGTTTTAAATGTAAAGTAGATGAACTAGGAATTAAAACAGTTTTAAATGTAACGTAGATGAACTAGGAATTAAAACAGTTTTAAATGTAAAGTAGATGAACTAGGAATTAAAACAGGTTTAAATGTAACGTAGATGAACTAGGAATTAAAACAGTTTTAAATGTAAAGTAGATGAACTAGGAATTAAAACAGGTTTAAATGTAAAGTAGATGAACTAGGAATTAAAACTGTTTTAAATGTAAAGTAGATGAACTAGGAATTAAAGCAGTTTTAAATGTAAAGTAGATCAAAACAGTTTTAAAGCTGCAATGAATACATTTGAAGTCCATGATCTCTCTCTCTCTCTCTCTCTCTCTCTCTCTCTCTCTCTCTCTCTCTCTCTCTCTCTCTTTTAAGAGGAAAAATGATTTTAAACAGGATTTCAGTAGAAAACGGTCTATCCTGTAATGATGTAATGACGGTACAGTTCACTGGTACAAAGTCAACTAAAAGGAGATCCTAGAAAACACTAAGCTTATTTCCATAGGAAACCATTGAAGTATCTCATATAACATTGAATGACAGACGAATAGAACACAGTACTATGCAGTAGATATAGTAAAAAAAAAAAGAAATTACAATGATAATGACTGGATGTGTTTTAATGTGTTTTAACGTGTTTTAATGTGTTTTTAATGTGTTTTTAATGTGTTTTTAATGTGTTTCTCTCTGCAGTCTCGACGTGTTTTTCCGTTGGCTGTTTGACAAGAAGTTCCTGGCTCACGCTACCGTCAGATTTGAGTAGGTTTTTACTTTTACTGTACTTTTACTGTACTTTTACTGTAGAGACAAACTGGTATCTCATATAAAATAGATATGGTAAATGGCACATTTATAAAGAGCTTCATTCCAAAGTACTTTACAGAGATTGTGTAACTCATTCACCCATTCACACACACATTCATACAGTGATGTCAGAGGAAAACATGCTTGGCACCAACCTGCTCATCAGGAGCAGTTAGGGGTTCAGAGTCTTGATAATTAACACCAACCTGCTCATCAGGAGCAGTTAGGGGTTCAGAGTCTTGATAATTAACACCAACCTGCTCATCAGAGCAGTTAGGGGTTCAGAGTCTTGATAATTAACACCAACCTGCTCATCAGGAGCAGTTAGGGGTTCAGAGTCTTGATAATTAACACCAACCTGCTCATCAGGAGCAGTTAGGGGTTCAGAGTCTTGATAATTAACACCAACCTGCTCATCAGGAGCAGTTAGGGGTTCAGAGTCTTGATAATTAACACCAACCTGCTCATCAGGAGCAGTTAGGGGTTCAGAGTCTTGATAATTAACACCAACCTGCTCATCAGGAGCAGTTAGGGGTTCAGAGTCTTGATAATTAACACCAACCTGCTCATCAGGAGCAGTTAGGGGTTCAGAGTCTTGATAATTAACACCAACCTGCTCATCAGGAGCAGTTAGGGGTTCAGAGTCTTGATAATTAACACCAACCTGCTCATCAGGAGCAGTTAGGGGTTCAGAGTCTTGATAATTAACACCAACCTGCTCATCAGGAGCAGTTAGGGGTTCAGAGTCTTGCTCAAGGACTCTTCCACACGAGCTTGTTGTTACACTGCCATGCAAACATGTTATATGGCTAGTGATTCCTTTTGCCCTGGACCGTTCTCGTCTTTGACAGTTCGTTCACTCCTTATCTACAACATCTTAGATGCCACTTGTTAATGTTAATCTGCCTACCAGAAACTATCTTTATATGTGCATCTCTGACGCTGTGCTGAAAGTAATCTAACAATAAACTTCCTAGAAACTATCTTTATATGTGCATCTCTGACGCTGTGCTGAAAGTAATCTAACAAGAAACATCCTAGAAACTATCTTTATATGTGCATCTCTGACGCTGTGCTGAAAGTAATCTAACAAGAAACATCCTAGAAACTATCTTTATATGTGCATCTCTGACGCTGTGCTGAAAGTAATCTAACAAGAAACATCCTAGAAACTATCTTTATATGTGCATCTCTGACGCTGTGCTGAAAGTAATCTAACAATAAACTTCCTAGAAACTATCTTTATATGTGCATCTCTGACGCTGTGCTGAAAGTAATCTAACAAGAAACATCCTAGAAACTATCTTTATATGTGCATCTCTGACGCTGTGCTGAAAGTAATCTAACAAGAAACATCCTAGAAACTATCTTTATATGTGCATCTCTGACGCTGTGCTGAAAGTAATCTAACAATAAACTTCCTAGAAACTATCTTTATATGTGCATCTCTGACGCTGTGCTGAAAGTAATCTAACAAGAAACATCCTGGGGTAAAACAGGCTGAACTCCTGCAGATATCATTTGTTTTCCTTCACTTTTACTTGAGGAAGGACTTTTTGTGGCTGCAGGTGTTCAAGGTTCAAGGTTGTATTTTATAGTTTCATCTTAATGTGTACAGTAACACGTACAGTAACACTTACATAAGAGGACAACTTATTTTTGGTCAGCTTTCACCAACAACAACAAAAAGGTTGCAGCTAAAACAAAAACACAAACAAAAAAACTGTCTGTTAATCTATATCGATAGAAACCACACCTAGTGTGAAGTGAGAGGTGCTATTTATGAGTTCATTTCATCAAGCATCCCGCTGACCAATCACAGCGCGCCCTGTGAAGCTTGGCCAATGGGGACCCTGGGGGCGTAGGACACACTTTGAGACGTTTGTTTCAAGACGTCGGCCTCGCTTCAGTTAGCTTAAAGCCCCGGAACATTTTTTTTATCAGTTTTTGACCGGACAAGGCCAGATGTTGGAGCTACAGCTCCTGCTCAAGAATAGATCAACGTATGATTTATGATTTATTTACAAGGTGACATAGAAACATTACTCTAGACCAGGGGTTCCCAAATCGTTTTCTTTTGTCTCAGGGCACCCCATGAATATTATTTTCATCCGAGGCACCCCTACATTATCATTTTCACTCCCAGCACCATATATTTATAGCATATCGTCGTTGTCGGGTGGAAACCTTGTATGTCCAAAACTGTTTGTTTTGTATTTATCTATAAAATGTACTAAACTAGTGAAAACAGTAAACATTTATTTTACAGTTTTATGATGTGTCCTGGCTGTTTAGTGATAAAACATTGACAAATGTATAGTATGTAATCCATAAAGCTATAAACCAAATTATGTATGAATTGGCTACTTACTTTACTGACATACTGACTTTTGATGTCAGTATTTTATAGTCAAAATGTTGTTGTCAATCAAAGGGGTTTATTGGATTCAGCAATCAGGAAAAGGGGAAAGCACTTCAGTTTGAGAACCTCTGGTTTAATTCAATAATCAGTGAATCTACAAACTATAGGGATGGGCAACTTTGATGATGGTGAGGGCCATTATTTCCACCTTCACTCCAGAGGGCCACATTGCATATTGCTACGTCCTACTTTGTCATCCTAGTATCTCTTACAAAAGAAGCAAAAAATATGCGATGCGTTTTGAGCACTACAGGATGTCAGGTCAACAATGACATGACATCAGTCATTTCATCTAAAGTCAACATTTTATCTAAATTACATTTAGCCTGTATACGCCTGCAAGGTCGTCAAGGCAAGGGCGACAGTCAAATGTTTTAACCACTAAGTACAGCAATTCAGTGAGCACGTAGTGTTCAGCTCTCCAGGTGTGTGTTAATGCTCTCCAGGTGTGTGTTCAGACTGTGATGTGTGTTAATGCTCTGCAGGTGTGTGTTCAGACTGTGATGTGTGTTAATGCTCTCTCCAGGTGTGTGTTCAGACTGTGATGTGTGTTAATGCTCTCTCCAGGTGTGTGTTAATGCTCTCTCCAGGTGTGTGTTCAGACTGTGATGTGTGTTAATGCTCTCCAGGTGTGTGTTCAGACTGTGATGTGTGTTAATGCTCTCTGCAGGTGTGTGTTCAGACTGTGATGTGTGTTAATGCTCTCCAGGTGTGTGTTCAGACTGTGATGTGTGTTAATGCTCTGTGCAGGTGTGTGTTCAGACTGTGATGTGTGTTAATGCTCTCCAGGTGTGTGTTCAGACTGTGATGTGTGTTAATGCTCTCCAGGTGTGTGTTCAGACTGTGATGTGTGTTAATGCTCTCCAGGTGTGTGTTCAGACTGTGATGTGTGTTAATGCTCTGCAGGTGTGTGTTCAGACTGTGATGTGTGTTAATGCTCTCCAGGTGTGTGTTCAGACTGTGATGTGTGTTAATGCTCTCCAGGTGTGTGTTCAGACTGTGATGTGTGTTAATGCTCTCCAGGTGTGTGTTCAGACTGTGATGTGTGTTAATGCTCTCCAGGTGTGTGTTCAGACTGTGATGTGTGTTAATGCTCTGCAGGTGTGTGTTCAGACTGTGATGTGTGTTAATGCTCTCCAGGTGTGTGTTCAGACTGTGATGTGTGTTAATGCTCTCCAGGTGTGTGTTCAGACTGTGATGTGTGTTAATGCTCTCCAGGTGTGTGTTCAGACTGTGATGTGTGTTAATGCTCTGTGCAGGTGTGTGTTCAGACTGTGATGTGTGTTAATGCTCTCCAGGTGTGTGTTCAGACTGTGATGTGTGTTAATGCTCTGTGCAGGTGTGTGTTCAGACTGTGATGTGTGTTAATGCTCTCCAGGTGTGTGTTCAGACTGTGATGTGTGTTAATGCTCTGTGCAGGTGTGTGTTCCTGCCGGACAACGGTGCGTTCTTCGTGAACTACGTGATCGCCTCGGCGTTCATCGGTAACGCCATGGATCTGCTGCGGATCCCCGGCCTCCTCATGTACATGATCCGTCTGTGTCTGGCCCGCTCCGCCGCCGAGAGGCGCAACGTGAAGAGGGTACGTTAATAAAACACTGTGTCTGGCCCACTCTGAGGTCCAGAGGGTAGGTTAACACTGTGTCTGGCCCGCTCCGCCGCCGAGAGGCGCAACGTGAAGAGGGTACGTTAATAAACACTGTCTGGCCCGCTCTGAGGCTAAGAGGCGCAACGTGAAGAGGGTACGTTAATAAAACACTGTGTCTGGCCCACTCTAAGGCTGAGAGGTGCAACGTCAAGAGCGTACGTTAATAAAACACTGTGTCTGGCCCACTCTAAGGCTGAGAGGCGCAACGTCAAGAGGGTACGTTAATAAAACACTGTCTGGCCCACTCTGAGGCTGAGAGGCGCAACGTGAAGAGGGTACGTTCACATGGGACATCTAAGAACTTCACTGATCCTGCCATTGGCTAGACCAGTGGTCATCAACCTCTTCAGGCCGCAACCTCCAAAATAATCATATTTTAACTAGGGAGCCTATGAGTTCCAGTAGTAACACGGTGTCCTATGAGTTCCAGTAGTAACACTGTGTCCTATGAGTTCCAGTAGTAACACTGTGTCCTATGAGTTCCAGTAGTAACACTGTGTCCTATGAGTTCCAGTAGTAACACTGTGTCCTATGAGTTCCAGTAGTAACACTGTGTCCTATGAGTTCCAGTGTAACATCGTGTCCTATGAGTTCCAGTAGTAACACTGTGTCCTATGAGTTCCAGTGTAACATGTGTCCTATGAGTTCCAGTAGTAACACTGTGTCCTATGAGTTCCAGTAGTAACAGTGTGTCCTATGAGTTCCAGTGTAACACTGTGTCCTATGAGTTCCAGTAGTAACAGTGTGTCCTATGAGTTCCAGTACTAACACTGTGTCCTATGAGTTCCAGTAGTAACACTGTGTCCTATGAGTTCCAGTAGTAACAGTGTGTCCTATGAGTTCCAGTACTAACACTGTGTCCTATGAGTTCCAGTAGTAACACTGTGTCCTATGAGTTCCAGTAGTAACATCGTGTCCTATGAGTTCCAGTACTAACACTGTGTCCTCTACAGCACCAGGCCTATGAGTTCCAGTGTAACACTGTGTCCTATGAGTTCCAGTGTAACATCGTGTCCTATGAGTTCCAGTGTAACAGTGTGTCCTATGAGTTCCAGTAGTAACACTGTGTCCTATGAGTTCCAGTGTAACAGTGTGTCCTATGAGTTCCAGTACTAACACTGTGTCCTATGAGTTCCAGTAGTAACACTGTGTCCTATGCAGCACCAGGCCTATGAGTTCCAGTGTAACAGTGTGTCCTATGAGTTCCAGTAGTAACACTGTGTCCTATGAATTCCAGTACTAACATTCTCTCCTATGAGTTCCAGTGTAACAGTGTGTCCTATGAGTTCCAGTGTAACAGTGTGTCCTATGAGTTCCAGTAGTAACACTGTGTCCTATGAATTCCAGTACTAACATTCTCTCCTATGAGTTCCAGTGTAACAGTGTGTCCTATGAGTTCCAGTAGTAACACTGTGTCCTCTACAGCACCAGGCCTATGAGTTCCAGTTCGGAGCAGCCTACGCCTGGATGATGAACGTGTTCACGGTGGTGATGGCCTACAGCATCACCTGTCCTATCATCGTACCGTTTGGTGAGCCACACACACACACACACACACACACACACACACACACACACACACACACACACACACACACACACACACACACACATATGCACATACGCACATTTCAATTCCTTCTTTTGAGTCCACATTGTACATACATTACAATTCAGTCTGTCATATTAACACTGGATGAATAATTATGGGTACAGAAAGCACCTTCTCCTCCAGATAGATGGACTGTCTATATTTGAGCAGTAAGTTGCAAGCTGCTTTGCCTTATATTACACCTGGACAACCCCATGATCCTCAAGACCACCAGCCTGTGGACATTATGGTCCAAGCTGCCAAATATAAAACATAAAAACAATGAGCTGACACTTACTGTATATCCTATCCACAACAGAGGAATGAAAGATAGCTGACACATCTTTTGTAAGAATGTCAACAATTCTGTCATGCCTGGCCATGTAAACATTACAGCCATTTAATATATCTCTGCTGTCGGGCCAAAACCTCCTAACTCCAACATGTTCATTTTGGGGAAAATGAGCTCAAGTGGAGTTAGGAGGTTTTGACCGAAGGGCTTTTTACTACTTTTCATTGGTTCAATATTAGTTTAACCAACACTCAATAGCCCTGATTTATGACAAAAAATAAAATCATAAACCTCAAAAATGGACTTAAAGGGCCTACACCATGCTTTTAAAACTATATTTTTTGTATAAATATATGCTCAAAATTGAGTCTTAGACAGGTTTTAACCCTCAACAAACACTCTGACCATTCTTTTTGTTTGTTCTAGCTCTACTATGAGGCTCTCCAGCTGCAATACCAAAACGTCCTCTGTTTGCTCAGGGGCGCATCTAGTGGGGTTTTTCCAGAAAAAAAAAGAAGTGTTTTGAAAAAAAAAAAGTTTTTTGAAAAAAAAAAGGTTTTGAAAAAAAAAGTTTTTTGAAAAAAAAGTTTTTGAAAAAGTTTTTTGAAAAAAAAGTTTTTGAAAAAAAAGTTTTGAAAAAAAAATCTTTTGAAAAAATCTTTTTTTGAAAAAAAAGAAAAAAAATTTTTTGAAAAAAAAAGTTTTTTTGAATTTTTTTTTAAAAAAGGGTTAGTGTTTGAAAGAAAAAGTTTTGAAAAAAAAAATTGAAAAAAAAAAGTTTTGAAAAAAAAATTTGAAAAAAAATTTTTTTTGATTTTTTTTTTTTTTTGACTCTGAAAAAAAAAAAACGAATCCGTGTGACGTCACACGGATCAACTCTCAGAACAGCACTGTTCTGAGAACCCGTGGAAAGCTTTTCATCTCTGTCTTCCCAGAGGGGGGGGGGGGGCGGGACAACGACGCCTGTATCCTGTCTGCCGAAATCCCATCCGGTTTAATGTTACACAACACCCACGCTGGGCTCAATCGGTTTCGCTTTGGGAAATGGCAGGCTGTTTACCGTCGTAGCTTACCGTGACTGGATCGTATTGTGAATGGAATCGGTGAACCATCGCGCAATGGATTCGCGCGCGCGCCCACATTAAAGGTAGGCAAAATCCTGGCGGTGTGGACCATTAGAAGGGTCTTAAAAATAGTGGTGGGTGAGTTAACAGGTTTAATGTACATGTTACTGAAGCATCTAGTGGACAGATACAACATGTACTATATGTCCTCATAACTATAGTAATGTGTTAACAGGTTTAATGTACATGCTACTGAAGCACCTAGTGGACAGATACAACTTGTACTATATGTCCTCATAACTATAGTAATGTGTGTTATTAACAGATACAACATGTACTATATGTCCTCATAACTATAGTAATGTGTTAACAGGTTTAATGTACATGCTGTTGAAGCACCTAGTGGACAGATACAACATGTACTATATGTCCTCATAACTATAGTAATGTGTTAACAGGTTTAATGTACATGTTACTGAAGCATCTAGTGGACAGATACAACATGTACTATATTAGGGATGTTAATCGACGCATTATTGGCGAATCGACGCGTCGCGGCCGAAAATCGATGCGTCGATCGACTTTTTTCACTTTTTTTTCCGCTAAGCAGCAGCTGAGAGGAGAGCAGCACAACGGCGCATTACTTTAAACAACACAACGTATGCTGCACCCATCAGAACTTGCATCAAAGCCCTAATAATAATGATAATACATAATTGCTCTTCCTTGTTAGCATGGAGTCTGTTCTCTAGAGACTAGAAGCGGAGTGACAATAAGTCCATGGAACGTGCGGGAGCGCTGACCGCTCGCTCTCATATATCCCCGGTGTGTCGCATTAACGTTAACGACGAGTAGTGTGGTTTGTGATCATCGCACACAACGGCGACGCTGCCATTAACAAGCGAGCTTTCGTGTCAAGCGTGCATGCAGAGGCAGGAGGTAAACAAAAGCATCCAGTCCATAGAGATACAGTCAGGCAAGTCAGCGCGCACTGCTATGACGCGCACATCAGCACGGTCCAGCAGTGTTTCTCAACCAGTAGTCCGCGGACCTGACTAGCGCCGCATGCATGCGAATGCACAACACATGCAGGCGGCATGCACTCGTCTCCGACACAGACAGACACACACACACACACACACACACACACACACACACACACACACACACACACACACCTGTCTATGTCCTCATAACTATAGTAATGTGTCAACAGGTTTAATGTACATGCTACTCAAACACCTAGTGGACAGATACAACATGTACTATATGTCCTCATAACTATAGTAATGTGTCAACAGGTTTAATGTACATGCTACTCAAACACCTAGTGGACAGATACAACATGTACTATATGTCCTCATAACTATAGTAATGTGTCAACAGGTTTAATGTACATGCTACTCAAACACCTAGTGGACAGATACAACATGTGCAATATGTCCTCATAACTATAGTAATGTGTTAACAGGTCTAATGTACATGCTACTCAAACACCTAGTGGACAGATACAACATGTACTATATGTCCTCATAACTATAGTAATGTGTTAACAGGTTTAATGTACATGCTGTTGAAGCATCTAGTGGACAGATACAACATGTACTATAATGTCCTCATAACTATAGTAATGTGTTCACAGGTTTAATGTACATGCTACTGAAGCATCTGGTGGACAGATACAACATGTACTATATGTCCTCATAACTATAGTAATGTGTTCACAGGTTTAATGTACATGTTACTGAAGCATCTAGTGGACAGATACAACATGTACTATATGTCCTCATAACTATAGTAATGTGTTCACAGGTTTAATGTACATGCTACTGAAGCATCTAGTGGACAGATACAACATGTACTACGCATACCTTCCCTCCAAACTGGATAAGAAGATCCACTCCTCAGCGGTGACTCAGGTTGTTGCTGCTCCCATCCTCTGTCTGTTCTGGCTGCTGTTCTTCTCCACCGTGCGCACCGGTACGTTTAACCCTCTCTGCACCGGTACCTTCCTGTTTAACCCCTTGTGTAGCCACGTGTAATACCCTGAGAAATCTCCTAGCTTGTCTGACAGTCAGTACAGGAAGTGATGTCAGTGAGTCACAGTGATGTGGTACAGAATGACTTGTATATGGGCATGAAAATGATGGCACGTGACTTCACTTCCTGAAGGTAAAAATGGAAGAATCTGGAGATGTTCACATGCTTCCACGAAACAGCTGAGGTACTGCTGGGTCACAACATGACCCAGGAATCACTGAAAATGTTCAAAGAGAATGACAACACTGCATTTGGAACATATTGGAAAAAGTAATCTCAACAAGTCATATCTTCATAAACAAAGTCAAGGTGACAACAACATACCAAAATGAGAAACAAATGAACCACACAGTACTGAACATCAGCTGCTGCTCTGGAACACAAGGGTAGTGTTCCAGACACCTAGGCTGGTAATCCAGCTTTTGCAGCGTCACAGGTTCAAGTCCTGACTTGCAACCTCAAGTCCCCATCTCTCTCCCCATTTCCTGTCAGCATACTGTCAATAAAAAGCAGAAAAAGCCCCAAAATACTGTCCAAATGACAAAGGAATGGCCGATATCTGTGTGGCTGGTTCAGATAGGGATCTCCATGTATGGGCATAACATATATTGTATGTATATGGATACATATTATTATTAATAAAGGATAAAATTAAATAAAAAGTCCATATATGGTCATTCCCAGAAAAAGAAAAAAACCTTACCCTAACCCATACATGGAGATTTCTGATGTCATAAATCCCAGGCCGAAAATGAGAATGTTAGGCTATATATTATTATTATTATTATGCCCATATATGGAGATCCACAGGCATCAAACCAAGGCCCTAACTCACCAAAGCCCCTGCTTGGCATTACTAATTAACGTACATTTTATGCCCATATATGGAGATTCCTATATTGTCAATATTAAGGACATTATTAAGGATATTCTGTTATCAATATTAAGGACATATATGGGAATGCCCATATTTCAACTGAAACGGGTGAAACGGGTGTTTATACAGTAGCTAACCTGGTGTCAGCACACTTTGCACCGTGGAGGAGAGTCTGGTATTCCTTACAAACCAAGCCCTGAGATCTGGTTTAGAAAGAAGTTAGTTAGAATAAAATAATCATTCTGGAGGTGCACATCACCATGGTTCTGCTAGTAAAGAACTACAACACCCATGGTTCTGCTAGTAAAGAACTACAACACCCATGGTTCTGATAGTAAATAAACTACAACACCCATGGTTCTGCTAGTAAAGAACTACAACACCCATGGTTCTGCTAGTAAAAAAACTACAACACCCATGGTTCTGCTAGTAAAAAGAAATACAACACCCATGGTTCTGCTAGTAAAAAGAACTACAACACCCATGGTTCTGCTAGTAAAAAACTACAACACTCATGGTTCTGCTAGTAAAAAACTACAACACCCATGGTTCTGCTAGTAAAAAAACTACAACACCCATGGTTCTGCTAGTAAAAAACTACAACAGTTATTTCCGCTTCAGACCAGATCAGAAACCTCAAAACTCTAGCCTATCCACAACTTTCCAACATCCCATCATGCATTGCGCAGAAGGCATGCAGCATTTCCGGCGTTGCAGCCGAGTGTGATCTACAAGCTCACAACGGTTGCATCTGCGATGCGACGTGAGCTTGTATGTCTGCTGTTAACCGGATGTGGCCCACAGATAATGCTACAGTGAATTCTGGCAGAAACAGGAGGATTGATCCCACCAGGCTCCAAGGGTAAAAGTAAAACCCTTTACAACCATTGGCTCTCTGCTGCTGCCAGGTTGTTGCAGGTCTGACCAATCAGGTGGATCACCTCCCTCACTTTATGACCCTTTTTAGGGTTTGGCCAATCAGGCGTGTGTCTCACTGCTACTTCCTGGCTGTTTTAGATCTGACCAATCAGGCTCCTCTTCCTGTGTCTCACAGGTTTCGTGACGCCCACCTCCATGTTCACGCTGGTTGTTCTGATCGTCACCATCGTGGTGTGTTTGAGTCACGTCTGCTTTGGACACTTCAAGTACCTCAGCGCTCACAACTACAAGGTACTGTAACATATGTACTGTATGTATGCTATATGTATGTTTATTATATATGTATGTATGAGACACTTCAAGTACCTCAGCGCTCACAACTACAAGGTAATATATATCTATATGTACATCATATATGTATGTTTATTATATATGTATATTTATTATATATGTATGTATGGGACACTTCAAGTACCTCAGCGCTCACAACTACAAGGTATACTGTATGTATATACACAATATTATATATGTATGTATATACATAATATTATATATGTATGTATGACTGAATGAGACACTTCAAGTACCTCAGCGCTCACAACTACAAGGTAATATATATATATATATATGTACTGTATGATGTACATGATATATGTATGTATATACATAATATTATATATGTGTGTTGTTACGTCTAGGGTTAGCAGAAGTAACATAAAATGGAAAATGACGATGATAAAAATAGAATGTAGATTTGTTACAAGGAAAGGAATTGAAATAATTACACAAATATACAATAAATGCAAAACCTAAATCTAACTAACAGAACCAGACTACTTAACTAAATGCAAAGTCAGGCTGTCATGTTTTTCAGACGAAATGAAGGTTTGGTTTGGGTGTGAAAGGACAGGGGGACCGATTCCCTGCTGCTGTCAAGCTAACAGTCCTCTGTTGAGTCTGGTTGGAGAGTGAGCTTTATAGTCCATAGGTGTGGCCCTCAGCCAATCCACTACACAGGTGTCATTAGCCTCAGTCACAGCCGGCCAATGTATGAAGGAACCAATTCCCACAGACAGCCTCCGGTGATCAGACGCAGGTGTCTGCCATTTATCAATCAAGGTCTCCAATCTCCACTTCTCACTCCACCTCAGAACACAAGAAATGGCACAGGATAATACAATGCTAACACAATATAATAAATATACACTCTAAAATACAGCTGGCTGTAACACCTCCCTCCCTAAAAGAAAACTTCTCCCTAGAAGTTTTCATCAGAAGCTTGAAGGTGGGGTTATAATGAGACACTGGCACAGCCAATCTTATAAGTTACAAAGTGAGGTTGCCCTCTCTCAACCTAACAAATTGTCAATATGCTCAGCCAATATAAAAACTGAATTTATGAAGTCCACCCTTTCACATTTATGAATTAAATAATCAGAAAATTACCAAAAGCAAGATCATGATATCATTTCAAATTAGTACGTGGGGGTGGAAGACTAAGCACGGACACACAAAAAATATTGACTTGTATTGAGCATATTCACAGAACACAACCGAATGAGCAAACAGGTACTAAGCAACGGTTCTCCTGTCGTGTGAGCCCTCCACAGCACACACGACCGGAGCAAACTATTCAAAATAGCTAAACAAAGTTAACTCACAAATGAATTAACACTGAATTCACAGACTTAAACCCATGTTGCTCATTCGAATTACATTTGTTGGCAGATTTCCCCAATAACAAATTATCAGTTTGCACAGCCCTTCCCCCTCACACGTTTGAGTTTCAAATTCACAGAACTCCAAAGAAACAAAGAACATGCTGCATTCACCCTTTCCTCCTAAATCCTCACTCACTAACCCCTTCCTCCTAATGTCTCCACCGAGACCTCTTCCTCTGTCTCCACTGAGACCCCTTTCCTCCTAATGTCTATTAAGACCTCACTCAAAGAACCCCCTCCTCCTAATATCTCCACTGAGAACTCACTCTTACTACTTTGAACTACAGCATCACGCTTAAGAACCACAGAGCATCCACATAACCGAAGAACTAACAGAACAATATTTCCACAGAACAAAGCTACGACAGTACCAATCTTAAAAATTAGGGGGAGGGCGCAAAATTATTATTGCCAGATTTATTCACATTACTGAAATAAGTTTGTGCAGACTTTAGAAACCCAAATTATACTGCAAAAGCAGCCAAATACATAGAACATGTAACTCTACCAATTAACCTCGAATTGTCTAAGGTGTCATAAGCAACATGCTGTTAACAGCCAAGGGTTGCGTGGCTATGTTAAGCTGAGGGGAAGGTACACCAGGTCGGCTCTAACCTACACTCCAACTCTGGAGCTCCACCCCTCAGGTGGAGGGCCAGCCTACTCTGAGTCCCCCCCCCAGCACAAATGAGAACCCCTCCCCTCCCCACGGACTTGTGCTCAACCATGGGACACAAGAGCGTCCCCTCACCCCCCATGGTCGCTGTGGGTCTAGGACATGTCAGCCGTCGCCTCCATATCCTCACCTAAACCCACAGACGCACTTACCGTGGTAGGAGATGCAGG
Organism: Nannobrachium achirus; assembly: GCF_963921795.1. NCBI lineage: Eukaryota > Metazoa > Chordata > Actinopteri > Myctophiformes > Myctophidae > Nannobrachium > Nannobrachium achirus. The sequence continues at coordinate 76,742,123 of NC_137812.1, read as the reverse complement.
TTTACTCAGTCTCACCAGTCTCACCCGAAGCCACCATACCAGAACCCTTCTCAGAACGTTGACACCAGTCTTTCTCTCTGCCTGCAGTGCAGAGAGATGGAAACATTAGCAAACAGCAAGTACAACACATGACTCAATTGACTTGACTAAGGGCGTGGGAATCTGCACAAACTTATTAGAAATCTGCCTACTCAAAATCAGAACCAAACCAAACCAGCTAAGCAAACTTAACTTTAACAATCACAGCCAGCCAAATCCCGGACGAGCCCCCATGTTACGTCTAGGGTTAGCAGAAGTAACATAAAATGGAAAATGACGATGATAAAAATAGAATGTAGATTTATTACAAGGAAAGGAATTGAAATAATTACACAAATATACAATAAATGCAAAACCTAAATCTAACTAACAGAACCAGACTACTTAACTAAATGCAAAGTCAGGCTGTCATGTTTTTCAGACGAAATGAAGGTTTGGTTTGGGTGTGAAAGGACAGGGGGACCGATTCCCTGCTGCTGTCAAGCTAACAGTCCTCTGTTGAGTCTGGTTGGAGAGTGAGCTTTATAGTCCATAGGTGTGGCCCTCAGCCAATCCACTACACAGGTGTCATTAGCCTCAGTCACAGCCGGCCAATGTATGAAGGAACCAATTCCCACAGACAGCCTCCGGTGATCAGACGCAGGTGTCTGCCATTTATCAATCAAGGTCTCCAATCTCCACTTCTCACTCCACCTCAGAACACAAGAAATGGCACAGGATAATACAATGCTAACACAATATAATAAATATACACTCTAAAATACAGCTGGCTGTAACATGTGTATATACATAATATTATATATGTGCGTATATACATAATATTATATATATATGTATGTATATACATAATATTATATATGTGTGTGTATATTATATATGTGTGTATATACATAATATTATATATATAATATTATGTATATACATAATATTATATATGAATGTATATACATAATATTATATATGAATGTATATACATAATATTATATATGAATGTATATACATAATAATATATATATATGAATGTATATACATAATAATATATATGAATGTATATACATAATATTATGTATGTATGTATATACATAATATTATATATGTAAGTATATACACAATATTATATATGTATTGTATGTACATATATGATATGATATGATATATGTATGAATTTTATGAGACACTTGAAGTACCTCAGTGCTCACAACTACAAGGTACAGTCTTCATTCCTTGGGGTGTTGTTGTCACAGTATACAGTATGTCACAGTATGATTGGAAAACCAGTCAGATTGAAAAGCTTGCACTGGTTTTCACCTTCAGCCCAACTTGGTTCCTCTCCCACTGTGCCCGATAACGACAACATGTCGGCGTTCACATCAATTATGTGTGCGTTATGGTTGTGGTGAGGACGCTGCCATCCACTCTCATCCACTTCAATGGAGGAATTTATTTTGTATCATTATCATTATCATTATTGTTATCGTTATCGTTATCATATCGCACCGCAGTGAGAAAGGACCTTAAGTCTCAATACCTCAGAGACGTTGTTTCTTTTTTTGAGCGCAGGGGAGCACAGGAGGTGAACTAGAAGAAAAGCAGTACTTTTTAAATCTGACTGCTTTCCAATCATACTGCAACATATTTATGTATGTACATATATCATGTATGTATGAATGAGTGAATCTATAAAGCTATTAATGAAGGTATGGATGAAGTTATGAATGAATGCACAAATGTATGCTTGACTACATGAATGAATTAATGAATTCATGTGTGATTCAATGAATGAATAGTTTAATTTATGATTAATTGATTGATTGATTGATTGAATGAAGTCATTGGCTGCCACGTGACGAGTTTGACGACTTATTGCCAACGGTCCAGGCTGTCACGTGACGATTTTGACGAGTTCCTTATTTTGCCGCTGGAGGGCGCTGTTCGCTAGCTTATGGGTCACCGGGGTACCCGGAAGGTCACCTGACACACCGATGACGTAATCTGAACAAAACAGCTTTCCCCTTTTTTTCAGGCAAAAAAAGCAAAAAGCCCCCTAGTGTTAGTCTATGGGACGAACGGTGTAAAGCCAGGCGGATGCGAGAGCCGGTATGGTTCAAACGGGCGGTCGTGTCTCGGACAGGGTTATTTTCCATCTCCAGGACCACCGCGGCCGCCGTTGTGTGCGTCTTTTGAGGGCTCCTGGGCGGAGCCACACAGAATATTCTGTGATGTTTCAAAGGTTAGTAAAAAATTTGGCAGGGACGAAAAAACTATGTTGGCAGTCGAAAGCTATTAATTCATATCATTTCATGAATTCATAGCTGCATTAATAGCTTAATAGATGTTATTAAGCTATTAATGCAGATATGAATTCATCATTTGATTAACGTATTAAGCTATTAAAGGGGAAGACCACCCATTTTCAATATTGAACTATATACTAATATACCTTAGACGTTCCCCCTCTTCTGTGTTGCCTAGAACTGGAGGATTGATTTTGGGGTTTGTATTGTAAAGTACAACTTGAACATCACACATTGTACTTTACAATACAAACCCCAAAATCAATCCTCCAGTTCTAGGCAACACAGAAGAGGGGGAATTTTTTTTTTTACAACTCCTCTAAGGTATATTAGTGACATAGTTCAATATTGAAAATGGGTGGTCTTCCCCTTTAAGGAAGATATGCTTGAATGAATGTATTAATGAATGACTATAAACATCTGTTCTCTCCTGATCCGTTTGAAAAGGACTCGTTTGTGTATCATTTATTCATACTGTCTCTCTACGTGTCTATGTCTCTCTCTCTCTCTCTCTCTCTCTCTCTCTCTCTCTCTCTCTCAGATTGACACTAAGGACAGTGACGTGGAGGCGGTGCAGAACGGACGTCCGTCCCGTCCGTCCTCGTCTCCATCAAACAAAGTTCAGGTATGTTTAGAACCACAGGTCTTTGTACTGATAAGTTCACTATGTGTACGGTAATACAGGCCCTTTTCCACTGACATGGCCCAACACCACACCACTATATACAACGCCCACTGGTGCCAGGTTTTCCACTACAAGGACTAAACGTGGTACTAAAACGTATCCACTCCAGACTAGGTCTGAGCTAGGCCAAACAGGGCCAAACACTTTAATGACTGAGTGATGAATAATCACTCTCTGACGTTTCATTTTGACCACCATAGTTGTAATACATGATAATAGATTCTATTGTGTTGTAACCACTATTATAATCTATTATAGTGTATTATAGTTATCATACTAATACATTATAAGTAAGGGTTAATGAATGGCTCTGCGGGGATTGACGGTACATAACAGACCGACGGACTGATATCTCCCCGAGGAGATATAAGCCATTCAGATAAGCCATTCATTATCCCGCTTATTACCCGGCTACTAAATAAAATTAATAATTTGACTCAAAACTAAAAACAAAACAAAGTATTTCCTTGTTTACAGACGGCTAAAAGTGTTGCGTTGGGCGTCCCTCCCAGCGATTCACGCAGTGCAGCTTGACTGCAGCAGGTGTTCTGAATCTTTGATTAGGCAGCGGTCTGTTATAGAGCGGTGCGGTCTGTTATCCAGAAATATCAGACAGCTGATTTCAGCGATTGACCAATCAGAATCAAGCATCCAAACAAGTCGGGTAATAATACTTTATAGTGTGTTATGATCACAGTTATAATCATTATAGTGTATTATAATTAGGATAGTTGTAATACAAATTTATATTGTATTAAGATCACAGTTAAAAGGGTCAATTTGTTTCTTACCAATAGGGGTACTTTTGTGTAATGGAAAATGTAGATATTTTTATGTGGTGTGGTGTGGTGTGGTGTGGTGCTAAAGCTGCTGTCGAAAAGGGGCTATAGACATCAAAGGGGGCTTGAGCCCCTGCCCTTTTATCCGTCTGTAAAAATTGCCCTCTCCAGACCATGAATGCAGTTTTTACTATGGTGAAAGAAATGCAAATGTCCCCTCTTTCCATGCCATACCTGAAGGCAGCATTCAAGAGAATTAATTGTCTTGTCCAAACTATCCTGAACTTGAATGCAGCATATTATGTTGAAAGAATTGACCTCTCTGTGTAGAAATCCATGCCGTTGGTATCAAGCATCGAATATAGCTGACCTCCAAGCTCACAACGCTGTGAGCTCGGTTATTTTCGATGTTTTCACCTAAAAGGCCTTTTTAGAAATGTCAGCCCCTGCCTCTCTAACATTCTCTGCACGTCCCTGGCGGTATATGAGAGTGTTTCAAGAGTATTTCTAGATTGCAGTATTGATACTCTTATTGACGAGAGTCAATAAGAGTAGTGCTCAAAGACCTGGCGTTTCAATAGCCATAAATCATAACTCTTGTAGAGGTCGCTTATATTGGGACATTTACTCTCTACAAGAGTTATAAAGTGGAGTCAGAACGCTCTTGCTGGTTGAGCCACAAGGTCCATTTTCGGCTCAAAACATGTACAAATCAATAAGGTGCTCAAAACATGTACAAATCAATAAGGTGCTCAAAACATGTACAAATCAATAAGGTGCTCAAAACATGTACAAATCAATAAGGTGTTCAAAACATGTACAAATCAATAAGGTGCTCAAAACATGTACAAATCAATAAGGTGCTCAAAACATGTACAAATCAATAAGGTGCTCAAAACATGTACAAATCAATTAGGTGCTCAAAACATGTACAAATCAATAAGGTGCTCACTGCATTGTCCAAACAGCTTTCTATCTACCGACGGGCAAACTCGTCGGCATGTGTTAGTCCATATGTTTCCAATAAATTAATGTTTACTTCTCCGAGACTCTTGTTTCCTCTTTGGAATGCTTCCGCCTTCAGAACTACAGAACGTAGGAATACTTCCGCATACAAAAACGTCATGTCCTAGTATGAGCGAATAGCGACGGTGATCAACGTCACGTGATATGTTCAGCCATTTTTACACAACAACAAGGAAAGCGATGAGACTCGGAGAAGAATGAGTAAACATTAATTTATTGGAAACATATGGAACAATACAATCCGACGAGTTTGCCCATCGGTAGATAGAAAACTGTTTGGACGATGTTTTGAGCACCTTATTGATTTGTACATGTTTTGAGCACCTTATTGATTTGTACATGTTTTGAGCACCTTATTGATTTGTACATGTTTTGAGCACCTTATTGATTTGTACATGTTTTGAGCTGAATATGGACGTTGGAGCTCAACCATCAAGAGTGTTCTGACTCCCCTTTATAACTCTTGTAGAGAGTAAACGTCCCAATATAAGCGACCCCTACAAGAGTCATGATTTATATCCAGCGTTTCCAGAGTATTTCTAGAATGCAGTATTGATGTTGTGTCCTTGTTCCTCCGTCCCTCGCAGCCTCAGCAGCAGCAGAGCTACATCGCCCAGGTCCTCCAGGACCCCTCCTCAGACGAGCCGGGGGGAGGGGGAGGAGGAGGAGGGGGGGGCTCCGGGGGGTCCACGGGGGGCGGTAGGGGGGGCAGCGAGGAGGACCGGGGGTCCTCGTCCCAGGACGAGGAGATGCTGAACGGGGGGAACAGCCTCAACGAGGGGGACTTCCAGTCTGGAGAGGACAGCCTGATCGCCAACGAGGTTCACCAGAGCAACCGGAAGTAGAGATGAAAACAATCGTTAAAGAAAAGGGAATTAAGAGTCTCTCTTCCTCCGTTACTTTGAAGACTTTCTGTCTGATGGAAGCCAAGGTTTGGTCGGTGGAGAGACGGACTTCATTTTGCCATGTAAAATAATAAAATACAATAAAACAAATCTCCCAGATTCGACCGTTGTTGCGTCAACGCGTTCCCTGCGGATTTTAACGGATCACCATCGCAGCGTTGGAGAAACGCCACGTTTTCCACCGTTTAGAACGATGTGGGTCATTCCACTAACTGACCGTCCGGCTGGCCAATGAACATTGCTAACCCCCCCCCCCCCTCTTCAAGTCCCTCCCCCCCTTCATCCTGATTGGCTGACGTGTAAAGGCCTGTCCATACTTTTCTCAGAAACAAACTTTTCGTTGGAGAGTTCTGACTTTCCGACCTGCAACTTTTCCGAACTCTAATTCGGTGTGATGCTTTTCAGAAGTTGCGAGTGATCATTTTGTAGTTGAACCGGACCTTTCCGACGAAAAGTTTGGTTTGGGAGAAAGTGTGGGCATCCCCTTTACTTTGTTGTTTTCTTTTCACCTCTGTCACCTTAAAAAAAAACACCTGAAAAAAAGGGAAACTGGATTTTATTTTTGTGTGTTTGTGCGGAGTTTAGTTTAGTTTAGTTTAGCAGTAAATAAAAACAACAACAGCAACAAATCTTAATACCCAACTCCACCATAGTTGTGTACATTGGAGACTTAAACTTCTACTAAAATACCCATGATCACCTTTTAAGCTTCTTCTTTTGTTGTTGTCCCACATCTCAAATGTAGCCATTTAGCTTTTATATATATGTTTATATAGTGTGACTGCCATGTCGCTGGGCCAGACCTCCCCCGAAAGGATTTGTTTGAAGTTTCTAATTGGTTTCCTGAAGACATGTGGAACAGCATCCACGTGTCTGACCAAAACGTGAGGTTGTCGCGCAACACGGACCTTCACTGGTACTTAAAGCACCCAAGGGTCTTCTGCTGCCACGCGGGTTTGGGGGTCTTCGGGGGTGATGTATGTAGGGGAATGGGAGAGTGGTATCATGGTGCCTGTAGTTATTATGAAGAGAGGAGGAGAGAATCCACACTTTGGAGGATAGTGGGAGGAGAGACACTGTGGGGAAAGTATCTACACACACTGGAAGGATAGTGGGGGGGTGGAGACACTGTGGGGAAAGAATCTAACATTGCCTCAATGTGGGAGTTGAAGACCCTTCTTTAACAGAAAGGTTAAGCTTTAAGTACGACGCACTCCTTAACTGACTTTCTCTTCCTTGTTTAATTGGCTTCTTTTAAAGCCTTGGTTGAGCCTCAACGGTCAAGACTGCGATCGTATCCAGAAAACACGTAGCCTCGTCAGAAATCCTGGAAGATCATACAAGAATAGATATAACACACCCAGAACTAAGGAATGGAGATCATACAAGTATAGACATAACACACCCAGAACTAAGGAATGGAGATCATACAAGTATAGACATAACACACCCAGAACTAAGGAATGAAGATCATACAAGAATAGACATAACACACCCAGAACTAGAAGAATGGAGATCATACAAGAATAGACATAACGCACCCAGAACTAGAAGAATGGAGATCATACAAGAATAGACATAACACACCCAGAACTAGAAGAATGTGTCTTAGAGGGGACGGTTGTTGTCCCCTTGTCAGCCTCTTAACTGTACATCAAGTGAAAGGGGAGGTGGGGTTAGTTAGGGTCACATAGTTGTTGGGGGAAAGAACTAATAAATCGTATTGCGTCTTAGAGATGCAATGGAAGAGCAATCAAACAGGTCAGGGGTCCGTTGGGTCGTTGGTCCCGTGGGGTTGGAAAGATTTGTCAAGTCCACCTGGATGTGGTGTCGCTGCAGAACAAACTGGACTTTTGAGAGGCCTGGTTCCATTTCTGGTTCCATTTCTGGTTCCATTTCTGGTTCCTAGCAACCCGCCGGCTGCCACATCCACTACGGTTTCTTTATAAGCTTTGAAGCCATGGGAAGGAGAAGCTCTGGCTGGTGTATGAACCGCCTGCCAAACAAACATCAGACTCTGGTGGTCGTCGTCTCCTCTGTGAGATCCTTGCTGGCGTCGTTGTGAGAATGAATGGCTGCTGTGTTCGAGTGTTTATCAACTACAGAGGCCTGGACACAAATCTAGCATCCAAACCAATCATAATGTGTCGTCCCAATCTAGCCAAATTCATGCACAAAAAATAAATATGACATCCTTTTAAAGGACCTACACCATGAATTTTCACTTTTTCTATTTTAAAACCTTTTTTTGGGGTCCCACTGGCACCTTCTATCCTCACAAAGTCTTATTTCTGACCGTTGTGTCTTTCTCTGGTTTTGGGCAGACAGAGATGAAAAGCTTTCCACGGGTTCTCAGAACAGTGCTGTTCTGAGAGTTGACGAGAGTGACGTCACTCTCGTTTCCCGTTTTTTTTTCAGAGTAAAAAAAAAATATTTAAAAAAAAAAAAAAAAAAAAATCAAATTTTTTTTTTTCAAAACTTTTTTTTTTTCAAAAAGCTTTTTTTTCAAAAAAAAATGTTTTCAAAAAGATTTTTTTTCAAAAACTTTTTTTTTCAAAAAACTTTTTTTTTTTCAAAAAACTTTTTTTTTCAAAAAACTTTTTTTTTTCAAAAAACTTTTTTTTTTCAAAAAACTTCTTTTTTTTTCTGGAAAAACCCCACTAGATGCGCCCCTGAGCAAACAGAGGCCGTTTTGGTATTGCAGCTGGAGAGCCTCATTATAGTAGAGCTAGAACAAACAAAAAGAATGGTCAGAGTGTTTTTTGAGGGTTAAAACCTGTCTAAGACTCAATTTTGAGCATATATTTATACAAAAAATATAGTTTTAAAAGCATGGTGTAGGCCCTTTAAGAAAGGAGGGGGCAACCTATAGGGAAAGGAAATGCACTGAGGCCACTCTATACCTGTGTGTATGTTTTAAAATACTTAGATTTTCTTGTTCTTTTTTTGGGATTGGGGTCAACGGAGGTTTTCCAGTTCTGAACAACATTTTGAAGCAATCTACGTCAGGCACATCGCAATAGCAGCAAATCAAACAAACAGCAGAATGTGGTTTTAGCACAGCGGTCGCGAGGAGGAAGAATTAAAGAAGTAGTCGTCTCAGGTCTTCTTTGTCCCCCCCCCCCTCCCCCCTCCCTCCCTCCCCCCTAAAAGAATAACATGTTTACATGGAGTTTGTGTTTCATTGTATTTCTATGTTGTGTTAGTTTGTTCCATTTGACACACTGGAGCGTTGGCGTTTTGACACGAAGCTAGCTAGACTATGAAAGCGGTAGCCGCTAGGAACACACAATGTGCACTTGCATCGAAACAGTGTTCTGTGTTTATGAAGATGTTAATAATAATAATAATAATGCAGCCGTCGTTGTGACACTTGAATATAAAGCTTCTGAGAAGCCACGCCAGACGGTGTCCCACAGATGCTTCCCGTCGTGGGGTTCCAATGCTGCGGCTACGCGCCGGAGGAACGCAAGCATTTCTGTGTCAAAAACCTGCTTCTTGGTTTTTTCCAGTTTTTTAGTTTTTTAGTTTGTTTTGGGTTTCTTTTTAAATGTTTTTCCTGGCCGCTTCCAGTGGGGCGTCTCTTGTCTCTCGCCTCGCGACGGACGGGCGTTTCCAGTCATGATTGTATGCACATAGAAACTGGAGGAAAAAAAAACAAAACAAAACTAAAGGAATTTGCGTTGGGAGTTTTGGACGAGGTCAGATGGACGGAACAACAGGCTCTTTTGTTCTCGGAGATATTTTTGTAAATTGCAAAAAGGAAGAAAAAATAAAAGACTTTGTTCGGCTCATGAGCCGAACTCCAAGCTCTTAAAGTATTTGATACCGAATATGTATTAAAAGAAAAAAGAAGAAAAAAAATGACAACAGAAAAAAAAAAAAAAAAAAAAAAACTGTGGCTAGCTGTGACGATGCTGTTTGGACATTTTTAATAATGTCAACTGACATTTTGTTGTTTTCTTAGGGTTTCTTTTTTTTGTTCCTTCTTTTTTTAATCGTTGCTAAATATTATTTAAGTTATTTAAGAAAAAGAAGAGGAAAGTGATGTGAGATGAATTTGTGTGAAGTGTTCAATACTGTGTGTGAACAGGGTGAATCTGCAGGATGTGCAAACACAAACAAACAAACAAACAAAAAAACAAACAAAGAGTGTAAATAGACATCAAGATGCATCTTCACCTGTCGTCCTGTGATCTTCTACAGATCAGTGCTTCTCGTTTCAAGGACCCCCAAAACCCTTGAGAGGGTACAAATGGAACCAAATGGAAGGGTCCCTTTGGTTCCATGTGTACACTCTCAGAGTCACAGACCTGTAAGGGTCCATTTGGTTCCATTTGTACACTCTCAGAGTCACAGACCAGTAAGGGTCCATTTGGTTCCGTTTGTACACTCTCAGAGTCACAGACCTGTAAGGGTCCATTTGGTTCCGTTTGTACTTGATCAAAGTCACAGACCCGTAAGGGTCCATTTGGTTCCGTTTGTACTTGATCAAAGTTACAGACCCGTAAGGGTCCATTTGGTTCCATGTGTACACTCTCAGATAGCGGTATAAAGGTCCATATGGAACCCCCTCCAGGACCCTTGAGGGTCCCTGAACCGCGGTGTCCTACATGACTTAAAAGATCAAAAACACCACATGCACTCTTCTGGGGAACTGCTACTTTGTTCCATTATTCTACAGAGTTCATTCTCCTGGAGAACTGCTACTTTGTTCCATTATTCTACAGTTAATTCTCCTGGGGAACTGCTACTTTGTTCCATTATTCTACAGTTAATTCTCCTGGGGAACTGCTACTTTGTTCCATTATTCTACAGTTAATTCTCCTGGAGAACTGCTACTTTGTTCCATTATTCTACAGTTAATTCTCCTGGGGAACTGCTACTTTGTTCCATTATTCTACAGTTAATTCTCCTGGAGAACTGCTACTTTGTTCCATTATTCTACAGAGTTCATTCTCCTGGAGAACTGCTACTTTGATCCATTATTCTACAGAGTTCATTCTCCTGGAGAACTGCTACTTTGTTCCATTATTCTACAGTTAATTCTCCTGGGGAACTGCTACTTTGTTCCATTATTCTACAGTTCATTCTCCTGGGGAACTGATACTTTGTTCCATTATTCTACAGTTAATTCTCCCGGAGAACTGCTACTTTGTTCCATTATTCTACAGTTCATTCTCCTGGGGAACTGCTACTTTGTTCCATTATTCTACAGAGTTCATTCTCCTGGAGAACTGCTACTTTGTTCCATTATTCTACAGAGTTCATTCTCCTGGAGAACTGCTACTTTGTTCCATTATTCTACAGTTAATTCTCCTGGAGAACTGCTACTTTGTTCCATTATTCTACAGTTAATTCTCCTGGGGAACTGCTACTTTGTTCCATTATTCTACAGAGTTCATTCTCCTGGAGAACTGCTACTTTGTTCCATTATTCTACAGTTAATTCTCCTGGAGAACTGCTACTTTGTTCCATTATTCTACAGTTCTTTCTTCTGGAGAACTGCTACTTTGTTCCATTATTCTACAGAGTTCATTCTCCTGGAGAACTGCTACTTTGTTCCATTATTCTACAGTTAATTCTCCTGGAGAACTGCTACTTTGTTCCATTATTCTACAGAGTTCATTCTCCTGGAGAACTGCTACTTTGTTCCATTATTCTACAGAGTTCATTCTCCTGGGGAACTGCTACTTTGTTCCATTATTCTACAGAGTTCATTCTCCTGGGGAACTGCTACTTTGTTCCATTATTCTACAGAGTTCATTCTCCTGGAGAACTGCTACTTTGTTCCATTATTCTACAGTTAATTCTCCTGGAGAACTGCTACTTTGTTCCATTATTCTACAGAGTTCATTCTTCTGGGGAACTGCTACTTTGTTCCATTATTCTACAGTTAATTCTCCTGGGGAACTGCTACTTTGTTCCATTATTTAATTTGTTGCTGTGTAATCCTATCCTCTATATATTTATTTACACCCTCAGTTGCCAGGTTGGTGTACAGTAGGTACAGTGAAGCATTTCTGTCATATTTTCAGTTCCTTGTTCAATAAAACGTGGCATTCATCCTTCAACGGTTGTCGTCTGTCCTCGTCTGTGGTTTGATGAGTTAACCCATTTAGGCCTGAACACATTATGACGCAATATGTTATGCTTTAAATATAAAAAAATAGCAGATATGCGAGCTTGTAGATCTGCTATTTTTGAAAAATCGTGAAAATTAGAATTTTGACCCGATTCTATAAGTGTCTTTAGAATGCTTCTAAGGTTTTTGGAAAAAACCTGTTTCTATGTCAGCAATCTGGCCAGCCATCGTCAAAGAAAAGGTCCTTTTCACTTAACTGGAGCTCATGCAAATGATTAACACACAATCTGTCTTTAGTGGATCTTTTGTTCACATTATTATATTTATAATGATAATGATAATGAACTTTATTTGTATAGCACCTTTCATACATACAATGTAGCCCAAAGTGCTTTACATACAAGAGATACAATAAAATAAAAACAGAAACAGTGGTGTTAAAAAAATAGAAAGAAGTCATTGAGGGCAAAAGGAAGAACAATAAGAAACTAGAAAAGAAAATTTCTAAGAAATTTGAAGTGTGCCTGCAGCTTGCTAAGTCTGTGCAACCTTGTGTAGCGGTTGGTGTTAGCATTAGCGTTACATTTTTTAACATTAGCATTTTTTGCATAAGCTTTAACATTATGGTTCTTCATATGACACCACCCACAGCCATTTCGACTAATTAGTGGCGTTTTGGCGCATTTTTGGCCGTTATCACGGGTCGCACTTTAACGACAGTTTTTTGAGAAAAAATTGTTTTGTGAGAAAAAAAAGTTTTTTGAGAAAAAAAAAGTTTTTTGAGAAAAAAAAAATTTGAGAAAAAAAATTTTTTGAGAAAAAAAAATTTGAGAAAAAAAATTTCTGAGGAAAAAAATATTTTTGAGAAAAAAAAAATTGAGAAAAAAAAACTTTTTGAGAAAAAAAGAATTTTGAGAAAAAAAAATTTGAGAAAAAAAAAATTAGAGAAAAAAAAATTTTTGAGAAAAAAAAAATTTTTGAGAAAAAAAAAATTTGAGAAAAAAAAATTGAGAAAAAAAAATGTTTTGAGAAAAAAAAAATTTTGAGAAAAAAAAAATTATGACACCAGCCGCGAGTCTGTACGACAAACGGTTCATGAGTTATAGAGGCACTTCCTGTTTGGCGAAGGACACTTCCTGTTACAGAGGGGGCGGGGCTTAATCAATTACAGCTCATCCCTATTGGCCGGAAAAAGACCAAAGTTGTGTGTGCATTTTAAAGTTTAAATCACGTTGCTAGGCAAAAGTATGGCAGAGTTATGTGGCGCCAAAGTTTCTGGGTTTTTTTTCGGAGTCCCCCATTCTAAGTCAATGGGGTTTTTGGGCGTCGTTTTTTGCGAATTACGTCGCAATGGTACCGCGGATCGGAAAGAAAAGTAATAGCACCCCATTCCCGGCCGAGCCTCACGTTTTGATGTATATATTGCGGCGGTGGTGTAAATCGTGCGGCAGTTATTATGTGCAGAAATTTCCCCCATTCTAAGTCAATGGGGTTTTTTGCGAATTACGTCGCAATGGTAACGCGGATCGGAAAGAAAAGTAATAGCACCCCATTCCCGGCCGAGCCGCACGTTTTGATGTATATATTGCGGCGGTGGCGTAAATTGTGCGGCAGTTATTACGCGCCGAATTTTGTGGCGAAACTAATTAATTAAGTATGGCGGATTACAATAAGTGTTTTGCCATTGCGTTGCATGGCAGGCACACTTAATAATAAAAGATCATAAGAAATACACACAAAAAAACTGATTTAAAGTTGTACTATGTAACTTTTTTTATAAAACAAATCTTAAAATTCTCCTAACTATTAAATCACAAAAGTTTTAGAAGATCCGCGCCGTGAATTTCAGCCTGTAAAGCCTTCTCTGTATGTAAACTGAGATCCTTGCCGTGGACCGGATCTCGCGCCAAAATTGCGTCATCACACTACCGGCCAATCACAGCGAGGGTTATACAACTGCCGGCCAATCACAGCGCATCTTGAAGTGGGGTCGCTATGGCAGCCATATTTGTTGTCGCCCGTTTGTACCATCCCTTCTCTAGGTAATTTCGCCTACCAGGCAGGGTGAAGGAGTCCGTATCTCTGGAATTACTGAACGCACAGGAACAAGGGACCCCTTAAAAGATAGATCTCAGCGAGGTGGAGGCAGACGCGGGGGTCTGAAGGTACGAAAAACGTCCGAAAGACGCGGACGCGACCGCGGTTTGCTATAGGGCTAATGACCACTAGTTGGGCATCTTACACAGTATGGCTTTAAGTAAAAGCCATATTTAAAAAAAATAGAAAAAGGTTTTCAGCTTAGTTTTAAAAACACAGAAAGAGCTTTACCCTTTGAAGCTCCAGAGGAAGTGTGTTCCATAACTGAGGGCCAGAAACCCAGGAAGCGGCCATACAGTTTACAGTTTACAGTTTAGGCATTTAGCTTTATGAATATTGCAGGGAAGTCAATTGGGTATGGCAGGGGTATGCAGCTGCCATACCCTGGGTCCAAGGGGGGAGAATACAAGTTACTTTAAAATATAAAACCATGAATGTCTCTTTGTCTGTCTGTGCTGGTTATGTTGTTAAATTACATTAAAATAACTACAAATGCTAAATTTAACAAGGTATTATAGCCTAATTATATTCTCCACACTTTCATTCTCCCCATCTTGACAGAATGGTATATTCCCAGGTTCAGCAGGTCAGCTGCACAGGTGCAATGCATTATTGTTAATTGCGGCACGTTTACTAACATGCCAAGTTTAGCTGCCATATCCAGCCCAAGAAACCATATAAACTTTTTGGGAAAAAATAGAATGTACTTCTTAAAATAAATGTATCATGCCTGTTGCTAAGGTATGGCAACATGACTGGTGTCTTGCACACCAGTCATGTTGCCATACCTTACCTTTTTCTGAACTGATGCCACTGGAATATTGTGCTGTACTCTCAAATTCTCACAGCCTCCTCCAAATAAGGCCCTTAGAGTTAAAAGAGCGTACTGTACTTCACCATCTTAATATAGTTACTTCACCATCTTAATATAGTTACTTCACCATCTTTATATAGCTGGTCCTACTGACTGATCGTTAGATTAAGTTGAAATTGTTTTCCTGTAAACTGAAACTAAAGCTGTAGGTTGAAACCACTTTGTCCACTGTGTGTCTCTCAAATATGTAGCAGATCTACACATCATATAGACACCAACATTTAGAGTCTCTGTGGTCTGTTAAATCAGTGATGTGGAGGATGTACAACCTACAGTATGGTCTGTTAAATCAGTAATATAGAGTATAGACCCAACCTATAGTCTGTTAAATCAGTGACGCTGAGTATGGACAACCTACAGTATGGTCTGTTAAATCAGTGATATGGGCCTATAGCTGCTGCCTGAGGCTTTTCATGTTGTTTATGCTGACATGTAAACATATATTATATTATATTATATTAATTATATTATATTATATTATATTATATTATATTATATTATTTATACTGTAACTGCAGCAAGAAGACAACAGAGCACAAACATCCCAGTAAAACGTTATGTTGTGTCCGTTGCTGGCCCACAATAACCTACCTGACCTGGCGGAAACCTTTCTCTTTTACTTTAAATTAAAAAGTATCAATACCACAATGTAGAATGTAGAAACAGACTGTCATTGATGTCACAAATACATTAAAAGCCGCAAATTGCAACTCTAGATTATTTTACAAATGTTGAATCTAGAGTTGCAACAGCAACCATTGACATCCATATTCTGTAGCGCTGGCCCTTTAAGGCATGGCCAGGTGGGCGGCCTGGTGGTTTGCCCAGAAGCCTCTCATTTGGGTGTTTGTAGCAGACCTGGAAGCATGAGCTGTACCAGGTATCCAAAGAGGGATCCTGGAATATATTGACTGGGTAGGTTTTGGTATTTAGTTGTATTTGAGTCATTTTGCTAAGTTTTGTATAATGTAATGCATTTGTATTGAGGGCTAACCAGATGTATTATGTGAGCTATTGTAGGAGGACTAGCTAACCAAGCTAACCTACAACCTTTTCACTGTTTTTCCCCACCATTCCATAATTATTCTATTTGAGATTAGCTTTTGTCAGATTGTTTGCTGGTCCAAACTGATAGTAAATGCATGGTGGCCCTCTGGTTTGAGTGTGAAAATCCCCCCTGGCCTGTACACCTAAATGCCCTCAGCACTATGATGGCAGTTTGGACCAGCAAACAATCTGACAAAAGCTCATCTCAAATAGAATAATTATGGAATGGTGGGGAAAAACACATCTCTATTCAGAAACATTGCTATTCAGAAGATTGACTTCCATTATTCTAAATGGAGGTGTCACCTAAACCTAACCTAAACCCTAACCTCAGTGGGGGTATTTCTGAATAGGGATGTTTCTAAGTAATAGGGGTGTTTCTGAATAGAGGTCTGCCCCCACACTGGTTTATGCTGTTGCTCTAAAGCAATGGTTCTCAACCTGTTCAGTCCACGACCCCCCAAAATAATCACATTTCAACTGGGGACCCCCCCACCCTGACGAGAGTTGGCATTACATTAGTTTGACTCGATCTGTTTTATTGTGAAAATAGCAGATCTACATGCTCACAACGTCTCGTGTTTTTCATGCTAAAAAGGTACTAAAAAGATCTTAAAAGTCCTTAAATGATCACTTTAGAAATGTGCAGATACCCTGTATACACTTATAGGCTACTGTATGTTGGTCTGTTTACTGCTGAGTGAGAAGATAAATCTTAACCAATATATAAGCAAAACATCTGGAGACCCCCCAAAATAATATGGAGACCCCCCCAAATATCTCCATTCATTCAACTTTGTCAGTCTAGGTGGGAGGTACCTTTATGCCTTGACTAGAGTCTGTAAGGCAAGTACGTTGTGTCCTGATTATAAAGCTTCAAGCTATTATTTATAAATGTTGTTCTGTTTAATAAAACACAGAAAACCTTACATTTTAGGCAGATCATTCACACTTCTCGCGTTCAGACTATATTAGTGGTTGTAAGCTGTGAGCTTACAGAAACCGAGCAGAGGTAAATAACTACCCCATGTCACATCACTGTGAGCCTTGTGGTTCTCAACCTGTGGGTCGGGACATTATTTTGGGGGTAAAAGAGGTAAAAGAACTACCCCAGGTCTCATCACGCACCTACCTATAAATGCTGTTCTATAGCTCGGCCGTACGGCCGTGTGGCGCAGCTGACTGTTTGGTGTGTTTGAATGTGTTGGACCTGCTGCTTTCATACCGTGAGTGAAATCACTTTACGTTGTTGTTATGAGATGCGTGGATTTCTGTCTCTGCTGCTTTCTGTTTGATGTTTTGGTTCTGCTGCTTTGATAGCGTGAGTTTAATTCACTTATCATTAATTAATTAGTCCCTGTTGTTAATGTAATGGCTTTGATGTCATTATAAACAGTTTTTAAAGGTGTAGAAATGTTTGTTCAGTGTTTCTTTACTGTTCTGTCTCTCTTTCTGTCTCGGCTTGGGTTTGTTGTGTTGAAACGAGTCTTGACTTGCATTGATTTATTCTCTGCTTAGTTTAAATGACTATGATTTCATTTAAATCATTTTGTTTTGATCATTATATAATCTGTATAATTTATTTTTTGATGGGTCGATTATCTCTTGTCAAAGTTCCTAAATGAGAACATCAGAGCCGACAGTTTCTTTATTCCTTTATTGGTTTAACTGAGATTCATTTGCTTTTTAAAATAATTGTTTATTTGATCGAGGACTCCTGCCATATAATGTGTTGTAGGCTAGCCTATATTGTAGAAGGACTTCTTTATTTATGGTGGATTTATTATGCCTGCAAATTGTGCTAAAGAGAAGCTAAATGAGTTTATTTAATGAGTGTTTGAGGCCTCGTGAAGAGATTTAAATCTGATCTGAAAGTCACTGAGTTGTTAGGATGGAATGAGCTGTTTGGTGTTGTACTGATGATGTTTAGGGCCACACATACCAGGCTTTCTGCAGCCACACATACAGTAGGTTGTATTATTTTAAGAAGACTACATTCTATAATCTAGCCAGAGGTCTTCAACAGGGGGTCCGCGATCCCTAGGGGGTCCGTGTAGGTACTGCAAAAATGGTCATTCTAACATTTTCCCCATTTACTGTATGTTAAAAATGATGACAAGGAGTTTGCCCATTTTGAATAGCTTTTATACATGATTAGATTACTGTGCAGCTGTCAGATTGTTGATAGTATTGACATTGGTCCTCAGTTAATCTGAGTTCCCAGAAGTTCTTTTTAGTTCTCAGTTAATAAGTAGTATGTTTAGAAATGGCAGTGGTACGGCCACCCTGCTCACTGTACCTTGTACATGTATGCTTAAAATAAAACATATGTTGTAGCCTGACCCTACGTGGTGGTAGGGGGACCCTGCTCAATCGCCCCATCAGTTTGGGGGGTCCCTGGTGTGAAAACGTTGAAGACCCCTGATCTAGCCTGTAGGCTCTATTTTATATAAACCACTCAGTGCTTGACTGCATTCACACAATTAATGTCCAACTGTAATGAGTTTAAATATGATGAGTTTTGGCAGTTAATAAGTGAAGGGTCCTACTCAGAGTGCAAGAGTTTTTATTAGTATTTTATTTCTCCATAGCGATGGTTGTTCTCTAGGCCAGAGGTTCTCAACCTGTTGGTCGGGACCCCCAGGAGGGTCCCCAAATGATTTTGGGGGGTCCCCAGATTATTAACTTAATGTTATCAAATGCATTTAGTTATACTTATGTTAAAGGGATATTTCACTTTCAAAAAAACTTTTTTGTCATTTTATCGTCTAATCAGGCTCTTGGAAACACCCAGGACAGCTTTTTAATTTATTCATTCAGTATTTAGATATTTGTTAATTAATTTCCCCCTTCCAGGACCTTCCTATACAAACCCATTATAACTTCAAACTCCATTTTAACCATGATAGATTCAATGAAAACAAATGTCCTTTTTTTCTGGTGACTCCTGACACCCTCTGAATACGTGAGCAGGCCATGTTTTCTTTTGATAACTTTTATTTTTTTATAATCTTTTATTGTATTTAATACTTTTCATTTCCCCAAAAGATTAATAGGAATCAATGAAAAATGTTATCGAAAAAACATGGCCTGCTCACATATTCGGAGGGTGTCAGGAGTCACCAGAAAAAAAGGACAGTTGTTTTCATTGAATCTATCATGGTTAAAATTGAGTTTGAAGTTATGAATATACCGGTAGTTATGAAATGAATATCAAATATCTAAATACTGAATGAAGAAATTCAAAAGCTGTCCTGGGTGTTCCCAAGAGCCTACTTAGACACTTTCAAATGTTTTTTTTTAAAGTGAAATATCCCTTTAACTGTATGAACTTAAAGGAGCTATAGTCAACTTTTTCTTGAAAAACGGATGCTAAAATAAAAATATTTCGAAAATATTTTATAAATAAATAAGCTTCATACATGTGTTTCTATTCCAAAATTACCACAAAAAGCGTAGAATAATGATACAATAATCATTTTGGCCATTGTCAGACTGACACTTTGTTTACATTCTAGTCTATAGACTAGAATGTAAACAAAGTGTCGGCCCTACAATGAAAAAGTTGACTATAGCTCCTTTAAAGGACAATACAAATGTAATACTAGTCATTAAGCTACTAATATAGACTGAAGTACTTGGAGCAGGTGACAGTGTCATGTTTGCATGTTTAGAATTGTAACAGCTGAAATCAATAATATCAGTATTCCCATATTAACCTGCGGGTGGCGCTAGACAGTAAGTGAAGGTGGGGGCCGCCAGTTGCCCATGTATGGTTTATACTGATGGTGATAAGTTGAGAGGACCCCTGGGGGTCCTCAGACCACACTGTGAGAACCACTGGTCTAAAGGCTGACGGGTGAACCAGATACTTTGAGAACCACTGGTCTAAAGCAGGGGTCTTCAACAGGGGGTCCGGGACCTCTAGGGGGTCCTCAGAGTTACTACAGGGGGGTCCTCCAAATCTTTGAGTGATAGAAACTTTTTTCTCCTCTTTTATATTAACCACTTGAACATAATCTGTGAACTTTAGCCAAAAATAGCAGATCTACAACTCACATGCAATGCCTCGTTGTGAGCTTGTACATCGGCTATTTCCGGCAAAGAGGTTTAGTGTAGAGGGGAAAAAGAGCAGACCAAGCACAGAGTGAAATAGTCAGGGACCCAGTCCCTGATAATGGGAGAGGACTTGTGATGTTCTGCCGTACTTTTTATTTCTATTTTATCTATTAGTTTGGTCATTAAGGTCCACAGAATGAGAGGCCTGCTCTGCCGGAAACATTGTGGAAAAAAAGTTATGGCCATTTGTATATTCACTGTCCCATCAACTTCACTATACAGGAAAAGAATACAAAAAATAAATGTGCTTTAAGTAGCATGTGAGGGGTCAAACTAGGGGTTCTTCATGATTCTGAATCCATTGCAAGCATTTGTTTTGCATGAAAAACATTCCTTGGGCAAAATTTTGGGCCCCCAAAATTGTAAAAAGTGATGAGTCATCAAAAAATCTTCACTTTTGGGGGGCTGATAATTTGCCCTAGGAATGTTTTTCGTGCAAAACAAATGCTTGCAATGGATTAATCATGAAGAACCCCTAGTTTGACCCCTCACATGCTACTTAAAGCACAGTTATTCTCTTTTTTTAATATTTTTCTTTTCCTGTATAGTGAAGTCGATGGGACAGTGAATATACAAATGGCCATAACTTTTTTTCGCGATGTTTCCGGCAGAGCAGGCCTCTCATTAACTAATAGATAAAACAGAAATAAAATGTACGGAAAGACATCACAGGTATCACCCCTATTCCTTGAGCTCTTGTGGGCTTGTGGGTCAATGACTAAAAGGTCAAGTTTATTAAGTATTGATGGTCAAGTGGTTAAATATCTGAAAACACAAATTGACATGAATCCAAAATACACTGATGATTGTGCTGTCAAAACAAAACTACTGTATCTGTTGTGGGGGTCCCTGCTTCATCTCTCTCTCTCGATTAAGGGGTCCTTGGCCTGAAAATGCTGAAGAGCCCTGGTCTAAAGACTTCAGTCGTTCTTTTCAAGACAAATTCCAAGCCTCATATTTCTGCCTACCTCCTCCTCCGGTGTTATGGGGAAATTGGTGACCTGACAAAATGTGTGTCCATCTTGTGGACTTCACATGATGTCAAACATTCAAAGCAAAACACTGCTGTCTTATTAAGAGTTAAAGCTAGTAGGCCTATGCAGTGGCTTAAAGTAACTAGTAAGTACATTTACTTATTTAACTCATTGACTGCCAAGGCCCGAGTTTCCCGAGTTATTACAGTAGTCCCAGGCTGCCACAGCCCGAGTTTCCCGAGTTGGAAGCCAAACATTTTCTAAAAATGCCTCAAATGTATTAGGCATGATCGCAATTGCGAAATTGCATGTTTAGCCCCATAACAAACACATCTTTCAAAATGTCAAAAATGGCTGTTTTGTCTGACTTTGAAGGCTTGTATCTCATGAATGCCTGAACGGATTTCCAAGCGGATTTTTTTGTTTGAAAGCTGTTAAAAAGTACTACACATATGGTGCATGATCTAGGCATGGGCGTGCACGATCCGTGCACTAAAAATTGATCCGTGCACTAGAAATTTAGGAAGGTGGCAGTGTTTGTTTTGTCTGACTTTGAAGGCTTCTATCTCATGAATGCCTGTACGGATTTCCAAGTGGATTTTTTTGTTTGAAAGCTGTTAAAAAGTACTACACATATGGTGCATACATGGTGCGTGCACTAAAAATTGATCCGTGCACTAGAAATTTAGGAACGTGGCATCCTGGTACTTGGCGGCCATCTTGAAAAGGGCATTCAATGAGTTAAGAGAGATTATAGAATTGGGTCAAATATTCAAAGACTTGCACGAATTGATTCAAATAAAAAAATGGCAGATCTACAAGCTCGCATCTGCTATTCTTTTTAATAGTTAAAGCATGAAAACAATGGTTAAAGTAATGATGCGTTCCCGGTCTTAATGGGTTAATTCCTGTGTCTATTCTAGGTGCAGCTCCTCAACCAGCCCAACATCCTCCTTCAGGACAACTACATTACCCAGAAGGCCACTGTGTTTCCTGTCTCCAGTGAGTTCGGATACGCGCCAGCAGGGGGCAGCAGCTACCACATCTGTGTGGACGGACAGTGGACCAAACTCACTCTGACATGTCAGTGTAAGCACACACACACACACACACACACACACACACACACACACACACACACACACACACCCCCCTCCACTGGCCCACAACCTCAAGATTCGATGCCCTCCCTGACGCGGAGTCAGCAGGGGTCGGTAGGAGGGACACGGGCGCGAAGCCTGTGCCCCTCCCGGTGTCCTAAGGCGCATTGCAGTGATGCCATGGAGAGAATACTCCAGCCTCCTATCTGTGTGGAGCCATTCTCCGTGTGGAACGGGTGGGGGTCGGAGCGTTGGGGAGTGTGGCTGAGGCATGGTTGAGGTGCTCTCGCTTGAAGTGCACATTGAACTAGGGTCTCCTCGTCCCTCCCGGGGCAGGGGATCTCAGGTTTCGTTTGTGCCGCACCCTTCGTGGGCAGAGCGAAGCATAACGTCCCCAATGACCTACGGGTCAACGGGGAGCCGCATCCCTCTACTCAGCCATACGAGGGCCCTCGGTGGTGTCCCTCTCCCCGATCAAGTCTCTTGATCCTCTTGGGCATCAGTGCAAGCGGAAAGAGCCTGCCGGCTTCGCCATCGCGTGGAGCGGTCTGCGTGAAGTTGCGTGGGGAGTCGGTTAGGCTGAGGAGTACGGCGGATGGGATGAACGAGGTGCCAAGCACTCGAAGTGCACATTGAGTTAGGGTCCGCCATCCTTGTGACGGGGGATCTCAGACATCGTTTGTGCCGTGCCCCCTCGGGTGGGCAAGAGTGTGGCCTAATGTTCCCCGACGGCCCCCGGGCCGGGGCGAAGGTTCCGCCCAAACGGGACGCCGCGTTCACACGTCAGCCGTGCGAGGACCCCCTTCGGGGGGCAACCTCTCCTCAAACTGGTGTGACCTTCTGACATGTCAGAAGGTCAACGTAAGCACATAAGCACAACTCCTTACTGTACTGACAGTGGTTCAAACTCACTCTGACATGTCAACGTAAGCACATAAGCATAGCATAAGCATATGCACACATAAGCATATGTACATAAGCATATTATGCACATAAGCATATGCACACATAAGCATATGCACATAAGCATATTATGCACATAAGCTATGCACACATAAGCATATGCACATAAGCATATTATGCACACATAAGCATATTATGCACATAAGCATATGCACATAAGCATATGCACATAAGCACAACGACTTACTGTACTGACAGTGGTTCAAACTCTGACATGCTGAGCTGAAAGCTCTTCGGAGCTGGCCGGGTGTATGGAGAACCGGAACGATTGGAGACTCCGATGGAAGCTCGTCTGAGGACGACCGAGAGTAGAAAATGTGAGTACTTTCTCCACCTCTGTTAGTATGCTCTGGTTTAATAAACAACAACATGTATTTGCAGTGCATTTGGACGTTGATGTTTACGTGAAGTCTGCAAGATGGTCACGTGTTTCTGAAGGTCACCAAGAGAGAAGGAAGAGATATTTTTGTTTTAGCAAATGAATAATGAACTGTGAGAGGGAGGGCAAGTCAGTCTGTCTTGTCTGTGTCTTGGTGTTGGTTTTTGCTGTCTTGGTGTGTTGCGTGATCCCTTGTCTTGGTGTTCTTGTTAAGTCATTCATGAAGTCATTCATAGGCCAGTATGCTATGATCCCCACAGCTGGTTATGCACTGTCTGACCGTGCTCTCGCCCAGGATAGGGAAATGATCCATTCTGATGGAGAGGATGTTGAAGTCACATCATTCGCCAGTTTGCCACCCCCTAATGATTTTTCCGAGTAGCCTTATTTTGTCCAACCCAATTAGGCCATAGATTAGGATGTTTTCTGTGTCTGCACTCAGTAAAAGCAGTGCAGGCACTTATATCTTTCTTATTCTTAGATCTTACTTTATGACTGCTAGCTCCTCTCAGACAGGTGTGCTTTCACACAGCCTGTTTGCTTATATAAATCATTTCCTCTGTTTGATGGTGCAGCATCTTAAACCTGGGAGGGTGTGATGTTTGATGTTTTGAGGGAATGTCTCATTATTAACCACTTTTTCCCCACAGCCCCTGTTGCTTTTTGTCCTATTATTTACTCATGTACGCAATGTCATGATTCTAAAGAATTATGGACCCGTCTTGCCAGGTTTTTGGTGTTTAATGAGCTTGGGAGAGAGAAGGAAGAGATGTTTTTGTTTTAGCAAATGAATAATGAACTGTGAGAGGGAGGGCAAGTCAGTCTGTCTTGTCCGTGTCTTGGTGTAGTTGCGTGGGGAGTCGGTTAGGCTGAGGAGTACGGCGGATGGGAGGAACGAGGTGCCAAGCACTCGAAGTGCACATTTAGTTAGACTCTGTTCTGAAGGTTTTGAGGTTTTAACTGTGATTTAAGTTTGGGTTTTGCCCATTGTTCTGATTTCACTGAAGGCACTGTTTTATATTTGATCTGTTGGTATTTTGCATTGCTATTTAGTATGGCGTCTGATAAAGGTGTTCAGGATGAAAATAAATTATGCGTAATGGTTGAACTACCCGCCACTGGGGCTGAAACGCATAGGCCTACTGATGGTGACGCAATGCACGCTCAAATGGTTGAACTTAAATCTGCGCAGGTTGAGCCAGCCACGCTGGCTGTTGTAAAGGGTTCACAGCTGAAAAACTGTCCGAAAATCAGTCAAAGTGTTGTCGAAACGGAGACACCGGTCACGAAACGAAAAAGAATATTGACACCTAAAGCCCAAACATGAAGTGCAAAGTGTGTTTATGAAGTATTTACACTTAATCAATGTGTGTTTATGAAGTATTTAAACATAATCAATGTGTGTTTATGAAGTATTTAAACAGAATCAATGTGTGTTTATGAAGTATTGAAAAAAAAAAACATCACAAGGATGCAACTGGGACGTATCATCAGTGATGTAGCCTGGTGTCGACGGGTGTCTCGGGTCTCGCAACATCATACACCCTCGCCCAGGTGACTCAGCCGGGGCTGATCAAGTCCCGACTTACTCCCAGTAGCTATCCACGATCAGTCCTATTGGGGAAAGACAGGGTCACTCAATGTGCTGCACCGGAACTACTCTGCCGGGATTGGGGGTACTATTCTGGCGCGTGGAAGAACTAGGCTCTATGGGTTGACTCCTGGCCGGGCTCCTCCTACGTCTCACCAGGTCCTCTCCTGCTCTCACCAGGTTCAGAACCTGTGCGTTGCACCAGACCCCAATCCAACTTTAAACTTAATCAATGTGTGTTTATGAAGTGTTTAAACAGAATCAATGTGTGTTTATGAAATATTTAAACATAATCAATATGTGTTTATGAAGTATTTAAACAGAATCAATGTGTGTTTATGAACTGGATGCAAACTGGATCCAAACATGAGGTGCAATGTGTGTTTATGAAGTATTTAAACATAATCAATGTGTGTTTACGAAGTATTTAAACTTAATCAATGTCTGTTTATGAAGTATTTAAAGGAGGAGGAGAAGGCAAAACATGATTTATGGTTCGATGCAAAAAGGATAAATGTCAAGGAATTTGAAACACATAGGCCTACTGATGGTGACGCAATGCACGCTCAAAGGGTTGAACTTGAACTTGAATCTGCGCAGGTTGAGCCAGCCACGCTGGCTGTTGTAAAGGGTTCACAGCCCCCAGAGCTGAAAAACTGTCCGAAATCACTCAAAGTGTTGTCGAAACGGAGACACCAGTCACAAAATGAAAAAGAATATTGACACCTAAAGCCCAAACATGAAGTGCAATGTGTGTTTATGAAGTATTTAAACTTAATCAATGTGTGTTTATGAAGTATTTAAACATAATGTGTGTTTATGAAGTATTTAAACTTAATCAATTTGTGTTTATGAAGTATTTCAACTTAATGTGTGTTTATAAAGTATTTAAACATAATCAATTTGTGTTTATGAAGTATTTAAACTTAATCAATGTGTGTTTATGAACTGGATGCAAACTGGATCCAAACATGAGGTGCAATGTGTGTTTATGAAGTATTTAAAGGAGGAGGAGAAGGCAAAACATGAGTTATGGTTCAATGCAAAAAGGATAAATGTCAAGGAATTTGTGGATGAAGTGAATACTTGGACACAAAGTACAAAGGCTGTGTAAATGTGGATGTGGTTCAAGAGAATGAGGATGAGTTGGACAATCTAATTAAACCAACAGACAGCATTTCTAATGTTTTATGGTTGTAACCTGTTTGAGGGTTCATAGTTCACTGTTAAAATGTTATGGTTGCAACCGGTTCGTCGGTCTGACTCTGTTCTGAAGGTTTTGAGGTTTTAACTGTGATTTAAGTTTGGGTTTTGCACATTGTTCTGATTTCACTGAAAGCACTGTTTTATATTTGAACTGTTGGTATTTTGCATTGCTATTTATTATGGCGTCTGATGAAGGTGTTCAGGATGAAAATGAATTATCCGTAATGGTTGAACTGCCCGCCACTGGGGCTGAAACGCATAGGCCTACTGATGGTGACGCAATGCACGCTCAAATGGTCGAACTTGAACTTGAATTTGTGCAGGTTGAGCCAGCCACGCTGGCTGTTGTAAAGGGTTCACAGCCCCCAGAGGCTGAAAAACTGTCTGAAATCACTCAAAGTGTTGTCGAAACGGAGACACCAGTCACGAAATGAAAAATCATATTTGACACCTAAAGCCCTACTGGATAAACTGGAAACTTTGCAAAAAGAGAGATCTAACCTGCAAAAAAGCATTTGGGAGTGGATGCAAACAGGATCCAAACATGAGGTTCAATGTGAGTTTATGAAGTATTTAAACTTAATGTGTGTTTATGAGGTATTTAAACTGAATCAATGTGTGTTTATGAAGTATTTAAACTTAATGTGTGTTTATGAGGTATTTAAACTTAATCAATGTGCGTTTATGAAGTATTCAAACTTAATCAATGTGCGTTTATGAAGTATTCAAACTTAATCAATGTGTGTTTATGAACTGGATGCAAACTGGATCCCAACATGAGGTGCAATGTGTGTTTATGAAGTATTCAAACTGAATCAATGTGTGTTTATGAAGTATTTAAACTTAATCAATGTGTGTTTATGAAGTATTTAAACTGAATCAATGTGTGTTTATGAAGCATTTAAACGTAAAAAGTCAAAGTGTTGTCGAAACGGAGACACCGGTCACGAAACGAAAAAGAATATTGACACCTAAAGCCCAAACATGAAGTGCAATGTGTGTTTATGAAGTATTTAAACAGAATCAATGTGTGTTTATGAAGTATTGAAAAAAAAAACATCACAAGGATGCAACTGGGACGTATCATCAGTGATGTAGCCTGGTGTCGACGGGTGTCTCGGGTCTCGCAACATCATACACCCTCGCCCAGGTGACTCAGCCGGGGCTGATCAAGTCCCGACTTACTCCCAGTAGCTATCCACGATCAGTCCTATTGGGGAAAGACAGGGTCACTCAATGTGCTGCACCGGAACTACTCTGCCGGGATTGGGGGTACTATTCTGGCGCGTGGAAGAACTAGGCTCTATGGGTTGACTCCTGGCCGGGCTCCTCCTACGTCTCACCAGGTCCTCTCCTGCTCTCACCAGGTTCAGAACCTGTGCGTTGCACCAGACCCCAATCCAACTTTAAACTTAATCAATGTGTGTTTATGAAGTATTTAAACAGAATCAATGTGTGTTTATGAAATATTTAAACATAATCAATATGTGTTTATGAAGTATTTAAACAGAATCAATGTGTGTTTATGAACTGGATGCAAACTGGATCCAAACATGAGGTGCAATGTGTGTTTATGAAGTATTTAAACATAATCAATGTGTGTTTACGAAGTATTTAAACTTAATCAATGTCTGTTTATGAAGTATTTAAAGGAGGAGGAGAAGGCAAAACATGATTTATGGTTCGATGCAAAAAGGATAAATGTCAAGGAATTTGAAACACATAGGCCTACTGATGGTGACGCAATGCACGCTCAAAGGGTTGAACTTGAACTTGAATCTGCGCAGGTTGAGCCAGCCACGCTGGCTGTTGTAAAGGGTTCACAGCCCCCAGAGCTGAAAAACTGTCCGAAATCACTCAAAGTGTTGTCGAAACGGAGACACCAGTCACAAAATGAAAAAGAATATTGACACCTAAAGCCCAAACATGAAGTGCAATGTGTGTTTATGAAGTATTTAAACTTAATCAATGTGTGTTTATGAAGTATTTTACATAATGTGTGTTTATGAAGTATTTAAACTTAATCAATTTGTGTTTATGAAGTATTTCAACTTAATGTGTGTTTATAAAGTATTTAAACATAATCAATTTGTGTTTATGAAGTATTTAAACTTAATCAATGTGTGTTTATGAACTGGATGCAAACTGGATCCAAACATGAGGTGCAATGTGTGTTTATGAAGTATTTAAAGGAGGAGGAGAAGCAAAACATGAGTTATGGTTCAATGCAAAAAGGATAAATGTCAAGGAATTTGTGGATGAAGTGAATACTTGGACACAAAGTACAAAGGCTGTGTAAATGTGGATGTGGTTCAAGAGAATGAGGATGAGTTGGACAATCTAATTAAACCAACAGACAGCATTTCTAATGTTTTATGGTTGTAACCTGTTTGAGGGTTCATAGTTCACTGTTAAAATGTTATGGTTGCAACCGGTTCGTCGGTCTGACTCTGTTCTGAAGGTTTTGAGGTTTTAACTGTGATTTAAGTTTGGGTTTTGCACATTGTTCTGATTTCACTGAAAGCACTGTTTTATATTTGAACTGTTGGTATTTTGCATTGCTATTTATTATGGCGTCTGATAAAGGTGTTCAGGATGAAAATGAATTATCCGTAATGGTTGAACTGCCCGCCACTGGGGCTGAAACGCATAGGCCTACTGATGGTGACGCAATGCACGCTCAAATGGTCGAACTTGAACTTGAATTTGTGCAGGTTGAGCCAGCCACGCTGGCTGTTGTAAAGGGTTCACAGCCCCCAGAGGCTG
Source organism: Nannobrachium achirus (assembly GCF_963921795.1). Classification (NCBI taxonomy): domain Eukaryota; kingdom Metazoa; phylum Chordata; class Actinopteri; order Myctophiformes; family Myctophidae; genus Nannobrachium; species Nannobrachium achirus. The sequence continues at coordinate 76,713,194 of NC_137812.1, read as the reverse complement.
AAAAACTGTCTGAAATCACTCAAAGTGTTGTCGAAACGGAGACACCAGTCACGAAATGAAAAATCATATTTGACACCTAAAGCCCTACTGGATAAACTGAAAACTTTGCAAAAAGAGAGATCTAACCTGCAAAAAAGCATTTGGGAGTGGATGCAAACAGGATCCAAACATGAGGTTCAATGTGAGTTTATGAAGTATTTAAACTTAATGTGTGTTTATGAGGTATTTAAACTGAATCAATGTGTGTTTATGAAGTATTTAAACTTAATGTGTGTTTATGAGGTATTTAAACTTAATCAATGTGCGTTTATGAAGTATTCAAACTTAATCAATGTGCGTTTATGAAGTATTCAAACTTAATCAATGTGTGTTTATGAACTGGATGCAAACTGGATCCCAACATGAGGTGCAATGTGTGTTTATGAAGTATTCAAACTGAATCAATGTGTGTTTATGAAGTATTTAAACTTAATCAATGTGTGTTTATGAAGTATTTAAACTGAATCAATGTGTGTTTATGAAGCATTTAAACGTAAAAAGTCAAAGTGTTGTCGAAACGGAGACACCGGTCACGAAACGAAAAAGAATATTGACACCTAAAGCCCAAACATGAAGTGCAAAGTGTGTTTATGAAGTATTTACACTTAATCAATGTGTGTTTATGAAGTATTTAAACATAATCAATGTGTGTTTATGAAGTATTTAAACAGAATCAATGTGTGTTTATGAAGTATTGAAAAAAAAACATCACAAGGATGCAACTGGGACGTATCATCAGTGATGTAGCCTGGTGTCGACGGGTGTCTCGGGTCTCGCAACATCATACACCCTCGCCCAGGTGACTCAGCCGGGGCTGATCAAGTCCCGACTTACTCCCAGTAGCTATCCACGATCAGTCCTATTGGGGAAAGACAGGGTCACTCAATGTGCTGCACCGGAACTACTCTGCCGGGATTGGGGGTACTATTCTGGCGCGTGGAAGAACTAGGCTCTATGGGTTGACTCCTGGCCGGGCTCCTCCTACGTCTCACCAGGTCCTCTCCTGCTCTCACCAGGTTCAGAACCTGTGCGTTGCACCAGACCCCAATCCAACTTTAAACTTAATCAATGTGTGTTTATGAAGTATTTAAACAGAATCAATGTGTGTTAATGAAATATTTAAACATAATCAATATGTGTTTATGAAGTATTTAAACAGAATCAATGTGTGTTTATGAACTGGATGCAAACTGGATCCAAACATGAGGTGCAATGTGTGTTTATGAAGTATTTAAACATAATCAATGTGTGTTTACGAAGTATTTAAACTTAATCAATGTCTGTTTATGAAGTATTTAAAGGAGGAGGAGAAGGCAAAACATGATTTATGGTTCGATGCAAAAAGGATAAATGTCAAGGAATTTGAAACACATAGGCCTACTGATGGTGACTCAATGTACGCTCAAAGGGTTGAACTTGAACTTGAATCTGCGCAGGTTGAGCCAGCCACGCTGGCTGTTGTAAAGGGTTCACAGCCCCCAGAGGCTGAAAAACTGTCCGAAATCACTCAAAGTGTTGTCGAAACGGAGACACCAGTCACAAAATGAAAAAGAATATTGACACCTAAAGCCCAAACATGAAGTGCAATGTGTGTTTATGAAGTATTTAAACTTAATCAATGTGTGTTTATGAAGTATTTAAACATAATGTGTGTTTATGAAGTATTTAAACTTAATCAATTTGTGTTTATGAAGTATTTCAACTTAATCAATGTGTGTTTATGAAGTATTTAAACATAATCAATTTGTGTTTATGAAGTATTTAAACTTAATCAATGTGTGTTTATGAACTGGATGCAAACTGGATCCAAACATGAGGTGCAATGTGTGTTTATGAAGTATTTAAAGGAGGAGGAGAAGGCAAAACATGAGTTATGGTTCAATGCAAAAAGGATAAATGTCAAGGAATTTGTGGATGAAGTGAATACTTGGACACAAAGTACAAAGGCTGTGTAAATGTGGATGTGGTTCAAGAGAATGAGGATGAGTTGGACAATCTAATTAAACCAACAGACAGCATTTCTAATGTTTTATGGTTGTAACCTGTTTGAGGGTTCATAGTTCACTGTTAAAATGTTATGGTTGCAACCGGTTCGTCGGTCTGACTCTGTTCTGAAGGTTTTGAGGTTTTAACTGTGATTTAAGTTTGGGTTTTGCACATTGTTCTGATTTCACTGAAAGCACTGTTTTATATTTGAACTGTTGGTATTTTGCATTGCTATTTATTATGGCGTCTGATAAAGGTGTTCAGGATGAAAATGAATTATCCGTAATGGTTGAACTGCCCGCCACTGGGGCTGAAACGCATAGGCCTACTGATGGTGACGCAATGCACGCTCAAATGGTCGAACTTGAACTTGAAGTTGTGCAGGTTGAGCCAGCCACGCTGGCTGTTGTAAAGGGTTCACAGCCCCCAGAGGCTGAAAAACTGTCTGAAATCACTCAAAGTGTTGTCGAAACGGAGACACCAGTCACGAAATGAAAAATCATATTTGACACCTAAAGCCCTACTGGATAAACTGGAAACTTTGCAAAAAGAGAGATCTAACCTGCAAAAAAGCATTTGGGAGTGGATGCAAACAGGATCCAAACATGAGGTTCAATGTGAGTTTATGAAGTATTTAAACTTAATGTGTGTTTATGAGGTATTTAAACTGAATCAATGTGTGTTTATGAAGTATTTAAACTTAATGTGTGTTTATGAGGTATTTAAACTTAATCAATGTGCGTTTATGAAGTATTCAAACTTAATCAATGTGCGTTTATGAAGTATTCAAACTTAATCAATGTGTGTTTATGAACTGGATGCAAACTGGATCCCAACATGAGGTGCAATGTGTGTTTATGAAGTATTCAAACTGAATCAATGTGTGTTTATGAAGTATTTAAACTTAATCAATGTGTGTTTATGAAGTATTTAAACTGAATCAATGTGTGTTTATGAAGCATTTAAACGTAATCAAGGAAGCAAGAGATGCTCAGAAGGCTCTGTTGGCAGTATTGCCCCCGGAGGAGAAGGCAAAACATGATTTATGGTTTAATGCAAAAATGATAAATGTCAAGGAATTTGTGGATGGAGTGAATACTTGGACACAAAGTACAAAGGAAAACATCTGAAAAAGAAAAGGGACATGGAGGAGGAGGAAGAAATGCTGAAAAAGAGAAAGGAAATGATGGAGCTTGATGAACAACTGAGAGCTACCAACGCAAACAGTGTTACAAACCCCCAGTCGCCAAGCTCTGTCACTCACACATTCAGATGGAATGGAATCCTACTACAGGAAAGGAACCATGTTAAAGGAACCCACAGTCACACTCAATCCTCAAGCCAAAGAGTTCCAACCTACCATGCAGCAACCTCCACTACCACAGCAACAGTTAACTCAACCTTCCACGCAGCAATCTCTACAACCACAGCAACTGCTAACTCAACCTTCCACGCAGCAATCTCTACAACCACAGCAACAGTTAACTCAACCTTCCACTCAGCAATCTCTACAACCACAGCAACAGTTAACTCAACCTTCCACTCAGCAATCTCTACAACCACAGCAACCGCTAACTCAACCTTCCACACAGCAATCTCTACAACCACAGCAACCGCTAACTCAACCTTCCACACAGCAATCTCTACAACCACAGCAACCGCTAACTCAACCTTCCACGCAGAAATCTCTACAACCACAGCAACAGTTAACTCAACCTTCCACGCAGCAATCTCTACAACCACAGCAACAGTTAACTCAACCTTCCACACAGCAACCTCTACAACCACAGCAAGTCTACAACCGGGTACAAGTCCAATGCATTGGTGGTTCATGGTTTCAATTTTATGGTTGTAACCCGGGTACAAGTCCAATGCATTGGTAGTTCATGGTTTCAGCTTTATGATTGTAACCCGGGGTACCAGTAAGACTCCCTAATCGGGAGATAAGCGACCGTAGGTCACTTATCTCCACAAATAGAGCAAAAATGTGTTTTTCCAAAATCTTCCTGAGCATGTTGATGACATGAGTGTAGACATACTGTGTAGTGATTTTCGTGATTTTAGGGCAAAATCTGAATCGGCCTCATGGTGGCGCTAGAGGGCCATGTGAGAAATGAGGGGTGGGGTCTCCGCGCCGCCAAGGCGGACGAATAGGTACCGGCCCCGGCTCTCCCGGTCGCTCCTAGCCCGAGTTACGGCATTTTATGTGAGCTGCAGTGGCAGGGGGTCCTCCACTGGGGGCGCCACCACTTTTGCATCCGTTCTGGAGCACCAGGAGTGGGTGGTCCCCGGGAATGCCCCGTGAGCAGCCCCGTTGGGGTGGTCATTTGGTAATTTTTGCACATGTGCTCATTTTTTACACTTGGGGGTCCCCGAGGGAGCTGGGGGTCCCTGGAGCTCTGGGGGTCCTTGGAGGTTGTAGTTTGGCAGGTAAGGAGTGTGTGTGCAAAATCTGGCATGGATCGGGGCAACGGTTGCGGAGATATGAGCAGGGCAAAAGTGTGACGTGTGACGTGTGTGACGGACGGACGGACGGACACCTCGAGCAGCTTTCTGTAGTAAGTGCGACCTACGGTCGCAACAAGTCCAATGCATTCATGGTTCATGGTTTCAGTTTTATGGTTGTAACCCGTTCGAGGGTTCATGGTTCACTGTTACAATGTTATGGTTGCAACCCGTTCGTGGGTCTGACTTGTTGTGATTTCACTGAAGGCATAGGCCTACTGATGGTGACGCAATGCACGCTGGCTGTTGTAAAGGGTTCACAGCCCTGAGAGGCAGAAAAACTGTCCGAAACCACTCAAAGTGCTGACGAAACGGAGACACCGGTCATGAAACGAAAAAGCATATTGACACCTGAAGCCCTACTGGATAAACTGGAAACTTTGCTAAAAGAGAGAAAGGCAAAATTGAACAAGGCATCTAACCTGCAATAAATCATTTGGAAGTGGATGCAAACTGGATCCAAACATGAGGTGCAATGTGTGTTTATGAAATATTTAAACTTAATCAATGTGTGTTTAAGAATTATTCAAACTTAATGTGTATTTATGAAGTATTTCAACTTAATCAATGTGTGTTTATGAAGTATTTAAACTTAATCAATGTGTGTTTATGGAGTATTTAAACTGAATCAATGTGTGTTTAAGAATTATTCAAACTTAATGTGTATTTATGAAGTATTTCAACTTAATCAATGCGTGTTTATGAAGTATTTAAACTTAATCAATGTGTGTTTATGGAGTATTTAAACTGAATCAATGTGTGTTTAAGAAGTATTCAAACTTAATGTGTGTTTATGAAGTATTTAAACTGAATCAATGTGTGTTTATGAAGTATTTCAACTTAATGTGTGTTTATGAAGTATTTCAACTTAACCAATGTGTGTTTATGAAGTATTTAAACTTAATCAAGGAAGCAAGAGATTCTCAGAAGGCTCTGTTGCCAGTATTGCCTCCGGAGGAGAATGCAAAACATGATTTATGGTTCAATGCAAAAATTATAAATGTCAAGGAATTTGTGGATGTAGTGAATACTTGGACAAAAGGTACAAAGGAAAACATTCTGAAAAAGAAAAGGGACATGGAGGAGGAGGAAGAAATGTTAAAAAAGAGGAAATTATGGAGCTTGATGCACAACGACAACTACCGACGCAAAAATAGCAGTGTTACAATCCCCCAGTCGCCAAGCTTTGTCACTCACACATTCAGATGGAATGGAATTCTACCCGTCACTCGGGCTGAAAGGCCTACTGATGGTGATGCAATGCACACTGGCTGTTGTAAAAGGTTCACAGCCCCCAGAGGCTGAAAAGCAGTCCGAAACCACTCAAAGTGTTGTCAAAACGGAGACACCGGTCATGAAACGAAAAAGCATATTGACACCTAAAGCCCTACTGGATAAACTGGAAACTTTGCAAAAAGAGAGAAAGGCAAAATTGAACAAGGCATCTAACCTGCAAAAACAGCATTTGGGAGTGGATGCAAACTGGATCCCAACATGAGGTGCAATGTGTGTTTATGAAGTATCTAAACTGAATCAATGTGTGTGTATGAAGTATTTAAACTGAATCAATGTTTGTTGTTTATGAAGCATTTAAACTTAATCAATGTGTGTTTATGAAGTATTTCAACTTAATCAATGTGTATTTATGAAGTATTTAAACTGAATCAATGTGTGTTTATGAAGTATTTAAACTTAATCAAGGAAGCAAGAGATGCTCAGAAGGCTCTGTTGCCAGTATTGCCCCCGGAGGAGAAGGCAAAACATGATTTATGGTTCAATGCAAACATGATAAATGAATCCTACAACAGGAAAGGAAACATGGTAAAGGAAACCGCAGTCACACTTAATACTCAAGCCAAAGAGTTCCAACCTACCATGCAGCAACCTCCACTACCACAGCAACCGCTCACTAAACCTTCCACACAGCAATCTCTACAACCACAGCAACAGTTAACTCAACCTTCCACACAGCAATCTCTACAACCACAGCAACAGTTATCTCAACCTTCCACACAGCAATCTCTACAACCACAGCAACAGTTAACTCAACCTTCCACTCAGCAATCTCTACAACCACAGCAACAGTTAACTCAACCTTCCACTCAGCAATCTCTACAACCACAGCAACAGTTAACTCAACCTTCCACACAGCAATCTCTACAACCACAGCAACAGTTAACTCAACCTTCCACACAGCAATCTCTACAACCACAGCAACAGTTAACTCAACCTTCCACTCAGCAATCTCTACAACCACAGCAACAGTTATCTCAACCTTCCAAACAGCAATCCCTACAACCACCACAACCATTACTACAGAAACTACCATCACTGCAACCACTACAACCCATGGTTTTAACCCGTTTATGGGTCTAACTCTGTTCTGAAGGTTTTGAGGTTTTAACTGTGATTTAAGTTTGGGTTTTGCACATTGTTCCGATTTCACTAAAGGCACTGTTTTATATTTGAACTGTTGGTATTTTGCATTGCTATTTATTATGGCGTCTGATGAAGGTGTTCAGGATGAAAATGAATTATGCGTAATGGTTGAACTACCCGCCACTGGGTTTGAAAGGCATAGGCCTACTGATGGTGACGCAATGCACACTGGCTGTTGTAAAAGGTTCACAGCCCCCAGAGGCTGAAAAGCAGTCCGAAACCACTCAAAGTGTTGTCAAAACGGAGACACCGGTCATGAAACGAAAAAGCATATTGACACCTAAAGCATTTGGGAGTGGATGCAAACTGGATCCCAACATGAGGTGCAATGTGTGTTTATGAAGTATTTCAACTTAATCAATGTGTGTTTATGAAGTATTTAAACTGAATCAATGTGTGTTTAAGAATTATTCAAACTTAATGTGTATTTATGAAGTATTTCAACTTAATCAATGTGTGTTTATGAAGTATTTAAACTTAATCAATGTGTGTTTATGGAGTATTTAAACTGAATCAATGTGTGTTTAAGAAGTATTCAAACTTAATGTGTGTTTATGAAGTATTTAAACTGAATCAATGTGTGTTTATGAAGTATTTCAACTTAATCAATGTGTGTTTATGAAGTATTTCAACTTAACCAATGTGTGTTTATGAAGTATTTAAACTTAATCAAGGAAGCAAGAGATTCTCAGAAGGCTCTGTTGCCAGTATTGCCTCCGGAGGAGAATGCAAAACATGATTTATGGTTCAATGCAAAAATTATAAATGTCAAGGAATTTGTGGATGTAGTGAATACTTGGACAAAAGGTACAAAGGAAAACATTCTGAAAAAGAAAAGGGACATGGAGGAGGAGGAAGAAATGTTAAAAAAGAGGAAATTATGGAGCTTGATGCACAACGACAACTACCGACGCAAAAATAGCAGTGTTACAATCCCCCAGTCGCCAAGCTTTGTCACTCACACATTCAGATGGAATGGAATTCTACCCGTCACTCGGGCTGAAAGGCCTACTGACGGTGATGCAATGCACACTGGCTGTTGTAAAAGGTTCACAGCCCCCAGAGGCTGAAAAGCAGTCCGAAACCACTCAAAGTGTTGTCAAAACGGAGACACCGATCATGAAACGAAAAAGCATATTGACACCTAAAGCCCTACTGGATAAACTGGAAACTTTGCAAAAAGAGAGAAAGGCAAAATTGAACAAGGCATCTAACCTGCAAAAAAAGCATTTGGGAGTGGATGCAAACTGGATCCCAACATGAGGTGCAATGTGTGTTTATGAAGTATCTAAACTGAATCAATGTGTGTTTATGAAGTATTTAAACTGAATCAATGTTTGTTGTTTATGAAGCATTTAAACTTAATCAATGTGTGTTTATGAAGTATTTCAACTTAATCAATGTGTATTTATGAAGTATTTCAACTGAATCAATGTGTGCTTATGAAGTATTTAAACTTAATCAAGGAAGCAAGAGATGCACAGAAGAATCTGTTGCCAGTATTGCCCCCGGAGGAGAAGGCAAAACATGATTTATGGTTCAATGCAAACATGATAAATGAATCCTACAACAGGAAAGGAAACATGTTAAAGGAAACCGCAGCCACACTTAATACTCAAGCCAAAGAGTTCCAACCTACCATGCAGCAACCTCCACTACCACAGCAACCGCTAACTAAACCTTCCACGCAGCAATCTCTACAACCACAGCAACCGCTAACTCAACCTTCCACACAGCAATCTCTACAACCACAGCAACAGTTAACTCAACCTTCCACTCAGCAATCTCTACAACCACAGCAACAGTTAACTCAACCTTCCACACAGCAATCTCTACAACCACAGCAACAGTTAACTCAACCTTCCACTCAGCAATCTCTACAACCACAGCAACAGTTATCTCAACCTTCCAAACAGCAATCCCTACAACCACCACAACCATTACTACAGAAACTACCATCACTGCAACCACTACAACCCATGGTTTTAACCCGTTTATGGGTCTAACTCTGTTCTGAAGGTTTTGAGGTTTTAACTGGGATTTAAGTTTGGGTTTTGCACATTGTTCCGATTTCACTGAAGGCACTGTTTTATATTTGAACTGTTGGTATTTTGCATTGCTATTTATTATGGCCGGGGGCGGCATAGCTCAGGGGTAGAGAAACTGGTATTAGAGCACAAAGGGTATAAATCCCGTAGGGTTCCCAGTTCGAATCCGGGCTCCCCCTGAGTTAATGTCGAAGGGTCCTTGGGCAAGACTCTGAACCCCTAATTGCCTCCGGTGAGTAGGTTGGTGCCTTGCATGGCTTCCTCCGCCACTGGTGTATGAATGTGTGTGTGAATGGGTGAATGTAATGCACAATCTATGTAAAGCGCTTTGGATTAAAAGCGCTATATAAATGCACCATTTACCATTTACCATTTATGGCGTCTGATGAAGGTGTTCAGGATGAAAATGATTTATGCGTAATGGTTGAACTACCCGCCACTGGGGCTGAAAGGCATAGGCCTACTGATGGTGACGCAATGCACACTGGCTGTTGTAAAAGGTTCACAGCCCCCAGAGGCTGAAAAGCAGTCCGAAACCACTCAAAGTGTTGTCAAAACGGAGACACCGGTCATGAAACGAAAAAGCATATTGACAAAAGCATTTGGGAGTGGATGCAAACTGGATCCCAACATGAGGTGCAATGTGTGTTTATGAAGTATTTAAACTGAATCAAGGAAGCAAGAGATGCTCAGAAGGCTCTGTTGCCAGTATTGCCCCCGGAGGAGAAGGCAAAACATGATTTATGGTTCAATGCAAACATGATAAATGAATCCTACAACAGGAAAGGAAACATGTTAAAGGAAACCGCAGTCACACTTAATACTCAAGCCAAAGAGTTCCAACCTACCATGCAGCAACCTCCACTACCACAGCAACCGCTAACTAAACCTTCCACGCAGCAATCTCTACAACCACAGCAACCGCAAACTCAACGTTCCACACAGCAATCTCTACAACCACAGCAACAGTTAACTCAACCTTCCACACAGCAATCTCTACAACCACAGCAACAGTTAACCCAACCTTCCACACAGCAATCTCTACAACCACAGCAACAGTTAACTCAACCTTCCACTCAGCAATCTCTACAACCACAGCAACAGTTATCTCAACCTTCCAAACAGCAATCCCTACAACCACCACAACCATTACTACAGAAACTACCATCACTGCAACCACTACAACCCATGGTTTTAACCCGTTTATGGGTCTAACTCTGTTCTGAAGGTTTTGAGGTTTTAACTGTGATTTAAGTTTGGGTTTTGCACATTGTTCCGATTTCACTGAAGGCACTGTTTTATATTTGAACTATTGGTATTTTGCATTGCTATTTATTATGGCGTCTGATGAAGGTGTTCAGGATGAAAATGAATTATGCGTAATGGTTGAACTACCCGCCACTGGGGCTGAAAGGCATAGGCCTACTGATGGTGACGCAATGCACACTGGCTGTTGTAAAAGGTTCACAGCCCCCAGAGGCTGAAAAGCAGTCCGAAACCACTCAAAGTGTTGTCAAAACGGAGACACCGGTCATGAAACGAAAAAGCATATCGACACCTAAAGCATTTGGGAGTGGATGCAAACTGGATCCCAACATGAGGTGCAATGTGTGTTTATGAAGTATTTCAACTTAATCAATGTGTGTTTATGAAGTATTTAAACTGAATCAATGTGTATTTAAGAATTATTCAAACTTAATGTGTATTTATGAAGTATTTCAACTTAATCAATGTGTGTTTATGAAGTATTTAAACTTAATCAATGTGTGTTTATGGAGTATTTAAACTGAATCAATGTGTGTTTAAGAAGTATTCAAACTTAATGTGTGTTTATGAAGTATTTAAACTGAATCAATGTGTGTTTATGAAGTATTTAAACTTAATCAATGTGTGTTTATGAAGTATTTCAACTTAACCAATGTGTGTTTATGAAGTATTTAAACTTAATCAAGGAAGCAAGAGATTCTCAGAAGGCTCTGTTGCCAGTATTGCCTCCGGAGGAGAAGGCAAAACATGATTTATGGTTCAATGCAAAAATTATAAATGTCAAGGAATTTGTGGATGTAGTGAATACTTGGACAAAAGGTACAAAGGAAAACATTCTGAAAAAGAAAAGGGACATGGAGGAGGAGGAAGAAATGTTAAAAAAGAGGAAATTATGGAGCTTGATGCACAACGACAACTACCGACGCAAAAATAGCAGTGTTACAATCCCCCAGTCGCCAAGCTTTGTCACTCACACATTCAGATGGAATGGAATTCTACCCGTCACTCGGGCTGAAAGGCCTACTCATGGTGATGCAATGCACACTGGCTGTTGTAAAAGGTTCACAGCCCCCAGAGGCTGAAAAGCAGTCCGAAACCACTCAAAGTGTTGTCAAAACGGAGACACCGGTCATGAAACGAAAAAGCATATTGACACCTAAAGCCCTACTGGATAAACTGGAAACTTTGCAAAAAGAGAGAAAGGCAAAATTGAACAAGGCATCTAACCTGCAAAAAAAGCATTTGGGAGTGGATGCAAACTGGATCCCAACATGAGGTGCAATGTGTGTTTATGAAGTATCTAAACTGAATCAATGTGTGTTTATGAAGTATTTAAACTGAATCAATGTTTGTTGTTTATGAAGCATTTAAACTTAATCAATGTGTGTTTATGAAGTATTTCAACTTAATCAATGTGTATTTATGAAGTATTTAAACTGAATCAATGTGTGTTTATGAAGTATTTAAACTTAATCAAGGAAGCAAGAGATGCTCAGAAGGCTCTGTTGCCAGTATTGCCCCCGGAGGAGAAGGCAAAACATGATTTATGGTTCAATGCAAACATGATAAATGAATCCTACAACAGGAAAGGAAACATGTTAAAGGAGACCGCAGTCACACTTAATACTCAAGCCAAAGAGTTCCAACCTACCATGCAGCAACCTCCACTACCACAGCAACCGCTAACTAAACCTTCCACGCAGCAATCTCTACAACCACAGCAACAGTTAACTCAACCTTCCACACAGCAATCTCTACAACCACAGCAACAGTTAACTCAACCTTCCACTCAGCAATCTCTACAACCACAGCAACAGTTATCTCAACCTTCCAAACAGCAATCCCTACAACCACCACAACCATTACTACAGAAACTACCATCACTGCAACCACTACAACCCATGGTTTTAACCCGTTTATGGGTCTAACTCTGTTCTGAAGGTTTTGAGGTTTTAACTGTGATTTAAGTTTGGGTTTTGCACATTGTTCCGATTTCACTGAAGGCACTGTTTTATATTTGAACTGTTGGTATTTTGCATTGCTATTTATTATGGCGTCTGATGAAGGTGTTCAGGATGAAAATGAATTATGCGTAATGGTTGAACTACCCGCCACTGGGGCTGAAAGGCATAAGCCTACTGATGGTGACGCAATGCACACTGGCTGTTGTAAAAGGTTCACAGCCCCCAGAGGCTGAAAAGCAGTCCGAAACCACTCAAAGTGTTGTCAAAACGGAGACACCGGTCATGAAACGAAAAAGCATATTGACACCTAAAGCATTTGGGAGTGGATGCAAACTGGATCCCAACATGAGGTGCAATGTGTGTTTATGAAGTATTTCAACTTAATCAATGTGTGTTTATGAAGTATTTAAACTGAATCAATGTGTGTTTAAGAATTATTCAAACTTAATGTGTATTTATGAAGTATTTCAACTTAATCAATGTGTGTTTATGAAGTATTTAAACTTAATCAATGTGTGTTTATGGAGTATTTAAACTGAATCAATGTGTGTTTAAGAAGTATTCAAACTTAATGTGTGTTTATGAAGTATTTAAACTGAATCAATGTGTGTTTATGAAGTATTTCAACTTAATCAATGTGTGTTTATGAAGTATTTCAACTTAACCAATGTGTGTTTATGAAGTATTTAAACTTAATCAAGGAAGCAAGAGATTCTCAGAAGGCTCTGTTGCCAGTATTGCCTCCGGAGGAGAATGCAAAACATGATTTATGGTTCAATGCAAAAATTATAAATGTCAAGGAATTTGTGGATGTAGTGAATACTTGGACAAAAGGTACAAAGGAAAACATTCTGAAAAAGAAAAGGGACATGGAGGAGGAGGAAGAAATGTTAAAAAAGAGGAAATTATGGAGCTTGATGCACAACGACAACTACCGACGCAAAAATAGCAGTGTTACAATCCCCCAGTCGCCAAGCTTTGTCACTCACACATTCAGATGGAATGGAATTCTACCCGTCACTCGGGCTGAAAGGCCTACTGACGGTGATGCAATGCACACTGGCTGTTGTAAAAGGTTCACAGCCCCCAGAGGCTGAAAAGCAGTCCGAAACCACTCAAAGTGTTGTCAAAACGGAGACACCGATCATGAAACGAAAAAGCATATTGACACCTAAAGCCCTACTGGATAAACTGGAAACTTTGCAAAAAGAGAGAAAGGCAAAATTGAACAAGGCATCTAACCTGCAAAAAAAGCATTTGGGAGTGGATGCAAACTGGATCCCAACATGAGGTGCAATGTGTGTTTATGAAGTATCTAAACTGAATCAATGTGTGTTTATGAAGTATTTAAACTGAATCAATGTTTGTTGTTTATGAAGCATTTAAACTTAATCAATGTGTGTTTATGAAGTATTTCAACTTAATCAATGTGTATTTATGAAGTATTTCAACTGAATCAATGTGTGTTTATGAAGTATTTAAACTTAATCAAGGAAGCAAGAGATGCACAGAAGAATCTGTTGCCAGTATTGCCCCCGGAGGAGAAGGCAAAACATGATTTATGGTTCAATGCAAACATGATAAATGAATCCTACAACAGGAAAGGAAACATGTTAAAGGAAACCGCAGCCACACTTAATACTCAAGCCAAAGAGTTCCAACCTACCATGCAGCAACCTCCACTACCACAGCAACCGCTAACTAAACCTTCCACGCAGCAATCTCTACAACCACAGCAACCGCTAACTCAACCTTCCACACAGCAATCTCTACAACCACAGCAACAGTTAACTCAACCTTCCACTCAGCAATCTCTACAACCACAGCAACAGTTAACTCAACCTTCCACACAGCAATCTCTACAACCACAGCAACAGTTAACTCAACCTTCCACTCAGCAATCTCTACAACCACAGCAACAGTTATCTCAACCTTCCAAACAGCAATCCCTACAACCACCACAACCATTACTACAGAAACTACCATCACTGCAACCACTACAACCCATGGTTTTAACCCGTTTATGGGTCTAACTCTGTTCTGAAGGTTTTGAGGTTTTAACTGGGATATAAGTTTGGGTTTTGCACATTGTTCCGATTTCACTGAAGGCACTGTTTTATATTTGAACTGTTGGTATTTTGCATTGCTATTTATTATGGCCGGGGGCGGCATAGCTCAGGGGTAGAGAAACTGGTATTAGAGCACGAAGGGTATAAATCCCGTAGGGTTCCCAGTTCGAATCCGGGCTCCCCCTGAGTTAATGTCGAAGGGTCCTTGGGCAAGACTCTGAACCCCTAATTGCCTCCGGTGAGTAGGTTGGTGCCTTGCATGGCTTCCTCCGCCACCGGTGTATGAATGTGTGTGTGAATGGGTGAATGTAATGCACAATCTATGTAAAGCGCTTTGGATTAAAAGCGCTATATAAATGCACCATTTACCATTTACCATTTATGGCGTCTGATGAAGGTGTTCAGGATGAAAATGATTTATGCGTAATGGTTGAACTACCCGCCACTGGGGCTGAAAGGCATAGGCCTACTGATGGTGACGCAATGCACACTGGCTGTTGTAAAAGGTTCACAGCCCCCAGAGGCTGAAAAGCAGTCCGAAACCACTCAAAGTGTTGTCAAAACGGAGACACCGGTCATGAAACGAAAAAGCATATTGACAAAAGCATTTGGGAGTGGATGCAAACTGGATCCCAACATGAGGTGCAATGTGTGTTTATGAAGTATTTAAACTGAATCAAGGAAGCAAGAGATGCTCAGAAGGCTCTGTTGCCAGTATTGCCCCCGGAGGAGAAGGCAAAACATGATTTATGGTTCAATGCAAACATGATAAATGAATCCTACAACAGGAAAGGAAACATGTTAAAGGAAACCGCAGTCACACTTAATACTCAAGCCAAAGAGTTCCAACCTACCATGCAGCAACCTCCACTACCACAGCAACCGCTAACTAAACCTTCCACGCAGCAATCTCTACAACCACAGCAACCGCAAACTCAACGTTCCACACAGCAATCTCTACAACCACAGCAACAGTTAACTCAACCTTCCACACAGCAATCTCTACAACCACAGCAACAGTTAACCCAACCTTCCACACAGCAATCTCTACAACCACAGCAACAGTTAACTCAACCTTCCACTCAGCAATCTCTACAACCACAGCAACAGTTATCTCAACCTTCCAAACAGCAATCCCTACAACCACCACAACCATTACTACAGAAACTACCATCACTGCAACCACTACAACCCATGGTTTTAACCCGTTTATGGGTCTAACTCTGTTCTGAAGGTTTTGAGGTTTTAACTGTGATTTAAGTTTGGGTTTTGCACATTGTTCCGATTTCACTGAAGGCACTGTTTTATATTTGAACTATTGGTATTTTGCATTGCTATTTATTATGGCGTCTGATGAAGGTGTTCAGGATGAAAATGAATTATGCGTAATGGTTGAACTACCCGCCGCTGGGGCTGAAAGGCATAGGCCTACTGATGGTGACGCAATGCACACTGGCTGTTGTAAAAGGTTCACAGCCCCCAGAGGCTGAAAAGCAGTCCGAAACCACTCAAAGTGTTGTCAAAACGGAGACACCGGTCATGAAACGAAAAAGCATATCGACACCTAAAGCATTTGGGAGTGGATGCAAACTGGATCCCAACATGAGGTGCAATGTGTGTTTATGAAGTATTTCAACTTAATCAATGTGTGTTTATGAAGTATTTAAACTGAATCAATGTGTATTTAAGAATTATTCAAACTTAATGTGTATTTATGAAGTATTTCAACTTAATCAATGTGTGTTTATGAAGTATTTAAACTTAATCAATGTGTGTTTATGGAGTATTTAAACTGAATCAATGTGTGTTTAAGAAGTATTCAAACTTAATGTGTGTTTATGAAGTATTTAAACTGAATCAATGTGTGTTTATGAAGTATTTCAACTTAATCAATGTGTGTTTATGAAGTATTTCAACTTAACCAATGTGTGTTTATGAAGTATTTAAACTTAATCAAGGAAGCAAGAGATTCTCAGAAGGCTCTGTTGCCAGTATTGCCTCCGGAGGAGAAGGCAAAACATGATTTATGGTTCAATGCAAAAATTATAAATGTCAAGGAATTTGTGGATGTAGTGAATACTTGGACAAAAGGTACAAAGGAAAACATTCTGAAAAAGAAAAGGGACATGGAGGAGGAGGAAGAAATGTTAAAAAAGAGGAAATTATGGAGCTTGATGCACAACGACAACTACCGACGCAAAAATAGCAGTGTTACAATCCCCCAGTCGCCAAGCTTTGTCACTCACACATTCAGATGGAATGGAATTCTACCCGTCACTCGGGCTGAAAGGCCTACTGATGGTGATGCAATGCACACTGGCTGTTGTAAAAGGTTCACAGCCCCCAGAGGCTGAAAAGCAGTCCGAAACCACTCAAAGTGTTGTCAAAACGGAGACACCGGTCATGAAACGAAAAAGCATATTGACACCTAAAGCCCTACTGGATAAACTGGAAACTTTGCAAAAAGAGAGAAAGGCAAAATTGAACAAGGCATCTAACCTGCAAAAAAAGCATTTGGGAGTGGATGCAAACTGGATCCCAACATGAGGTGCAATGTGTGTTTATGAAGTATCTAAACTGAATCAATGTGTGTTTATGAAGTATTTAAACTGAATCAATGTTTGTTGTTTATGAAGCATTTAAACTTAATCAATGTGTGTTTATGAAGTATTTCAACTTAATCAATGTGTATTTATGAAGTATTTAAACTGAATCAATGTGTGTTTATGAAGTATTTAAACTTAATCAAGGAAGCAAGAGATGCTCAGAAGGCTCTGTTGCCAGTATTGCCCCCGGAGGAGAAGGCAAAACATGATTTATGGTTCAATGCAAACATGATAAATGAATCCTACAACAGGAAAGGAAACATGTTAAAGGAGACCGCAGTCACACTTAATACTCAAGCCAAAGAGTTCCAACCTACCATGCAGCAACCTCCACTACCACAGCAACCGCTAACTAAACCTTCCACGCAGCAATCTCTACAACCACAGCAACAGTTAACTCAACCTTCCACACAGCAATCTCTACAACCACAGCAACAGTTAACTCAACCTTCCACTCAGCAATCTCTACAACCACAGCAACAGTTATCTCAACCTTCCAAACAGCAATCCCTACAACCACCACAACCATTACTACAGAAACTACCATCACTGCAACCACTACAACCCATGGTTTTAACCCGTTTATGGGTCTAACTCTGTTCTGAAGGTTTTGAGGTTTTAACTGTGATTTAAGTTTGGGTTTTGCACATTGTTCCGATTTCACTGAAGGCACTGTTTTATATTTGAACTGTTGGTATTTTGCATTGCTATTTATTATGGCGTCTGATGAAGGTGTTCAGGATGAAAATGAATTATGCGTAATGGTTGAACTACCCGCCACTGGGGCTGAAAGGCATAAGCCTACTGATGGTGACGCAATGCACACTGGCTGTTGTAAAAGGTTCACAGCCCCCAGAGGCTGAAAAGCAGTCCGAAACCACTCAAAGTGTTGTCAAAACGGAGACACCGGTCATGAAACGAAAAAGCATATTGACACCTAAAGCATTTGGGAGTGGATGCAAACTGGATCCCAACATGAGGTGCAATGTGTGTTTATGAAGTATTTCAACTTAATCAATGTGTGTTTATGAAGTATTTAAACTGAATCAATGTGTGTTTAAGAATTATTCAAACTTAATGTGTATTTATGAAGTATTTCAACTTAATCAATGTGTGTTTATGAAGTATTTAAACTTAATCAATGTGTGTTTATGGAGTATTTAAACTGAATCAATGTGTGTTTAAGAAGTATTCAAACTTAATGTGTGTTTATGAAGTATTTAAACTGAATCAATGTGTGTTTATGAAGTATTTCAACTTAATCAATGTGTGTTTATGAAGTATTTCAACTTAACCAATGTGTGTTTATGAAGTATTTAAACTTAATCAAGGAAGCAAGAGATTCTCAGAAGGCTCTGTTGCCAGTATTGCCTCCGGAGGAGAAGGCAAAACATGATTTATGGTTCAATGCAAAAATTATAAATGTCAAGGAATTTGTGGATGTAGTGAATACTTGGACAAAAGGTACAAAGGAAAACATTCTGAAAAAGAAAAGGGACATGGAGGAGGAGGAAGAAATGTTAAGAAAGAGGAAATTATGGAGCTTGATGCACAACGACAACTACCGACGCAAAAATAGCAGTGTTACAATCCCCCAGTCGCCAAGCTTTGTCACTCACACATTCAGATGGAATGGAATTCTACCCGTCACTCGGGCTGAAAGGCCTACTGATGGTGATGCAATGCACACTGGCTGTTGTAAAAGGTTCACAGCCCCCAGAGGCTGAAAAGCAGTCCGAAACCACTCAAAGTGTTGTCAAAACGGAGACACCGGTCATGAAACGAAAAAGCATATTGACACCTAAAGCCCTACTGGATAAACTGGAAACTTTGCAAAAAGAGAGAAAGGCAAAATTGAACAAGGCATCTTACCTGCAAAAAAAGCATTTGGGAGTGGATGCAAACTGGATCCCAACATGAGGTGCAATGTGTGTTTATGAAGTATCTAAACTGAATCAATGTGTGTTTATGAAGTATTTAAACTGAATCAATGTTTGTTGTTTATGAAGCATTTAAACTTAATCAATGTGTGTTTATGAAGTATTTCAACTTAATCAATGTGTATTTATGAAGTATTTAAACTGAATCAATGTGTGTTTATGAAGTATTTAAACTTAATCAAGGAAGCAAGAGATGCTCAGAAGGCTCTGTTGCCAGTATTACCCCCGGAGGAGAAGGCAAAACATGATTTATGGTTCAATGCAAACATGATAAATGATTCCTACAACAGGAAAGGAAACATGTTAAAGGAAACCGCAGTCACACTTAATACTCAAGCCAAAGATTTCCA
Organism: Nannobrachium achirus; assembly: GCF_963921795.1. NCBI lineage: Eukaryota > Metazoa > Chordata > Actinopteri > Myctophiformes > Myctophidae > Nannobrachium > Nannobrachium achirus. Next base: position 76,693,982 of record NC_137812.1, on the reverse strand, counting down.
ACCTACCATGCAGCAACCTCCACTACCACAGCAACCGCTAACTAAACCTTCCACGCAGCAATCTCTACAACCACAGCAACCGCTAACTCAACCTTCCACACAGCAATCTCTACAACCACAGCAACAGTTAACTCAACCTTCCACACAGCAATCTCTACAACCACAGCAACAGTTAACTCAACCTTCCACACAGCAATCTCTACAACCACAGCAACAGTTAACTCAACCTTCCACTCAGCAATCTCTACAACCACAGCAACAGTTATCTCAACCTTCCAAACAGCAATCCCTACAACCACCACAACCATTACTACAGCAACTACCATCACTGCAACCACTACAACCCATGGTTTTAACCCGTTTATGGGTCTAACTCTGTTCTGAAGGTTTTGAGGTTTTAACTGTGATTTAAGTTTGGGTTTTGCACATTGTTCCGATTTCACTGAAGGCACTGTTTTATATTTGAACTGTTGGTATTTTGCATTGCTATTTATTATGGCGTCTGATAAAGGTGTTCAGGATGAAAATGAATTATGCGTAATGGTTGAACTACCCGCCACTGGGGCTGAAAGGCATAGGCCTACTGATGGTAACGCAATGCACGCTGGCTGCTGTAAAAGGTTCACAGCCCCCAGAGGCTGAAAAGCAGTCCAAAATCACTCAAAATGTTGTCAAAATGGAGACACCGGTCATGAAACGAAAAAGCATATTGACACCTAAAGCCCTACTGGATAAACTGGAAACTTTGCAAAAAGAGAAAGGCAAAATTGAACAAGGCATCTAACCTGCAAAAAAGCATTTGGGAGTGGATGCAAACTGGATCCCAACATGAGGTGCAATGTGTGTTTCTGAAGTATCTAAACTGAATCAATGTGTGTTTATGAAGTATTTAAACTGAATCAATGTTTGTTGTTTATGAAGCATTTAAACTTAATCAATGTGTGTTTATGAAGTATTTCAACTTAATCAATGTGTATTTATGAAGTATTTAAACTGAATCAATGTGTGTTTATGAAGTATTTAAACTTAATCAAGGAAGCAAGAGATGCTCAGAAGGCTCTGTTGCCAGTATTGCCCCCGGAGGAGAAGGCAAAACATGATTTATGGTTCAATGCAAAAATGATAAATGTCAAGGAATTTGGGGATGAAGTGAATACTTGGACACAAAGGCTGGGGAAATGGTTCGAGGCAGAGAGGGCTGAACTGGAGATTAAAGCTGCAGCATTAAAGGAGAAGTACGCTCTGAGGAGCAGGAAAACATTCTGAAAAAGAAAAGGGACATGGAGGAGGAGGAAGAAATGCTGAAAAAGAGAAAGGAAATGATGGAGCTTGATGCACAACTGAGAGCTACCAATGCAAACATAGTAGTGTTACTAACCCCCAGTCGCCAAGCTCTGTCACTCACACATTCAGATGGAATGGAATCCTACTACAGGAAATAAACCATGTTAAAGGAACCCACAGTCACACTTCAATCCTCAAGCCAAAGAGTTCCAACCTACCATGCAGCAACCTCCACTACCACAGCAACAGCTAACTCAACCTTCCACGCAGCAATCTCTACAACCACAGCAACAGTTAACTCAACCTTCCACGCAGCAATCTCTACAACCACAGCAACAGTTAACTCAACCTTCCACTCAGCAATCTCTACAACCACAGCAACAGTTATCTCAACCTTCCAAACAGCAATCCCTACAACCACCACAACCATTACTACAGCAACTACCATCACTGCAACCACTACAACCCATGGTTTTAACCCGTTTATGGGTCTAACTCTGTTCTGAAGGTTTTGAGGTTTTAACTGTGATTTAAGTTTGGGTTTTGCACATTGTTCCGATTTCACTGAAGGCACTGTTTTATATTTGAACTGTTGGTATTTTGCATTGCTATTTATTATGGCGTCTGATAAAGGTGTTCAGGATGAAAATGAATTATGCGTAATGGTTGAACTACCCGCCACTGGGGCTGAAAGGCATAGGCCTACTGATGGTAACGCAATGCACACTGGCTGTTGTAAAAGGTTCACAGCCCCCAGAGGCTGAAAAGCAGTCCAAAATCACTCAAAATGTTGTCAAAATGGAGACACCGGTCATGAAACGAAAAAGCATATTGACACCTAAAGCCCTACTGGATAAACTGGAAACTTTGCAAAAAGAGAAAGGCAAAATTGAACAAGGCATCTAACCTGCAAAAAAGCATTTGGGAGTGGATGCAAACTGGATCCCAACATGAGGTGCAATGTGTGTTTATGAAGTATTTAAACTGAATCAATGTTTGTTGTTTATGAAGCATTTAAACTTAATCAATGTTTGTTGTTTATGAAGTATTTAAACTAACTTAATGTGTGTTTATGAAGTATTTCAACTTAATCAATGTGTGTTTATGAAGTATTTAAACTTAATCAAGGAAGCAAGAGATGCTCAGAAGGCTCTGTTGCCAGTATTGCCCCCGGAGGAGAAGGCAAAACATGATTTATGGTTCAATGCAAAAATGATAAATGTCAAGGAATTTGGGGATGAAGTGAATACTTGGACACAAAGGCTGGGGAAATGGTTCGAGGCAGAGAGGGCTGAACTGGAGATTAAAGCTGCAGCATTAAAGGAGAAGTACGCTCTGGAGGAGCAGGAAAACATTCTGAAAAAGAAAAGGGACATGGAGGAGGAGGAAGAAATGCTGAAAAAGAGAAAGGAAATGATGGAGCTTGATGCACAACTGAGAGCTACCAATGCAAACATAGTAGTGTTACTAACCCCCAGTCGCCAAGCTCTGTCACTCACACATTCAGATGGAATGGAATCCTACTACAGGAAATAAACCATGTTAAAGGAACCCACAGTCACACTTCAATCCTCAAGCCCAAGAGTTCCAACCTACCATGCAGCAACCTCCACTACCACAGCAACAGCTAACTCAACCTTCCACGCAGCAATCTCTACAACCACAGCAACAGTTAACTCAACCTTCCACGCAGCAATCTCTACAACCACAGCAACAGTTAACTCAACCTTCCACACAGCAATCTCTACAACCACAGCAACAGTTAACTCAACCTTCCACGCAGCAATCAAACTCAATCTTCCACGCAGCAATCTCTACAACCACCACAACTTTTACTACAGCAACTACCCTCACTGCAACCACTACAACCGCAACAAACTGCTTGACAACAACCACCGCCCATTCCAACACAACCACCATCTGTACAAAGACCACATGTATCTTGGAATGCAGCACATAATATGCATTCTACATATTGTGACATTTGAAACAGAGTAAAACACCAGACTATACACTGATCCATTCAACCTAAAGGAATCCAAAAGCAAAAGACACTGGTATGGAACTCCTAGTTCCACGGTTGACTATGGACGAGGTTCAATTCCCCGCAGTGTCCTGCTCATTGGGTTTTATAAAAGTGTTGAATGGAACGAGTGTTTGTCTGTATCATAGTTTGTTTGGTCAGTAACAAGTCTGCACCGGTCTAGTCAGTAGTACCACAGTCAGTCTCGTTGTGAGCTTGGAGGTCTGCTATTTTCGGTCCTTTTAAACATTTCATACCCTGCCTCTCCAACATTCTCTCCATGTCCCTGGACAGTACCATAGTTTATTTAGTCAGAATATCAGACTATTGATGTACCTTTGATCAGAAGTATACAGTATGCAGTATTACTTTATTTTGTTTATTTATTTATTAATTTTTGTGTCAGCATGTTGGCACTGGAAAAACTGTTATTTAAAGTGTGTCTGAATAATCCCGTAAGGGATGGGCTGTGAAAGGCAGCCAGACATGAAAATAAAATCATTCATTAATTTCGTCAGTAACGTGGTGTAGTCGCTACCATAGTTTAGTCAGTCAGTCAGTCACCGTCAGTTCATTAGTCCATCCGTCAGTCAGTCCATCAGACCATCATTCCTTATCAGCACCCATCCGTCCGTAGGTCCGTCCGTCCCCATCAGTCCATCAGTCCCCACACAGAATTGACAAGCACAACCTCACAATTCTATAAAGGTCGTACATGTAGGTCAATATACACGTGCCAAGCAGCAGTCTTGGTGACTTAATACTTTGTTGCTTGACTATGGTCTATTTTCAGTCATAGATTCCTTGGACTGGCACTGGTACTATTGGCATTTGAGATGATGCTCTCTCCCAAAGACAAATGTTAATGCATGGTTTGAGGGCCACACGCTGCAGATTAAAGTTTGATGTTGACCCTGAAGTCAAGAACCAGCAATATGCAACACTGCAATATTGAAGCTGTTCATGTATCATATCGCTTCTCACTTTTCAGCCCACTCAATGAGAAAACTGAAAAGATTACAGGCCTACTGTTTGAATTAAATCAGACCCCGAACCCATATCCTGTAGATGTCCATGTCTTTGCAGCTATAGTGATAGGATAGTTTGTTTTATTTCCCTCTGTGTGGTCCCCAACGCCTTAACTCTGACTCAGTACAGTACTGTAACTATGTGTATAAGGCAGGGGTCTTCAACGTTTTCAGGCCAAGGCCCACTTAGTTGAGAGAGAGATGAAGCAGGGACCCCCACAACCTGTACATAGATTCCATATAGTTTCATTGTTTGGCAACACGGTCATCAGTGTATTTTGGATTCATGTCAATTTGTGTTTTCAGATATTTAACCACTTGAACCGTCAATACTTAATAAACTTCACCTTTCACTCTGTACTCTATTTCACCTCTACACGTACCAAACCCCTTTGCCTAAAATAGCCGATGTACAAGCTCACAACAGCGCAAGGCGTTATGAGCTTGTAGATCTGCTATTTTTGGTTAAAGTTCTCAGGAAAAAATGTTTTGGTTAAAGTTCTCAGGAAAAAAAATAGGTTTCTATCACACAAAGATTTGGAGGACCCCCTGTTGAAGACCCTTGGTATAAGGGTTAAACTCTGACTCTGTATGTACTGTAACTATGTGTTCTATATGTTGAATCAGACTCCGAACCAGTAGCATGTTATTTGTGTTTGTTTGTTTTCCCTTTTTGTCCTTGGTTTAAAGTCAAAAAGTTAAAGTTGCCTTAAGAAACTACTCAACTGGGTTCCTATGTGGTGTATTTGTAACTTATGACTCACCTAAGTTGATTTTTTTTAACTGTTTTTATCGTACACTGGTTCCAATGTTGCCCTTTAATCCTCTATATCCATGGTACAATCCAACATATTGTAGGTATACCTGGTAGGCCTATAATTGACCAGTCGCTATGCCCCTCCTAAAGCCGTCCTTGCCCAATGCCACGCTAGACGACAGGTTACTAAGGCGGGTGCCTTGGCAAGCTGCCATGGCGGCGTGCTTCGGTGTGTACCGAGTCTGGCTGCTAGAAGCTATGCTATGGAGTTGGTAACAGTTCAAGACATACCCAAAGAAATCATAGCACATTTCTGGAGTAGTGGTTCGGAAATATCCGAGAGAACAAGGCAGAAAGGATTGCAATATTCATTTGAAAAATACATACACACCATTATCTGTCACCGGAGTAATGACAATGAGAAAGTATTTAAAATCGAGGCGAAAGCTCACCGGTCGCAATGCAAAAGTCAGCCACCCCACGTCTTATCCATTAATGTCGTGGATAGACACATAACAGAACAACAATGTTCTTGCATTGCAGGGTAAGTAATTAAATTATTTTATTTTAAGTTAAGGTTCAGTCATGACTTTCATAGTTTTCGCGTGTTTAAGCCCCTTATTGGTGAATCATCCTGTTTCCATTTGTTTATAGCGCCCCGGGATATTGTTCCCACATCGTGGGCTTAATAAACACCCTGGATGTTATGATGGCGGAAGTGGAAAGCCCAGGGAGATCATGTACCAGTTTGCCACAAGAATGGCACATCCCCAGGGGGGCAAAAATACAAGCAGTGCCCATATCCAGCGTGGTGGTCAGTAAAGCCATCAAGGTCCGCAAACGAAGACCTATCGACTGTCACTACACTGGGAAACGGTAAGGGTCGGGGGGCAGCCAGGGGTATTCATACTTTATTTACGCACCAGAGTAAGTTAACTTGCACAGTGGCAAAGCCTCATTTGAGTTAAGAAACCTTTGTTTAACGGATGCACATCATCATCAGCTCTGGTCCAATGCGTTAGTTCTCCTAGCCCTGCTATAACGCTGTGTACTCAAAGCTGGACGGTCGACTCGTTGATAATCTAATGTACGACCGTCCTGGGTGAACCGTTACCTCTGTGTGCGCAAGCGAATCCTTTCGCGTCTACATAACTACACAAACGTTCACATTTCACAAACAAAGTGCTTAATAAAGTCACAAACGATAGCTTACCTTGGCCGGAGATGTAGAAATCCTGTCCGGCATAGCGTTCTTTAATTTAAAAAAAGCCTTTTTATCCGATCGTGTTGTTTTCCCATGTATTTCCTGGGGTTCCCCAAGCGCACCAACCCCGTCTATTGAACACTGAGATGTGGGCGTGGCCTTGCAAAAATGGGTCCGGAAATACATGGGAAAACATAACACGATCGGATAAAAAGGCTTTTTATTAAAGAACACAATGCCGGCCAGGATTTCTACATTTCCGGCCAAGGAAAGCTATCGTTTGTGACTTTATTAAGCACTTTGTTTGTGAAATTTGAACGTTTGTGTAGTTTGTAGACGCGAACGGATTCGCGTGCGCAAACCGAGTTAAAGGGTCGGCCAGGACGGTCGTCAGATTATCAACGACCGTCCCGTTTCAGGGTTGGAACTTATCATGAGCATATTTTTGAGGTTCACACAAACTGTAACAAAGATATGTATTGACAACCAAGTGGTATGACCGTATACCTTCTTTCATATGGGATGATTCATGGTGTTTTCTGGTTTGTTTAGGATGAGGAGCAATGCAATAAATGATGAGGACTTGAGTTTGTTGCAGAGGATGAGAGGTGCTCCCATCAGCTACTTGGCCAACAGACCCCCTGTCGAGGTAGCTGTAGGAGGAAGCAGCTACCCACTTGGAAGTGGTTTGAGCCATCAGGTATAGGAAAAGCACTTGACTGAACAGTTCAGTTTGTTTAATCCAAATTTCATTCCACATAAGTACATGGACACAAGATTGTACCAACCAACCATTTATTCAAAACTCATTTTTCTGGTCTGTGTCAGAGTCAGACCCCAGGAAGATTAGCTTGTCATGGCAAAAGCTAATAAACAAAACATCACATAACTCAAAATGTATATAGCACTTTTCTGATAACCCAAATACATTTGACAAGGGGGGTAAGAGAGAACTAAGAATAAACTATTGTGTTTACATTAAGGGAAAGCAACCAAAAATAAAAATATATCACAAAACCACATGGAAATACTATGTGTGTGCACACACACACACACACACACACACACACACACACATATATACACACACAGTATAAGATCTCTCTCTCTCTCAGTCTCAAGTCAAGGAGTCACTCGTCTTTGATGATGTGTGGTTGGAAGTTGGACAGCATGCTAACCACATACCATATTTGATTTATGTTACTCAGACGAGTGAGCGGGATCTGACCAGAAATAATCTTAAAATTCTTTATTTTGCCAATGGCTCTTTCCACGTGAACTCTGTGTTTAGCTATTTTTTTGGTTATCTTAACATCTGCATGTGGCATCTGACGATTGGACCTGGAAAAAGGTGGAATGTTAAGTTTCAGACCAATATCTTCCACTTCTTTTTCAATAAGAAAACCCTTATCGGTCATTAACCCATCTCCTGCATTTAGGTAGCCACAACGAATCAAACCCTGCAGTTGCTCTATGAGATTGCATCTATTAAAGAGTTCTTTGTCTGAGATGGATCAAGTGAAGAGGGCAGACACATAGATGAGAGCACCTCGGGGGTCACAGGCAACCAGAGACTTGAGTGTGTTGGCAGACTTGTATGTAGAATACGTCATACTCTGCAAGACTAATGATGTAGGCTTCTCTATTTTTAGTTCTGTGCAGTCCAGTATTGCAAAGGTGTTTGGGAAGTCCTGTTTATAGTTAGCTGGCATGTTCTGTGAAATCACATCTCTGTGCGGCCAAATGGCTAGTTGGCCAAGTCTGTCATACATGTAATCTACCCAGGAGTTAAAAAGTGTGCTGACAGTCTGGAAAGGAATGTGAAATTTATGTGCCAGATCTTTGTGGTTAAAGTTTTGCCGAAATTTCATTAATGTGAATAAAAACTGACAACGCAAGGGCATTAATCGGATATGTTGGTCTACTTTTAAGTATGTGAGAGGAATGGGTGTTAGTGGGGCATCTGGATTATTAGGCAGTTTGAAAAATTCACACAAGTCGTTGAACTGATCATATGTGAATCCGGTGTTGTAATGGAAATAACCTGGGACAGAACTTTCATGTAATGTTTCTGGAGTGGTTGCACGTGCAGTTTCAAGTTGTTTTCTGAGCAGCTGGATGTGGGCATCCTTTGCATCCAGGTCCATTTTCTGTTGTTCCACTGTGTCCTTGAGGGTTGTCAGCTCCTCTTCATGGTTGAATGTGAGATGATGTGCCTCTGTAATGGTACAAATAACAAAAAAGAAAATCATTTAATCATGTGTTTCATTGTCTCCCTTATTACAGCTTCCTCTCATCTGCACAGCTCAACCAACACCACCTGCAAACCACCATTTCCCAGATTTTCCACTACCACCACAACCAACAGATGTCTGTACAGTTCTGAATAACAATTAAATGAATTACTACAATAACATAACCATCACTTTGTCTGAGGCAATCAACCTAGAACTTCAAACCAGACAACAGAACACATCAGACCTCTGGCATGGATACCACACACTATGGCCTTTTAGAGATAAAGTGTCCATCAAAAGACAACATTCAAGAGTGTGCGTATCTAAAGAGGCAGGCAGATGGGAGCTACAAGCTCAAAGAAAGCCACGCTTACCACTTCCAAATAATGGGCCAGATGGGACTCACAGGGATGCTATGGTGTGACTTTCACGTGATGTGCACAAATGACTTCCATCTTGAGCGGATTCATTTTGATACAGTTAAGTGGTGTGGGATGAAAAAAAAATTAGACACGTTTTTCTTTGACTATTTTGTTAGTAGCCACCAGGGTTAAATAAATGCACTTACCATTGATGGGGAGGTTTGAGGTGGATGCTGGTGCAATGTGTTGTTGTTGTTGTTGTGATGCACTTTCACTGAGGTTTGAGGTGCATGCTGGGGCACTGTGTTGTTGTTGTTGTGATGCACTTTTACTGAGGTTTAAGGGGGATGCTGGGGCACTGTGTTGTTGTTGTTGTTGTTGTGATGCACTTTTACTGAGGTTTAAGGGGGATGCTGGTGCACTGTGGTGTTGTTGTTGTTGTTGTTGTTGTGATGCACTTTCACTGAGGTTTGAGGTGCATGCTGGGGCACTGTGTTGTTGTTGTTGTGATGCACTTTTACTGAGGTTTAAGGGGGATGCTGGTGCACTGTGGTGTTGTTGTGATGATGCACTTTCAGTGATTGTTGAGGTGGATGCTTCAGCAATCGGTTCACTGCGGATTCTGTAGCACACACACACACAAAAAGACTGACTTTTGCATAGCGATCGGTGAGCCTTTGCCTCGATTAGGATTTATTTACTCATTGTCATTACTCCGGTAACACATTATGTTGTGTATGTACATTTCAAATGCATTTTCGTTTTCCTTTCTGCCTTGTTCTCTCGGATATTTCCAAACCACTACTCCACAAACATCACCATTACATTAAAGCACTATGAAATCAACTACTATGTCCTGATTTGCACAACAAACCTTTTGGCTGGAGGGTTTCTGCAGCCTCCCAAAAGTTCCCGTCTTTGCTGACCGTCAAACACAGGCATATTAGCAGCTACAGGATTGGGAAAGTCTGGCGTTGGTTGTCCATCCACAAAATGCTGAGAGGGGGAGACCAGTGATAGCGTCTTTGTTTACAACTTGCCTCAAATGACACAATACTGTCCTTACTCAAATGTTAAAACCAGTGATGCCGTGGTCTTGGGTCGCGCGTCGCGCACCCGACGACCCATATATTTTCTCAGCCGGGGTCTCGCACCCCCCCCCCCCCTCAAGTTAACACCTCGACAACTGTTTTAACAAAGAAACGAGCCTATATGCATATTATCAATAGGCCTGTATAGTAGGTGTTTTGAGCGACGTTCGAGACCCTCCCAAACATTGAATCACCACTGCACCACTGGTGAAACACAAGCTTTTATTCATAACCGTAACAGCAATGTATGTGGCATGCAAAAGCTGAGTGTGGTGTGTGTGCGTGCGTGCGTGCGTGCGTGTGTGTGTTTAACTAGATTGTTAGCGTTAGCATCTTACCTTGGAACAAACGTAATAGTTAGTAGTTATCTTTGCTGGCGTCAGCGGCTTCAGCGAGTCAGATCTTCCACACTGTTTAATCCATAAAAGACATTTCTCCAGCTGTGTTTTTGGTTTGGGGAAAGGGAAAAAAACAACACCACCCTCCAAACGTTCCGGATATCTTGCATCCGAGTTGCATTTCAAGTATACGCACCGCTTAGGCATTTTTGCTCTAGACAGCTTGGGAGCTTGCCAAGGCACCCGCCTTAGTAACCTGTCGTCTAGCGTGGCATTGGGCAAGGACGGCTTTAGGAGGGGCATAGCGATCGGTCAATTGTATCTGTGTTTTTGTATCGGCACTTTTGACCCACAAGGTGGCAGCCTCCAGGAAAAAAAAACAAATAGAAAGGGAATACTTAATTGCTCATAACAACCACACCAAGGGGTCTAATGAAGTACTGTCACACACACACACACACACACACACACACACACACACACACACACACACACACAATTAGATTAATCTGTCACAGTTGTTAGTTTCTTTTTTAATGTTGTAGAATTACTAGAATATTAAGATTAAAAGAAAATACATATTTTTCCTCAAGTCTTTATTTCAACTACACACACATTCACATTTCACAAAGAGCTTAATAAAGTCTCACACGTCAGTGTCTCCATACGGTACGGCGGCATTCTATAATTACACGCAGCCTCCGTATTCTACAATTAGAAGCCTTTTTATCTCATCATGTTCTGTTCTCATTTTCCCCAGGCGCACTACCGCCACCTAATGGACACTGAGATGTGAAATACTGGGAAAACATAAAAAAGGCTTCTTATTAAAGAAAACGGAGGATACGGGTAATTATAAGACGGCGGACCGTATTTAGACACGTGCGAGACTTTATTCAGCACTTTGTTGGTGAAATGTGAATGTTTGTGTTGCTGTAAGGGCGAAATGCGTCGCTCTGCTCCAACTCATGTGAACCCGGGAACGTGACGGTCGTGGCTAATAAAAAACAATCCCAGAGCGTCTTATCCGAGGCTAAAGGTTGATGTAGATTAATAAATAGACGCTGAATGGAGGCCCATGTCGGAGTTAGATCTCCAAACCCTCACACAGTGAGTGTGGTTTAAAAGGTTTTAAACTTGTAGTTTAGTAAACATCATCTTACCTTCTGCAGAGCACCGTGGTACGGCCGGTACATCAAACAGTTTAAATGCCCGCACATGCACCCTATTTAAATGCCTGATTGCATCACATCCGGTCTGAAGCCCCGCCTACTGCATCCGGTGTTTATTTTATTAGTGGCCAAGGCCACGAAGTGGCAAAATGCCACTCATTGATATTGGACTTCATCATTACTATTATTCTTCCGCCACTTTTTCTCTAGCGGCTAGACCGTGCAGTCGCTTTTTACGAAACTCGGCAGTATGGCAGAGGACTATGCCAAACGGCTAAAACGCGAAGCTCGCAACAATCGGCCAAAGGGTGGCGCTGTAGGAAGCCTTTGAAAAATGCCAACTTTGAACAGGTGTAGCTCATGCCCTGTTTCAGGTACAGCAATGAAACCTATATACACTTATGCGTCTCCTCATGCCGAACAACTTTTACACTCTGACTTTTGACCTCAGACCTTTACCTCTCCCACAATTTTGAATTATATGAAAAACAGTCAAAATGTATCTCCTCCTGGGATTTTCGCGTAACGTGCGCGAAACTTTTTTTACATGAACTTTGGACCAATACGGTCCGAGAAGTTAGGCGGATTTTCTTTAAAGCGAAACATTATTTTTTAATAATTCACTCAATGTTGCAGTTTTAAGCAAATTATTCTTCTGCCTCTAAATCATACAAGCAAAGTGACACGTTCATGGCATTTGGCAAATATGTAGAGGGTTAGTCCAAATATCACTGAAAGCAATCTTACTCCAATTGGCCAAAGGGGGGGCGCTATACGAAGCGTTTGAAAACTCAAACTTTAAAGGGGCATAAGTCATGCCTCGTTTCGTTTAAAGACATGCAACTTGGTTACACGCATGCCTTGACTCAAGCGGAAGCCATCCGTGTCTTTGTTAAGTAAGCTCCGTCCTTAGATTTTCCGCCATTTTGAGCAGTTTGTAAAACACTTAAACCCGCTTTTATTCCGGAACTTTCGCGTCACGTGCACGGAACCTTTTTTACATGAACTTTGGACCAACATCTAAAGATCTGTCAGATGGGATTTTTTTTAAATTGAAAAATGCATTTTTAATAATTCAATCAATATTGCAAGTTGTATGCCAATTAGTCTTCTGCCTCTAAAACATACATGCAAAGTAAAATTTTCATGATGAACTACTGTAGAGGGTTAGTCCAAACATCGCTGAAACCAATCTTACCCCAATTGGCCAAAGGGGGGCGCTATATCATTTTGAAAGAAGGCGTCAAGTACATTACATGAAACTTTTTTTTTTTTTTAATGACAGGTCTATTATGTGTGACTGCCGTAGTGTAGTGGTCAGTGCCTGTGCCTGATATACGGACGGTTGTGAGTTCAAACCCCGCATCGGGTTGAGTTGATGTTAATGGTATATTCAGTGATTGTATTTCATTCAAATAAAAATATAATTGGTACACTTTCCATTCATTCTCCTAACTAGAATGTGCGCTGACCATATAAGGACTTCCACCATGGCCCGTATTGCGAGCATAGCTAGATTCCGTTTTCAGTGGTGGCCAGCCAGTCCTCGACCAATCAGGGTAGAGTATGGCCATAGTTATGTTATGATGTTTAGTTATGATGGTCAAAATAAAAGTTTTGAGAACCACAGTCGCTCTGAATTAAGAACTTCTGCTAAATGCCTAGATTGTAAACTACTGAACTCATAAAATGCCACAGTCTCGTAGTAAATCATTATCATACATATCCTAAAGCTGGAGACGTAGGCCTACCGATATTCAGTGATTGGGTCTAATGATCAAAATTAGAACATCATAATGGTGTAAAAAATCTATAAAAAACTAAACATTGCCACGCTGTGACAAAATGACCCCCGGCCACTTTCATTATCACTGAATACACCTTTAACATCCTGTATGCCCTTGGCATGTGCGTATGTCAAACTCTTTAATGTTGACACGTCTGATCTAACTCCAGATCACGTTCATGTTTAAAATGAGCCCTTCTCTACCGGCCGTTATTTTTCTGTTCTGAGTGAAAGAAAATATGATCACTTGAAAATGTCAGAAATACTCAGATTACATTTACTCAGATTGATTTCACCCCAAGCCTCCAAAATATAAAAAAGAAATCAATAAAATCAAGGCACTCAGCCTACATAGAACTTTTTTTTTTAAACAAACATGGTTAACAGATCCTGTGGCTGCATAGTGTAGTGGTCAGGGCATGTGCCTTTCATGCACAAGGTCGTTGGATCGAATCCCGCCTGGGGTTTATATAAGCATAAAACCATGACATTTGGTAGACTTTACAGTTTGGTACAGAGTTTGGTTCCTTGAACAATGTCTGATATGGAGCCTTCCTAAAAATGTCCCCCAACCCCCCTTGATGCGTATTTTAATATCCGCCATTACTAAATAATGTGTTTTGCATCATAAATCCTGAAACAAGCATTATAATACAAACTGTCATGTCTACACCTATGTTGTGATTTCCAAGGATTGCAATGATATCATGAACCAGCTCAGTGGCCTAGTGGTTTGAGTGTCTCCCCTGAGACTGGGAGATCCGGGTTCAAACCCGGGTCGTGTCATACCAAAGATTCTAAAAAATGGGACCCAGTTCCTCCCTGCTTGAAACTCAGCATCAAGGGTTGGATTGGGGGTAACTCCCTGCGACATACTAGCGTCATGTCCAGGGGGTGTACTTGTACATCAAGCTGCCTTACGCTACAGAAACAGGAGATAGGCTCCTGCCCTATGAGATTCATGGCTCGGCCGATTCATATGGTCTTCATAGCTCAGCAAGGCTTACTATGTACATCATCAAACTACTATGTACATCATCAAACTGTCCAGGTGCATAGTATCACAGTTTTTTATGTCTGTTGCATATAGGCCTACAGTCTTTTGCATACATGTTGTGTAGAGGCCAATTTGTGCTTTTACCTATAACCACCGATTAGTGTAAAACTTTGTATGTACACTTCCCAGAGGCCAAGGAAAAACCTGTGCCCTGCATTTTTCACATCTGCCATTTATAGCGCCACCAGAAGGCCGACTTACAGTATGTAAAACACATTCTTCGATATTACTCCTTCAGATTTTATCCGAAAATCACACAAATCAGTACACAGTATCTCTACAGTGATGTAATCATGACAGATTTGTCCGATATCATATTCTATCTAATTGGCTAACATTGAATTCCAAGGTTTGCAGGATTGCAATGCTCCTTTTTGAATAAAATGTCTCAAACGCAGCCTGCTATGTGTGTGAGATTTTGCACACACATTCCCACTAGGCCAAGGAACAGATGCCACCCTTCTCACATTGGCCTGTTATAGCGCCACCAGTGGGTAAATTTTTGCAAAACACATTTTTTGGAACAAAATGCTTCAAATCCCGCATGCAGCGTCCGATTGCCGTGAAAGGCCCAAGAACACGTGGTACCCTTTTCACTTTGGCCTATTATAGAGTCACCACTAGGCAAAAAAAAAAAAAAAAAAAAAAACACCTGACCTGCCGGAGACCTGTTCGGAAGAACACTGCTTCCAGTTTTTCTTTGATTTGTTCTTTGCTTTCCCTTGATGCTTTTTTGCTTTCCTGCTTTTTCTGCCTTGGCCACTTTATCGCTGCTTGCAGCTATATTTGTTATTAATATTATTATTATTAGATAATACACTTTTTATTACTAATAAAAGTACTAAAAAGAAGCCAATACAATAATATAAAACTAGCTCTGTTACAGCTTGAGTAATAATCATAATAAACGGTTTTGAATAAACATGGTTCTCAGAGACTATTAATTAATTCAAGAAAGTAAAGCAAATATCTAGACCAGGGGTCTTAAACAGGGGGTCCGAGACCCTAGGGGGTCCTCAGAGTTACTACAGGGGGTCCTCCAAAATCTTTGATTGACAGAAACCTTTTTTATATTAACCACTTGAACCCTAGCGTCCATATTCTGAGAACTTTAGATGAAAATAGCAGATCTACAAGCTTGGGCGTTCTGGGTTCATCCTTGATGCAATAATAACATTTAGGCCTCCTAACATTCATTCAGGATATAAATATAAAGATTGTCCTTTTGGGTTTGGGGAGAAGCAAACATGTCCAACTGCACAACGCTGGTTTCTACAAGGAAGATCAAAGAAGGAATGGACACCGACGTCATTTTAGGCTCCATGGCCATCCGCCATGACACTTTGGGTGGCGGAGGTTTTCGGTGAATAACATTAGCGGTGCCACTTCCGCCACCCAAAAGTGTCATGGCGCATGGACCGTGGTGTGCCAACTTCCGGGAGGGTGTCTTCTCCTTCTTTGAGCCTTCTTGGGTTTCTACAGGAAGTGACAGCCCATATAAGGAGTGGTGTGGCTGACAAGTGCAACGGTGGCACTCTAGCACCCCGCTGTGGCACAATCCTGTATGTACACAAGCAGTAAAGACAACCACTATATTACACAGAACTGAGGACATAATCTGACAATTATCAATGTCAGAGACAAAAAGGTTCTTCTCAATAACTTAAAGGCAACATGAAACATATCAAATAGAAATACAAACATGAGAGCCAGCTACATTTTATTTGCAACACAATATTGCATCATATTGTTAAACGTTCCTTTGTATCAGTTATCATTTCTATAAATAAATGTGGTAGACACATTACAGCTCCATGTCCAGAATATCTTTTTCCCCCTCTTAATTTTCATCAGACAAAATAACACTGAATGGTTGTGTAGAGCCAGCAGTGGCGTCAGTTCAGAAAAAGCTAAGGTATGGCAACATGACTGGTGTCTTGCACGTGCACACCAGTCATGTTGCCATACCTTAGCAAAAGGCATGATACATTTATTTTAAGAAGTATATTTTATTGTTTTCCCCCCGTTTCTACGGTTTCTTGGGCTGGATATGGCAGCCTGGAACGGTTGTTCAATAATGCATTGCACCTGTGCAGCTGACCTGCGGAACCTGGGAATATACCATTCCCAGGTTCCAGGTCCAAGTGACCAGATTTTTGCATTTGTAGTTATTTTACTGTAATTTAACAACATAATAACCAGCACAGATAGACAAAGAGACATTCATGGATTTATATTTAAAAGTAACTTTTATTTCCCCCCCTGGACCCAGGGTATGGCAGACAGCTGCATACCCCTGCCATACCCAATTGACGCCCCTGGGTTGAAGGTACGATTCCAGCTCTCAGCAACGTTTGGACGTGTCCCTGAGCAAGGCATCAGCTGGGTGAAGCTGGAACTGAGGTGATAGCTATGAATACAACACAAACACAAACACTACATATACTGTACATACTGTACTATACTGTACATATACTGTACATCAGGGACGTGCTGGGCCCCTGATTCAGCCCGGGAAAAAGAGTTGGAGAGGCCCTCATTTTTTTTATTTTGTTTTTATATTTCGTCGTTGTCGGGTGGAAATCTTATATGTCCAAAACCGTTTGTTTTGTATTTATCATTTTAAAAATGAATTAAACGAGTGAAAACAGCCGATCTACAAGCACACAACGCCTCGCACCGCGAGGCATTGTGTGCTTGTAGATCTGCTGTTTTCACTACTTTTGTGCAACTGCCTTGTATGATGAAGCAGGGCTTTGCTTTGCGAAAAAATTTATACAGGTATCTGTCCGACAGTGACGATTTACTTTGTTGGCCACCCAGCCCCCAAAATGGAACGAAGGCCGACATTTTTTTTTTTTTTTTCCTAATGGCCGGCCTGGACCGTCCGGGAATGAACCGGCCGTTCAAGAGTTGTCCCCATTTTCCCAATGGCCAGCTCGTCCCTGCTGCACAGTTCAATGATGCCCATTTTGCAGTCACAGAGTGATTTTCTTTAAGACTGCTGTGGTAAATTAGCCTAGAATTATTGAAAGCTTTAACTATGGAAAAACAGCAGATGTACAAGCTCACAGCGCGGCTGTGCAAATCTTTGAATACATGTATTTTTTTTATGCGAACGTTTGTAACTCACATTTTGCTTCTGGGTGGTCCCTGGAACTGAATATTTTGAGATGGGGGGGCGGGGGTCCGTTGCCAAATACATATAATTTTGGGGGTCCTTCACATGAAAAGGTTTGAGAACCACTGACATAGTAGTCTCTCAAGAACAGACTAACTGAGCTCCAGTTGAATGATAAGGACCTTTTCTTTGACAATGGCTGGCCAGATTGCTGACATAGAAACATAGGGTTTTTCAAAAAACCTTAGGATTCAAAAGACACTTATAGAATCGGGTCAAAATTCTAATTTTCACGTTTTTTTTCTTTTTTTTTAGCAAGCTCACGTGCCGCGATGTGAGCTTCTATATCTGCTATTTTTCAATAGTTAAAGCATAGAATGATACACAATAGTGTGTACCCTTTCTAAATGGGTTAAACAAAGCAAAGATTATGTGACATCCATTAAAAACAAACAAACAGGTAAAAAACATATCCACCTGATCCAAGGCATGTTTGGGGTCATGTTATCATCTTCTTGATTCAGTGTTTACAACGTTTTCAGGCCAGGGACCCCTTAGTTGAGAGAGAAGTGAAGCAGGGACCCCTTAGTTGAGAGAGAGATGAAGCAGGGACCCCTTACCTGAGAGAGAGATGAAGCAGGGACCCCTTAACTGAGATGAAGCAGGGACTCCTTAGTTGAGAGAGAGATGAAGCAGGGACCCCTTAGTTGAGAGAGAGATGAAGCAGGGACCCCTTAGTTGAGAGAGAGATGAAGCAGGGACCCCCACAACCTGTTCATAGATTCCATATAGTTTCATTGTTTGACAGCACAATCATCAGTGTATTTTGGATTCATGTCAATTTGTGTTTTCAGATATTTAACCACTTGAACCGTCAATACTTAATAAACTTGACCTTTCACTCTGTACTTAGTCTGCTCTTTTTCCCCTCTACACCAAACCTCTTAGCTGAAAATAGCCGATCTACAACTTGTAGATCTGCTATTTTTGGCTAAAGTTCTCAGAATATGGACGCTAGGGTTCAAGTGGTTATAAAAAAGGAGGAAAATAGCCGATCTACATCTGTGACACGTTGTGAGCTTGTAGATCGTCTAATTTCAAATAGCCTTTGTATAAAATAGGGCTAAAGTGGTTCATGTATGTTTTATAATATTATAATTTATATCTGTAAAGTAATTAGCAACTCAAGTTTTCAAACAAATGTAGTGGAGTAAAAGTACAATATTTGGATCCAAGATGTAGAGTAGAGTAGAAGTATTGGACATTTGAAATACTTGAGTAAAGTACAAATACCAGTAAAAGTACTTTCCAGCAGTGTGATTTAGAAGGTGTTTTAGAATGTCCCTCAGGTCTAAAACTAAAGATGAAAGTGAAAAAGTATCCTTGTAAAAGTACAGTATTGTAATGAATGTAATGGAACTACTTCTACAGGTACTGGGAGCGTGGTGGAGGAGGATCAGACTGTGCTGCCTATTGGAGTGGGCATGGATGGTTCGATCAACCATGTACTAAAACTTACCGTTGGATGTGTGAAAAGGTTGTGCAGTGAAATCACTTTCACATTGCATCAGTTGTGTGTTGTGTTGCTACAGCTACATGATAAGTGTCAACAGCTGGTCGTTTATGTGTTTGCTTTGCTTTGTCTGCCTTGTAATTCTAACACATTTATTCAATTCAAAGGAGCTTTATTGGTATGAGAAAAAACAAAAAAAAACAAACGTTTAGCATTGCCAAAGCAAGGGTCAAAATATAATAAAAACAGTTGAAAACGGGTAACATAATTCTATAGGCCTACAGTTGGAGGGGTGGTTTTATACATGTTGTTTATACAGGGTAGAAAGAAACACAAAGCAGCATTTCTTTCTCTAAACAATTCAATAGTAAACCTAAAATAAATATTAAAATGCATTTAAAGCTATCAGCTGTGTTTATGTGCAGTAGGTCTATAGAGGTCTACTCAGTATGTAACCATTATGCTACTGTATGATCATTTATATCATTATATTTTACATTATGTAGTTAAACAGAGCCTATAGAATGTCTGTGTCATTTTAATATCATGTCTCATGCACATTAATGAAGTGTGATGTTTTCTTAAAACACTGTATTTCTCACAACACAATACTGGATTTAAATTTTAGTTTTAGGTATTTGATTTCATTCTATTTTCCATGTAAGTTTCATAATGAAGATAGGATTTACTTTAGAATTCTTTGCTGTATTTTATTTTATTTTCAAATCTTTCCTGTAACACAAGATCGTTATAGTTGTTCTTGTTTTCTTCTTTTTAGTCTGAGCATTAAAAAAATAATAAAAAAAAATCATTAAAGCCTGTTTTAATCTTTGGTGTGTGATGTTACTGACAGCATGTTGAGTTGCTAGTGCCATCTAGTGGTAGACTGAGGTACAGTCAGTGTGTTAGTAGTAAGTAGCCTACATACTCATGTATCTCCTGTACTTCAGTACTGTAGCCTACTTTAGTACAATCTTGAGGTATTTGTACTTTGCTTGAGTATTTCCAATTTCCAATATGCCTACTTTCACTTCTACTCCACTACATCTAGGATCCTGTTATTGTACTTTTACTCCACTATACAATTCTTAGACAACTTCAGTTAGTAGTTACTTTGTAGATTTAGATTTGCATTTGCCACTTCTAGTCCATGAGCCCATTTCTGAATTTTCATTAACGGGGGACATTCAAGGTGAAAAAATCTAGTTTGGTATTTTGAAAAGGTCTTTATCCCTAGATAATATTTCAACATGATAGCCCTTCCCAAGTGGTAGCTTAGTCACAGTTATCAGCCTTCAATGACACCAACCACAGATCCACAGAATCAAAAAACGTCTAACTGTTTTTTGAATAAAGCATGTCATACAGAGGAAAAACACATTGTTCAACCTCTTTGATTCACTTATTTCACTTATTTAACCACATGAACCCTAGCATGGGGTAAACATTCAACAAATGGCATCTCTACAAGCTCGCAACACCTCACGTTGTGATACCATGTGCTATTTTTATTGAAAAGATTTGGTGTAGAGTGAAAAAGGAGTGGACCACGTATACATGTTATGTCAACATAACATTTTGTGCACGTGACTCGAAAATTCCAGAATAAAAGCGGGTTTAAGCGTTTTACAAACTGCTCAAAATGGCGGAAAATCGAAGGGCGGAGCTTACTTAACAAAGACACAAATGTCTTCTGCTTGAGTCAAGTACGTGTGTAAGCAAGTTGCATGTCTTCAAACGAAATGAATCATGACTTATGCCCGTTTGAAGTTTGAATTTTAAAATGCTTCATATAGTGCCCCCCTTTGGCTAATTGGAATAAGATTGTTTCAGTGATATTTTGACTAACCCTCTACATCTTTGCCAAATGCCATAAACGTGTAACTTTGCATGTATGATTTAGAGGCAAAATAATAATTTGCATAAAATTGCAATATTCAGTTAATTATTTAAAAAATAATGTTTCACTTTAAAAAAGATTTGGTTGATCAGTTTGACCGTATTGGTCCAAAGTTCATGTAAAAAAGGTTTTGTGCGCGTAACGCAAAAATCTCAGGAGGAGATAGATTTTTACTGTTTTTCATATAATTCAAAATGGTGGGAGATCTAAAGGTCAGAGGTCAAAAGTCAGAGCGTAAAAGTTGTTCGGCATGGCTGTACCTAGAACAGAGCATGAGCTATACCTGTTCAAGGTTTGCACTTTCGAAGGCTTCCTACAGCGCCACCATTTGGCCGATTGCTGTAAAAAGTAATAGCACACGTCGCCACAGTAAGCTGAACACATTGATGTTTTTATTTTCATTTTCTGTCTAAGTATGTAGTAGAAAGGTGCCAAAGTTTTTGAGGAGAACTTGATATGACTGCTATGTATGATAGATAAATAATGACAATATCTAAAGTGTGCTCGCCTTACAGGCGAGCCCACAATGAACATAATCATAAACTCCATATTATACTATTATACTTTCAGTATATTATACTATCAGTTTCCCTTCAACTTCTACATCCACCTCCACCTCCCACTGATTATTGCAGGTTTCACTGCACCAACTACCTGCACTACTGTTTCCAGGAGGATTATAAAGTACATTTCTTGTTTCCAACACCAGTTTGCATAGCAGATGGTATAATTTCATTGAAACAACAAACATATCAGTGTCAGTGGACTCAAGCTGGAGTTTTGTACCACTTCCATGTGGCCCAGCTACTTCATGGAAGATGGGAGATCATGGATGTCAAAACACTACATACGGGTAGTTTTCACTATAATCGTTGGTCTGTTGGCAGGGGAAAGCATTCAGTGGTAGCATTCTGGTTGCTGATCAACATCAGTTGTGCACATGGTGAAACCTGAATACAGACCATGTCTTGTGTTTAGTAGGGTTTGATACCTTCAAGGTTTGTCCCAGGTTTAAAGTCATCAAGGTGACCTGTCATCTTGAGGACATTATGACAAGATATTGTTTTATGGACATCTAAACTGACATAGACCGTAAGATCCTTCTCCATGAACTAAAAGCAAAACATACCTATGTGAGGTTAGGGTTAGGTTTAGGTTCAAAACATACCTATGTGAGGTTGGGGTTAGGTTTAGGTTTAGGTTTAAAACATACCTATGTGAGGTTAGGGTTAGGTTTAGGTTCAAAACATACCTATGTGAGGTTAGGGTTAGGTTTAGGTTCAAAACATACCTATGTGAGGTTAGGGTTAGGTTTAGGTTCAAAACATACCTATGTGAGGTTAGGGTTAGGTTTAGGTTCAAAACATACCTATGTGAGGTTAGGGTTAGGTTTAGGTTTAAAACATACCTATGTGAGGTTAGGGTTAGGTTTAGGTTCAAAACATACCTATGTGAGGTTAGGGTTAGGTTTAGGTTTAGGCATAGTATTTTTCACCAGGTTAACATCACCAGATTCTGACCAATGGGAGGGAGGAACAATGAGACCAATGCCATGGCACCATAAATGTATATACGTAGCTTTTCTGGGTTTCAGCCTGATTATTTCATAATTTATGCAAATATGCTTAACTCATACTCTGCGATCCCCGTCGAAACTGTTGATTTCCCGCTGTACCTCTCTGCGATGCCCGTCGTTCCCAGAAATTTAATTAGCTTTAATCATTATGAAACAATCAAAAGTATGATCGCTGTATATCGCCGTTTCCGAGTCTTATGCCTCATTCACACTACAGATATATAGTTGAACGTTTTGCTTGGTAATTCAATGTAATCTCAATGGAAACCAGCTTTAAAGGCTGGATTCCAAGGACAGCCGACACGCCCAGCCTTTAAAGCTGGTTTCCATTGAGATTACATTGAATTACCAAGCAAAACGTTCAACTATATATCTGTAGTGTGTACACAGTTTAAGGCCCGCCTCCTAACTGTATCCGGTCGTATTTCCTGTTTAGACCGGATCTAGGTTTCCATATCCAGTCTGAGAGCCCATTGCAGCTGCCGTCCCATAGGTTTGCGTTGTAAACAGAGGAAGGAGCTGCACGGCCATATCTTCGTCTTTTTTCACGCGTTTTTTTATATTTGATAGTTGTTTGATTCTTGTGCCCGCCTGGCATATGATCCGCGCACATATCGTCTGCTATGTGCGCGAACGTGCCCACGTGTTACCATAGCGCACAGCTGGCTGTATCCAATGTTTTCTTATGTAAATACTGGCGGATTCAGCTGGATACTGCCTGGCAACGGATTTGTCTATTCCAATGGATTTTTTATTTTATTCGAAAGCTGTCATCTTGTCTACCGGTCTACTACATGAGTTGCGCACAGATTATGCACTATGCGTGCACGTGCCCACGTTAAAAGGTAAGGACAATTTGGCAGCTGCTTACTACAGCTATGTTTAAAATGGCAGCAAAATTGTCAAAATGGTTAATAATTTAGTTATGGCAAGATAAGAATTTAATTTTAGATCAACTTTCTAAGTTAAGAAGAAGCCAAGTTATTGTAATTTCCTGTTTTGGGGAATAAATAGCTAATTATGCAAATCAATTGTTATTTTAGGCCGACATATTTACATACATTTTGTAACATACATTCATATGGCATAGCCTTTGTGTGTGTGATAACAAGTGTGAATCAAACATAATACTATACACAAAACAATGTTTCACATTAAGCTACTCTGCTCATCTGGGAGCCCCCCCCCCCCACCCTAACCCTAACCCCCCCCCCCCCCCCCCCCCCCCCCCCGCAGGATAACCAAACGCTCAGATTTCAAAGATAAAATGCTTACTGAAGGCTCGCGGGTGTCAGAATACCTGCTGCTCAACCAGAATTAACCGTACCTTCCGTATTGTTTAATAAAAAAAGCATTTTAATGCGATCATTTTCAGTTTTCCTTGTATTTCCTGCTTTTGTGCATCAGCCCCATCTATCGGTTGTAACCTGCTTAGTTTGACCTGATTGTCCGAGGTCTTTTAGTGCAGATAGGCCAGAGAAGGACATAACATAGCAAAAATAGCTGATCTACAAGCTCAGTGTTCTGACAATCCACTGGAAATCTACTGTCTTGCCAATGACAGGACGTGTTTTGAAATGTCACATCTGTCGCTTAAAGTTGTACCATGTAACTTTTTTTATAAAACAAATCTTAAAATTGTCCTAACTGTTAAATCGCTAAAGTTTTAGAACACCCACTCCGTTATTTTCAGCTTCTGAAGCCTTCTCTTTATATGTTTTCTATGATCCTGGCCGTGGACCGGATTTCGCGCCAAAATGACGTAATCTGCATCATCTGTATACGTTGTGTATACGTTGCCCAATCACATCGCCGATCATGCACACATGGTACACTACCGGCCAATCACAGCTTATCTGCTCTGGTCTCCAGGAAGCGCCTCCGCTTGGCTACAGTGTTTACCACAAGAGTGTATGGCTGCAGGGGTGGAGTCACCTCTCTCAGCAGAAATCTTTCTTGTCAGACCTCTCGTCTCAGGTACAACCATAACAACGGCAAGTCTACAGGGTAAAAAATCTTAAAGGAAGCTGCGTTCCACTGTACTGTGGCTTGTCTGCCTTTTTGGAACACGGAAAATAAAACGTTTCTTTACAATGAAAAGTAACTTTTAATAATAAATAACAGTAGGCTATTGCATTAATTCTTATTGCCAAAAGTTCCTCTTCAAACCTTTATTCAAACTGGAAAATAACATTACAAAAAAGAAAAAGTTCTTAATAATGAAAAATAACTTTTAATAATCAATATTAGTGGCGAGGGACACCCGGGGACCCCCCCTGAGGACCGGCGGTCCGCGAGAGACACCCCGGCACGGTGACTCACGGTGGCCGTGAGTCGGCCGGCCTGCGGGGGTCCCTCGCCCGGCTCGCCCGCCAACCACGGGGCGACCGCAGCGACGGTCCGTGAGACCCCCGCCCAGTGGAGGGTCGCCGCCTCGCCGGCGACGGTCCCCCGCACGGTGGCCGTGAGTCGGCCGCCCTGCGAGGGTCTCTCGCCGCTGACCACGGGGCCGCTGACCGTCGCCGGCGACCCTCCACCGGAGTGTCTCTCGCTCTCTCGCGGACCGCCGCTCCTCAGAGGGGGTCCCCGGGGATCCCTCGCCTCGCCTCGCCGCTGATATTTATTAAAATAAATTAACTAATTATTAAGAAATGTGTTATTTTCCAGTGTTCAATAATGGTTTGAAGAGGAATTTTCTGCAATAATAATTTATCCATGTAGCTGTCTCTAAAAACGACTGGGTACCGGTGGCGGTGTTGGTTGGCGAAAACAGCCGATCTACAAGCCCACAAAACGTTGCGCTTGTGATGCGTTGTGAGCCTTGTGAGCTTGTAAGTCTGCTGTGTGACGTCACTCGTAAGCGCCGGAAGCGCGCCGACACACACTTCCGTTCTGAGACGAAAGGTCTGACAAGAAAGATCTGCTGAGGGAGGTGTCTCCAGGCCTGCAGCCATACCCGTCTCGTTTACCATGGTGAAGGATTTTAACCTCTTAATCCACAAATCCTGGCCAGAAAATTACGTTCTACCATGCGTTCTACCCCTCCACGGATTACTATCGGTCGCGGTGGTTTGCGGCGCCGCTCCGGTGGTCCGCGGCGGTGGTCCGCGACGACTCCGGCCGAAAAACGGCCGAAAAAAGCAATACCGCTACTGACCACTAGTTGAACTTACACAGTATAGCTTTAACACAGCGGGTGCCCACGTGGTGTCTACGCGTCAATTTCTTTGATGTCGCTGGAGGCCCAACAACGTGTTTGACGCGTTTACTGTATTTACAGTATAACTTTATATCTCACCGTTACGTTGGGGCTGCGCCTGGATGTAGCCCATTAGCCGCTAGTCGCTTCGAGTCGACGCTGAGAGCATCGCGCGGCCGTTTTTCTCCATATACTCCAATGCATTTCCCCATCTTTAAAGCCCTTTATCTCCGATGTTTGTTTTATGGCTAAAACTGTGGCCGCATGCGGCATAATGTATAAATTTGATCGGCAATGAACAGCTATGAATCTACACTAGTCCCTACAGTAAGTTACACAATAACATCCTGTCTGCGCTCATGTGACCAAGTGACGTCATCACGCATGCATTGACGCAACAGGGCCCTGTAGAACCGTGTATTCTTCTATGGAAGTGCTATGGGGGCACTCAGAGGGGATGACTGGCGCCACCTAGTGGGCAGTCGATGTGTTAAGAGTAGACCACTGGTTCTTAAGAGTAGACCACTGGTTCTCAAACTGTTTTGGTTGCAGTTCCCCTTAAACTGATATCTGAAGCCCAGTTCCCCCTTCCCCCGACTACAGCCTTTAGCTTAAAACATTGACATCAACAGTCCAGTCCAATGCCAATATGTTCACAATAAAACAGCATAATGGCAAATAAACATTGTTTTCTATTCTATAACAGTTACTACTAGTCAAGGTATTGATGTCATTTGGTTTAACAATTTACAGATTAGCAGCTTCACACAAAGACTGTCAATGTTTTGTCATTACCATAACAGTAAAATACATGTTCCCATGTTCTCCTGTATCCCCTGCAGTACCCCCACGTACCCCTAGGGGTACACGTACCCCCATTTGAGAACCAATGGCTAAAGCTGGTTGCACATTGCTGCGTTTTTGTCTCCACCAGCCGAAGGCAGGGGGAGAGTATGTTTTCGCCCCTGTCCGTGCGTCCGTCCGTGCGTGCGTGCGTGCGTGCGTGCGTCCGCGCGTCCGTCCTCCGAGTTTGTGTACAGCTAATCTCCGGCGCCGTTGGCCCGGTCGCTGCCAAAGTGAGCACACACATTCCCAGGATGCCAATCTAGAACCTCTGCCCTAAATTTTTCAAATGGGCCTTGTGGCCCATGTTCGCAAAACACATTTCTGTGCACTACTCTTACATTTTCTTTCAAAAATCCTACAAATCGGTAGACAGTATCTCTACAGTCATGTGATTGACACGGATCTGTCTGATTGTCCATATTCCATCCTGATTGGCTGATATTGGCTTTCAAAGTTTGTAAGATTGGTCCATTTTGGACAAAATGCCTCAAATCACAAACGCAGAGTGCGATTAACATGAAATCGCGCACACACGTTCCCACTAGGCCGAGGAAGAAATGCCACTTCAAATTTTTTAAATCAGCCTCATGGTGGCGCTATAACAGGCCGATTCATGGTTTTACGTATAACTCCACCGATCAGTTTCAAACTTTGTAAGCGCACTCCCTGGATGCCAATTCAGAACCTCTGCCCCACATTTTTCACATGGGCCTGTTCTAGCGCCACCAGGAGGCCAATTTGTGCAAAACTACCTTTTGGCAAGTACTCCGACAGATTTTGTCCAAAAATTATGCAAATCGGTAGACAGTATCTCTACAGTCATGTGATTGACACGGATCTGTCTGATTGTCCATATTCCATCCTGATTGGCTGATATTGGCTTTCAAAGTTTGTAAGATTGGTCCATTTTAGACAAAATGCCTCAAATCACAAACGCAGAGTGCAATTAACATGAAATTGCGCGCACACGTTCCCACTAGGCCGAGGAAGAAATGCCACTTCAAATTTTTGAAATCAGCCTCATGGTTTTTATAGCGCCACCTAGACACATTTTTGGATATTACTCCTTCCGATTTTACCCAAAATGAACACAAATCAGTACACAGTATCTCTATAGTCATATGATCAAGACGGATCTGTCCTGGATTAAATATTCCATCCTGATTGGCTAAGATTGGCCTCCAAACTTTGCAGGATTGATCCGTTTCAAACAATATGCCTCAAATCAAACACAGCGTGCAATTGTAATGACATTGTGCACGCACATTCGCAAAAGGCCAAGGAAGAAATTACACTACAAAATGTTCAAATCAGCCTCATGAAAGGTCTAAGATTGGTGAAGAACACATGCCACTCTTTTTACATTGGCCTATTATAGCACCACCAGGACGCATGGCCTGGTGGAGACCTGTGCTCGGAAGAGCACTTCTTCTAGTTTCTTTTTCTTTTGCGAAATGCGTTTTTCAGGGCAAGGAGAGAGAGAGAGAGAGAGAGAGAGAGAGAGAGAGAGAGAGAGAGAGAGAACAACATTTTATATATATTTATTTTCTTTAAATGTTTTTTGATGCAGTAATATACATATATTTTTGTTAGTTTTTTTTTCTGATGTTCAAAACAAAACATTCAATCAAACCCTGGTTTTATCTTAACCTGAGCGAGACGTCTCTATGTGAGAAACGCCCTCTGACAAGACATCTCATCCGCTGCTGTTACATCACTGAAGATAACCCCCCCCCCCCCCACCCCCCACACACACACACACACACACACACAGATAAAAGTCCCAAAAATATAACAATTTCTCTCTTTTCCCCCCCACCCCTCCTCCCCTCCTGGCCTGTTTATTTATCCAGCGTCGGCGCCCCCTCCTGGCCACGTCACCGTGTTTACAGGTGAGTCTGGGGTCTCGGTGCGTGTGTGGGGGTGGGGGCGGGGGGGGGGGCACGGCGTAACCATGACGACAGACAAAGACAGGAAGGAAGTTTCGGACGGTTTGAACTCGGTCGTCATCACAACCTGAGGCTGGACGGCTCTTAAGGTCATGCAGGGGTCAAAGGTCGTGGCTCCTAACATCCTCACAGAGATGATGACCCCTCCCTCCCTGGCCTTGTGCAGCCAGGGTTACTCATCTGGTCATCATCTGAGGCAGAGACAGTTCTTGGACCCAGAGGCGTCAATTGGGTATGGCATTGATTGATTGATTGATTGATTGATTGATTGATTAATTGATTGATTGATTGAAGACGTTATTGTCAGTTTGCATAGGAAAAGGTACAGTTTCATGACGGTACAGTTCACTGGTACAAGGTCTACTAAAAGGAGATCCATGAAAAGACTAAGCTTATTTCCACAGGAAACCATTGAAGTATCTCATATAACATTGAATGACAGACGAATAGAACACAGTACTATGCAGTAGATATAGTCAAGAAAAATAAATAAAAAGAAAGAATAAACAAAAAAACTGTATATACAAAGAGGGGTCAGGGGAGGGTAGGGCTGGGCTAGGTTTGTTTTTACCAGTTCCAAACGGCTGCCGCCTGTAAGTGGTTTTTCAGGGCGATTTTAAAGGATGCTAGGGAACCACACTCCTTTATGGCCTTCGGTAAGGCGTTCCACATATTGGTGGTATAGCAGAATAACGAGGCAGGGGTATGCAGCTTCCATACCCTGGGTCCAGGGGGGGAAATAAAAGTTATATAAATCCATGAATGTCTCTTTGTCTCTCTGCGCTGGTTATTATGTTGTTAAATTACAGTAAAATAACTACAAATGCAACATTTAACAAAATGGTCAGTTTAACAAGGTATTATAATTATATTCTCCCCATCTAGACAGAATGGTATATTCCCAGGTTCTGCAGGTCAGCTGCACAGTTGCAATGCATTATTGTTAATTGTGGCACGTTTACTAACATGCCAAGTTTAGCTGCACTTGAACAACCATTCCAGGCTGCCATATCCAGCCCAAGAAACCGTAAAAACGAAAAAAAATAAAATAAATGTATTATGCCTGTTGCTAAGTAATCCGGTATCTGGCCTGTAGACCCGTTCGCAATTTGGTGTTAGGGGAGTTTCTCACTGGAACTGAGTCAGTGGGTCCCTAGACATGAAAAATCACAGAGGTGCTCTGTGCTCGGTTTTGTTATAAATGAAAAACAAATCAATAAAAGTGCTAGTAAGGAACAAAATCGTTTTTGAAAAATGACATTGACATTGATATTTTAAAGACATGATGATCCTAAATTGTCAAATAATATCAACAATGAATTGTACATGTCAGAATTAGTTGAATTAGAGCTATTGCACCTGTTTTCACTCCTAACAATGGCCAAGTTATGGCCATGGTTTTCAAAAATGGAGGTATTGCATGTGCATATACAAAAAAGTTGGATTTTCATTATAGCCGGCCATATTTGGTTTGGCCATTGCGCCATTCGTGCCACTATGGCGGACGAGCACCTCAGTGATTTCTCATGTCTAGGGACCCACTGACTCAGTTCAGGTGAGAAACTCCCCTAACACCAAATTGCAAACGGGTCTACAGGCCAGATACCGGATTAAAGGTATGGCAACATGACTGGTGTCTTGCATGCGCGCGAAGGCGCGCGACACCAGTCATGTTGCCATACCTTAACTTTTTCTGAACTGACGCCACTGTCTCAACCTGTGGGTCGAGGTTCCCAGGGGGGGGCAATGTGCACAATGTGCAACATTGTTTTCTCACTCAACAGTAAACAAACCAACAGACATTGATTGATTGATTGATTGATTGATTGATTGATTGATTGATTGAAGACTTTATTGTCAGTTTGCATAGGAAAAGGTAGAGTTTCATGACGGTACAGTTCACTGGTACAAGGTCTACCAAAAGGAGATCCTAGAAAAGACTAAGCTTATTTCCACAGGAAACCATTAAAGTATCTCATATAACATTGAATGACAGACGAATAGAACACAGTACTATGCAGTAGATATGTAAAGAAGAAAAAATGAAAGAACCAAAAAAAAAAGAAAGAGAGAGGCTGGGGGGTGGGGGTAGGGGGGGTGGGGTAAAGACAGTGTAACATTGTATCTGATAAGCTGGGGGGTGTAGGGGAGGGGGGGTGGGGTAAAGACAGTGTAACATTGTATCTGATAAGCTGGGGGGTGGGGGTAGGGTGGGGTAAAGACAGTGTAACAGTGTATCTGATAAGCTGGGGGGTGGGGGTAGGGTGGGGTAAAGACAGTGTAACAGTGTATCTGATAAGCTGCTCCATTCTTCTGTGAGGAAAGGGAGGAGTGACTTCTGTTCTGTACTTCCTGTGTCTGAGCAGCCAATCAACCTTTGACCCCCGAAACCTGTTAGATCACTTTATGTGTTTGTTTATCCAACAGCCTGGGAAACCGTTTAGTTGTACCGTATGTTTAGTGAACAACCTGTGAAACCAGGGACGTGCTGGCCATTGGGAAAAGCGGGACAACTCCCGAACGGCCGCTTCATTCCCGGGCCGGTCCAGGCCGGCCATTAGGAAAAATTCAACTGTTTGCACAAAAGTAGTGAAAACAGCAGATCTACAAGCACACAACGCCTCTTACCACTAGTTTAAATCATTTTCAAAATGATAAATACAAAACAAACGGTTTTGGACGTACAAGGTTTCCACCCGACAATGACGAATTATAACTCATGTAATTGGCCCACTGGCTTGTCACTTGTCATGATCTGAAATGGCAAATCTTTGAGTAGCAGCAGCAGCTATAGAGAGAGATGTCTCTCTATAGCGCGCAATGAGGGCCTCTACAACTCTTTTTCCCGGGCTGAATCAGGGGCCCAGAACGTTCCTGTGTGAAACGTGTAGTTGTACTGTGTACCGTATGTTTAGTGAACAACCTGTGAAACTATACTGTACACTATTTACAATTTAAGCATTTAAGCAGACGCTCCTAATTCAGAGCAACTTAGAAAAAGCAAAAAAATACATCAATGCAAGAAGCAAGATGAAATGGTAGGCTTATCTAAAAAAAAAACAGGTTGACCAAGCAGCTAAAAAAAACAAAAAACTATCTAAATTACATGTATGGTCATTGAGGCTAGGTTTGATTGATTGATTGAAGAATAGAAGTTTGCAATAGAAAAAAGTGCAGTTTCATGACAGCACAAATCACTGGTACATGGTCAACTAAAAGGAGATCCTAGAAAGCCGAGGCTTATTTCCACAGGAACCACAGTGTTGGGCAGTAACAAATTACTAATAATATATTACTGTAATATTATTACTTTATCCAGTAACGAGTAGTGTAAGGTATTACTCTGTCAAAAACGGTAATATATAACGCTTTACTCCGCCAAAAAAACAACTCGTTACTCGTTACTCGTGCCTCGCTGGCCGGAGAGGAGAGCACTCAGAGCAGCGCATGCAGCTGCTTAATTGACGGTCGTTAACTTCTTTTGATGTTCTCTGAGAGCCTAGGTCAACTTAGCCTCGTGTAGCCAGGCTTACTCATCGCCGAAGAGAAAAGCCTGGTGACAATAGAAGGCAGAAAGCGTTCAACTTCCGCCGTAGGAATTTCACCGGAAGCTGTATTTTATTCACGGTGCGGTGTTCCTGCAAACGTATTCCCTGCACGAAATTAACTCTGGTCTACGTCTCCTGCTCCGTCGGTTGCACTCGCAATAAACAATATACAAACAAAAACCTTGATTCAAGCAATGTTACACCTATTAAGAGTGAGTTAAGAGCTACAATCTATTTTAGTTGTTTCGCTGGGGAATGTAAACAGACCCGCACCGCATGACGTAACGTCCGTTAAACGCAGACTTCCACTAGAAATCTTGGAACACACCGGAAGGCATATTGTCTACAGGGTGGACCTCTAGTGGTCACACTGTGCTTTTATGATCTCTAGTAGTGGCATATTGTCTACAGGGTGAGCTGAGGGAGGGATCACCTGTAGAAGGGTCTACAGGGTGAGGTCAACTTGACACAGAGTTGCGCAGCGAGTGGTAGATTGCGTCGCAACACACACACACACACACACACACACACACACACACACACACACACACACACACACACACACACACACACACACACACACACACACACACACACACACAGTGAGCCCCTCCTCTTCTCATTTACACACAACGACACACAGGGAGAAGTAGTTTCTCTTCATCTCCGTGGTGCTGGATTGTTTTTCAACTTACAGATACTCCTAATAAAGTAGGCTGCTTTCTGATTAGGCCTATATCCTTTATTCTGAGTTAAAGACCATAGGGTCAAAATTACTGACAGTTTTAAATGTCTTGTAAAATTGCACTGATCACATGTCAAATAAAGCTTGTTTGGCTGATTGGAGACTTATTTTTCCAATAAATTGGATTATGTTCTAAAAGGAGCTGGCTAAACAGATTGTGTCGTTGTACCCTACATCTCTTTTCTTTTGCAGGGTAAAAAAAAAGAAAAGTAATATAACTTAATATATTATATATTACTCTTGATTCCAAGTAATAAGTAATATAATATTATTAATTTTTCCAAGGAGTAATAAGTAATATGTAACGATTACTCTCCTAAGTAATATTGCCCAACACTGCTCATATAACATTGAAAGACAGACGGATATAGAACATAGTACTTTATCTAGGATAATATCAGTTTCAAAAACATAACATCAAATACAAAGGCAGAAAAAAAAGAAAAAGGGGGGGGGGGGGGCATGTCTATTTTCAAGTCACGGGTAGCAGCTGTCTGAAGGTGACTTTTAACTGTTCTGCTGCTGTTGACGACGCTCACCGTCATTGAAAGGGTTAATACCATGGCGCCGTTGACGGTGAGGACTGTCAATCTTACTGTATATACAGTAAAGATATTATTACTTACTGTACGTCGCTCCGGTCCCGCCCG
Organism: Nannobrachium achirus; assembly: GCF_963921795.1. Lineage (NCBI taxonomy): Eukaryota > Metazoa > Chordata > Actinopteri > Myctophiformes > Myctophidae > Nannobrachium > Nannobrachium achirus. The sequence continues at coordinate 76,660,596 of NC_137812.1, read as the reverse complement.
CATCGTTAATGTCCGCGATTTGTTTACAACGCACGTCGGGCGTGCACGCGAAGTGAAGCTCCTCCATAGTAAATCCATTGAGAGGCCCATAAAGAGACTTCAATAACTCATAAAAGACATTTGTATACAAAGAGGGGTCTCCACTCTGCACACTCTAGACTCGGGATGGGCGCAGCCATGTTTCCCTTCTGGACCCACACTGTCATGTGACTAGATGACGTAATCGTTGCCGTCAAGTGATAATCCAAAAAAACAAAAACAACCCCCTTCCAGCCCTTCAAAATAATAGCGGCGGCCTATGGAGGAAACGGCGTGGCAACGAGGCACCAAGCAAACCTTCAGATTAAGAGGCAGTAGTTGTGTTAACTCATCCAGAGCCCAGGACATTAACGGATTAGGGGGTCCAGAGTGCCCCCTCCCGGCCCCATTAACGGCCATTGTCTTATTTTGAAGGCCAGAAGTCTAGACCGGAAGTACTTCCGGTCTGACGTCATCGGATCCTGCGACGGAACCGATCATTGTTTACGTGGTGCCATGCTGGATTGCATAGGAGCGTTTATACATGTGTTTTATAAGCGAGCATCTGCCTCCATCTTCGCTTCTAAAGTGTTGTTTTGAGATAATGGACATTAAAGATGAGATCGGCCGTCCACCTCAATGTTATGGGATGACTATTGTGTGCTCGTGGAGCCGTGATGATGACAAATCAGCGCGGATTTCGTCTCCGGAGCGTCGGCCATTGTACTAGGTATTTTTACTCGCCGTTACAGTAATATATTACTTTTCGCGCGACATCGCGCATTCGGCACTATACGTACTCTAGTACTTATTGCGTGACATCACGCGAAAGGCACTAGATGAGTTAATACCAATTTTGAAGGAGGCTAGGGATTTGCTCTCCTTCAAGGCTTGTGGAAGGGCGTTCCACATGTTGATGGTATAGCAGGAGAACGAGTTAGCGCCTTGTTTAGTGTTAAATCTACGCTGATGATGATTAGTGGAGCTGCCTCTGGTGTTATGATCGTGAACATCCTTGACCTTTAAGAAGTAGTTTGTCAGGTACATGGGAATCTTGGAGGTGTAGTGTATCTTGTACACCAGGCCCATTGCAAGATGCTGTACTCTGTCAGCTACTTTGAGCCACCCCACGCTTTCATGGTGATGATCGGTAAGGTGGGTCTGAGGTGGAAGACCAAGCACAACCCTAATTAGTTTGTTTTGGGCTGTTTGGAGCTTTAGCTTTAAGGCAGCTGGGGCGTCGCGATACCAGACAAGGACTCTGTAATCAATGAGGGTCCCAATAAGAGCACCTCCTAGGGAGATTTATATAAGTAATATAAGATACCAGACAAGGACTCCGTAATCAATGAGGGGCCCAAGAGGTGAGTGCTACGGTAAGTGCTATGGGCTAAGGTGGAGTCTGAAGTGAAGTCTGAAGAGGTGAGTCCCCCCCCCCCCCCCTTACATTAGCCCCACCCCCTTGTTTCCCCTATCCTGTACATAAAGTGTTTATTATAACTGCGATATTATTGAATGTTTTCTTTGCTTGCTATTTATTATGTCCATGAATTAAATACAGAGGACTTCCAAAGTAAAAAAGACCGTAAAAGGTTATTTTTGGGATGTTCCTGATGAAGGGGAAATGAACTGGTTGGAATATCACGCTACGTCCAACCGGGGAAACTCCTCCCTGTCAGGTGAAAAGAAGCAGCTTGGACTCCTCATGCATGGAAGGAAGCATGAGGTCAGTCTGTTGCTCTCCCCAGGTTGGTAGAGGGAGAGCAGAGCCCAGGATTACATTAGATAATTGACACCGGGTGAAAAAAGAAAACGGTTGCAAACACTGTGGGATAAAACTACCATTTCTGCACGTCTCCTGCCTGATTTTACACTTGAAAATAGCTGATCTACAAGCTCACAACACAACTGTAGATCTGCTATTTTCAGAGCAACCAAACATAAAACTATTTGGTCTTTTAATTCTACTGGATCTCTTCTCCACTAGTCCATCTCTAGCATTATAGTCTAGCTTTTATTTGTTGACAAAATTGTATATTTTTGTGTGTATTTAGTCTTAGTTTTAGTCATCGTAGCGATTCAGTCTTCATCAAGTGAAAAAAGACAGTCGACAAATGTTTCTGTCAGTTTTGTGTGAATTTGTGTGAGGTTTTGTAATGTAAATGAGTGTGCTTTGGGGGTGGGGGGGTGGGGGGGTGGGGGACAGGTGTAGAGAGGCATATACTGTAGCCCAGTGTTTCTCAACCACTGGTCCTGGGGACCTTTGGTGTGCCCCTGAGAAGGGTCAAGTCTGCCCCTTGAAACTGCTTGAAAGCCAGTATTGTATTTATCATTTTAAAAATGATTTAAAACTAGTGAAAACAGCAGATCTACAAGCACACAACGCCTCGCGGTGCGAGGCGTTGTGTGCTTGTAGATCTGCTGTTTTCACTACTGTTGTGCGACAGCCTTGCATGATGAAGCAGGGCTTTACTTTGTGAAGATAATTGAAACTTGGAGATACAAGGTTTCTTCACGACAGTGAAGATATTTACACCCCCGTATTATGTTGGTGTGACCATGGATTCTTGGGACATGAAAAGTGTGGCCATGCAGAAAAAAGGTTGAGAAACCCTGTTGTAGCCTACAGGAAAATAAAACCAATAACAAATACATTCATTTCATTTCAGATCCACATGATCTGATTTCTGTTGGTCGGTGAACAAAGACATGTTGTAGCTGTTAGGAGTCAGGAGCAACTGCACCATCACATGGTACTGTGTGTGTGTGTGTGTGTGTGTGTGTGTGTGTGTGTGTGTGTGTGTGTGTGTGTGTGTGTGTGTGTGTGTGTGTGTGTGTGTGTGTGTGTGTGTGTGTGCGTGCGTGCGTGCGTGCGTGCGTGCGTGCGTGCGTGCGTGCGTGCGTGCGTGCGTGCGCGTGCGTGTGCGTGTGTGAGACCTGGGCATGATGTTAAACCTTTTTTTAAAAATAAAAATATATAGGCATATACATACTGTACATATATTCAAAGATTTGCACACATTTTCACGACCTTTCAAAAATAGCAGATCTTACAAGTTCACAGCTTGTATACAGTATCTGCTATTTTTCAATAGCTAAAGCAGGGATCTTCAACAGGGGGTCCGGGACCCCTAGGGGGTCCTCAGAGTTACTACAGGGGGTCCTCCAAATCTTTGTGTGATAAAAACTTTTTTCTCCTTTTTTTTTATATTACTTGAAACCTAGCGTCCATATTCAGAGAACTTAAGCCAAAAATAGCAGATCTACAAGCTCACAACGCCTCGCAGCGCGAGGTGTTGTGCGCTTGTAGATTGGCTATTTTCAGCAAAAAGGTTTGGTGTAGAGGGGAAAAAGAGCAGACTAAGTACAGAGTGAAAGGTTAAGTTTATTAAGTATTGACGGTTCAAGTGGTTAAATATCTGAAAACACAAATTGACATGAATCCAAAATACACTGATGATTGTGGTGTCAAACAATGAAACTATATGGAATCTATGAAGAGGTTGTGGGGGTCCCTGCTTCATCTTTCTCTCAGCTAAGGGGTCCTCGGCCTGAAAACGTTGAAGACCCCTGATATAAAATAATAGTAGTTTTTCTTCTAACTCAGTCCCACTCCCTCGTGATGCCCCTGAGTGCATGTGCAGTGCAACTACAAGAAGGCACTTTATTCCCCGGGGGAATCTACCCCCAGCCCCCGCTACCTGACGGCCCCTCCCTCCTGTGAACACAGCTACTGAGAAGAGGCTGAGAAAATATTTAACATAGTAGATGTAATTGCCAATCATCCTGGCAAATCCAGGAGCATTGACAAGCCTGCCCAATGAGCGTGGACAATTTGGCGAGTTGGAATTTTGGCGAAGTGACCGGCGGTTACCAGTGAGAAGAGAGGCAACAGACCAGGAGGCCTTGCAGTGCGGGAATCAAAACAACATCCCGGTTCCAACAATGGAACAAGGGGGGAGCGCTTGTTTTCAGTGGAGATGACGGACCAGCGTTATAAACACAATCTGATCTAGCAATCATGACATAGGCTATTTATTATAATCACTAATTCACTATGAAGTGTCTTTAATTATAATTAAAGTAAAAATAGTGAAATAACAAACAAGGACAAATTGTTCTGCCCACAACCTTATCAAACCAAAATGCCTGAACTACTGTAAATGTAGGTCTATTATAACTATGATAATGGTTCTTGTAAGTCCCAATTATTAAGTAGAATACTTGACCTTATACATATAGAATGTTTATAATGTGTTATGATTATTTCTTGTGTTATATGTTATGAAACATCACATGTAGTCCTATTATATTACCTATAACCTCCTATACACCAGTGAGCTCTCTGCACCTCCGCGCGGTCCAGGCCAACACAATGGAGCGCTCCCTACCTCCGGTTCAGCCAATCACAAGCTTCCACTGCTGGAAGCGGGATGTTGTTTTGATACACGCCCTTACAGTGGTCTGCCAGTCCACTGGAGGCGGAGCTAAAGGGTCAAACTCCTTCTCCTGCTATACCACCAAAATGTGGAACGCCCTGCCGAAGGCCTTAAAGGAGTGTGGATCCCTAGCATCCTTTAAAATCACTCTGAACAGGCGGCAGCCGCTCGTAACTGGTAAAAACAAACCTGGTCCAGCCTTACCCTCCCCCTGACCCTTCTATTGTAAATGTATATATTTTTTCCTGACTATATCTACTGCATAGTACTGTGTTCTATGATCCGTCTGTCATTCAATGTTATATGAGATACATAAAGGTTTCCTGTGTAAATAAGCCGAAAAGCTTACTAAGGATCTCCTTTTAGTTGGCCTTGTACCAGTGAACTGTACGGTCATGAAACTGTACTTTGTCCGATGCAAACTGACAATAAAGTCTTAAATTCAATCAATCAAAGCTATGACACTATTGTGTGGTTATCAATGTTGGGGAAGTTACTTTGAAAGTGTAACTTGTACAGTTACAAGTAACTCACCACGACAGTAACTTGATCAAGTTAAAGTTATACCCCTGGATAAATGTAACTTATACAGTTTCAAGTTACATAGAAAACGTAACTTTAGTAACTTGAGTTACTTTTTTTCAGCGTTAAATTGAGGATGTACATTTGGTGTACATAAAAAAAATATAATATCCTACAAAAAAAGTCACATGCCAGCAGAAATATGCCTCTCAACTGAGTTTTATATTTTATTTCAAAAAGGTTCACATTTTCTTTAGTAAACATCTGTGTTCCTAAAATAAAGTTAAAAAGGAAGAAAGAATTATGAATTATGATATGTTGAGGACATTTGATCGTCAATCTTAACTATCTGCATGCCAGCGCCCTCTAGGGGCCAAAGAATGCCAGCGCATCTCTCATAGGCGAGCGCTTTAGCTTCCAGGACTTCAGCTTCCAGGACCTGACGTGCTCACGTTGATGCACGGCATGGAAATGTCCCGGATGAAGATGCTAACAGAATGGCTATTCCCATTTTGTCATCTAAAAGATCCTTTTTGGGCGATTTCGCCGTAAATAAACCTCGCGCCGCTTTCCTAAAACACAAAAAAGAGATATAAGCCTTTAAAGATGCGGTCTTTCATTGGATTAGGCGGAGATTGGCGATTGCGTTCGCAAATTACGGCCGGCCGGGACGTTGTTAGCTTTCGGCTAGTAGCTACAAAAATCAAGCCAGGCTTCAGAAGGCCTCTTATCATTTTATTCATTTAATTAAATAAAGCCGAACTACTTCGGGATCGGCACACTCGTGTACTCATCGGAAGCGGCGCCGAACATCGGGTGAACATTGGGGAGCTCAAAAATGTATTTTAAACCATTTTTAATGGAATATATCGTCGGACAGAGTAGAACGGCTAGCTGGCTAGCGGCTAGCGAGCCAGGACCACCCACGACTCTACAAGCAGCTCGGGGTAAGTGAATTAATAAAAAAAAGATTGTATTGGATTGAAATAAAGCCGAACTAGTTCGGGATCGGCACCAGATGAGTTAACAAAACCTAAATGTAAAATTATAACTTCGCTTGTAACTTCTTGTAACTTGAGGCAAAATTTATCCATAAAGTATCTCAGTTACTTGACGAGTTACAGAAATATGAATGTAACTCAGTTACCAGCAAGTTACAGCTAAATGTAACTTAGTTACGTAACTCAGTTACATGTAACTTTAACTTCCCCAACACTGGTGGTTATATACATGTCAATATAGTGTCATAGCTCTGTCCTCCGCCTGTACTCTTCAAATGTTTTTATTATATTGCTTTGGCAATGTATAAACCATGGTCAACTGGCGGCCCGGGGGCCACATGCGGCCCTCACATTCACTTACTGCGGCCCGCAGGTTAATATCAGAATACTGATTATTGATTTCAGCTGTTATAATTCCAAACATGCAAACATGACCCTCTTTAATTCCTTCAGTCTATATTAGTACCTAAAATTAAATTCCAAAATAGCAAAATAGCCGATCTAAAAGCTCAAAATGCGTCGCACTGCTGTTTTTTGTGAAAATATAGTGGCCATCACCAAGTTGCCACCCCTGGTATAAACGTATGTTTTCTCATACCAATAAAGCTCCTTTGAAATGAATTGAATGGAGTGTGTGTGTGTGTGTGTGTGCGTGCGTGCGTGCGTGCGTGCGTGCGTGCGTGCGTGCGTGCGTGCGTGCGTGAGTGCGTGCGTGTGCGTGTGGCACGTGGTTAAAAGCAGGGCTGACAGATAACGGGGGGGGGGGGGTAGTCCTCTCTCTGACCCCTCCCCTTCCTACTGGCTGATGATGCACTGAAGGGGGGGGGGGGGGCAGAGTGAAGTGCATTCCTCTGATAACAGAACTGACGACAAACGGATCTTTGGACTCACAGAGTTCACATCACATCTGACTGACTGACAGGTGAGTCTCTCAGGCGAGTCTAGATATTACACTGTAATTATTATGAGTTTATATCATAGTCATTACACTGTAATAATTATGAGTTTATATCATAGTTATTAAACTGTAATAATTATGAGTTTATATCATAGTTATTAAACTGCTGTGATGTTAATTTAACACTCTTAAGAGGTTGCAAAATGATTTGGTTAAATGTTGCAAACTCTCAGAATCACACATGGCATGGATTCTCTCTCTCTCTCTCTCTCTCTCTCTCTCTCTCTCTCTCTCTCTCTCTCTCTCTCTCTTCAAAAGGTTTTTAACTGATATAGGTGTGTGGTCTATGTCTTGTTTTCTATGCATGTGTTATATTGTTGTTGATGTACTGACATATCTTATTGTAAGTCACTCTGGAATAAGAGCGTCTGCTAAACCAGGGCTTCCCAAACTTTTTAGTCTCAGGTCACCCCATACATATTGTTTTAATCCGAGGCACCCCTACATTATAATTTTCACTCCCAGCACCTTATATTTATAGCATATCGTCGTTGTCGGGTGGAAACCTTGGATGTCCAAAACCAACTAGTACTGGTGGTTCTCAAATGTTTTATTTGAAATGACCCTCATAACTCTAACAGTGTTCAAATGGAACCAAATGGACCATTACGGGTCCATTTGGTTCCATTTGAACACTGTCAGAGTTACAGAGCTGCTCTGGTCATTCAGGACCAGCTCTTGTGTTTCTGGTGATATTATTGTCTTTTGGTGAGAAATGTATGTTGAGAGAAATGTCCTCTGGGTCGTAGCAGGGAATGCTTTTGTTGCATCTTAAATCCTGAGGTTTCAAATGGTTTTGGTCTGTTTTGCACGTAAGAGAAACCATCATTATTATATCAGTGTTTGCACAACGTTCAAGATTGGCATATTTTATTCAGTGTTGTTGTTGTTGTTGGGGAGAACTTTACTAAACAGATGTTTATGTGTGGCTTTATGTTTGGGGGAAAAGAAGAAGACAAGACAGATTGTTGAACTTCTTTGTTGGGCATCAAGCAAAGAAAAATGGACATTTTTTTCCTAGTAGAAATGGATGGAGGGCAAAGGTGTGACTGTTTAGTAGCTTTTAAGAATTTAGTCAAAGCACAAGTATTGTTTGAATATAAATATTATGAAAAGATTGAGGACTTGAAAAATATATGGGACTATAAGGTGCCTAAAAGGTTCATTTTTGTGTTACTATTTTCGAGTGAACGTAGTGAAAATAGCAGATCCACGTTGTGTGCGTGTGCGTGCGTGCGTGCGTTAGAACAACACCACAGTCAGAATGAATGTCAGAACACGGGTTCGCACGCACGCACGCACGCACGCACGCACGCACGCACATACACACACACACACACACACACACACACACACACACACACACACACACACACACACACACACACACACACACACACACACACACACACACACACACACACACACACACACACACACACACACACACACACACACACACACACACACACACACACACACAGGCTCTGTCTTGTTTGCACAGCAGTTCATTCAAACAGAGGTGAAATCACAGAGAGTCACAGGGAGAAAGTTTGTGTGGTGAGAGATACACTCCACAATTTGCACACAAACTCCTTGCCTGCCAAACCACAACCTCCATCAATTCTCACATGACCCTCTTCTAGCGCCACCATGAGGCCGATTCTTGCAAAACACATTTTTTGGACACTGCTCCTACAGATTTTGCCCTAAAATCACGCTGCTACCTGACGGTCGCTTATCTTCCGATTAGGGAGTCTTACTGGTCATATCGTTAGTCTAGTAGCACAGATCACCTGTAACATCACTTAATGGCTCACAATCAGCTACAAACTGTACTAATAATGTACATGTGATTTGTAATAATTGATTATTAGTCTTGGGGTTGCATTTAATCTGTGAAGTGCACTGATAGTTTGGTTGAATCTCTTTGGGTTTCGTCAATATTTCTTTATCAGTGCAGTTAATCATTTCCTTCAGTTCTTGGCACAACAAGCTGCTGCTGCTACGCACCGAGTTGTGCAAGAATCTCTGTTTAATAACTGCTATGAACTGCACTAATATCAACTCTGTCAAGGAGGAACCGCATATGTTCTGTTACTTGTCAGGATTCAAATTAAAAAAATAGCCAAAGAAGCAGTTCTACAAGTTGGAAAGGCGTTGCTTGGTGCCGTGTTTCAAGCTTTGTATGTCTGCTATTTTTGACGCTTTTGTGTGGGACATTAAAGGACAACTTCAACACTTTCAACCTATCTGCATATAATTGGTCCTCACTAATGTTCACAATAAAACCAGTAAGTAGGGCTGTCACAATTATTACATAATCGTCTAATCATGATTATTTGACATTATCGCAATTATTTTGTCATAATCGTCATAATCGTGAATGTTGAAAAATGTCCAAAATAGTGGAAATAGCAGATCTACAAGCTCACAACGCATCGTGACGCGTTGTGAGCTTGTAGATCGGCTATTTCCACTATCAAAGTTATTTTTTAAGTAGTAAGTTGTCAAATATGTCAGTAATTTATTTGTATATTTAGGTTATGTTTCATATCTACCATGTACAACTTCAAAGCCTAAAAGCCAAACAGAAATGTAATTATCAACGACAAAAACACAATTAAATCGTTAATCGCCAATTATTTGAGTGACAATTAATCGTCATGTAAAATGTCATATCGTGACAGCCCTAGCAGTAAGACTCCCTAATCGGGAGATAAGCCAACGTCAGGTCGCATACACAAACTTTAGAAGGCAATGGTAGCCAATCAGGAGGGACTATGGGAAATGGGACAGATCCATGTTGATCACATGACTGTAGAGATGTCTCCAGAGGTCAGAGGTCATCATTTAGCCCATACGTTTCTCCAGGAACCCATCAATCAAACCTTTCAGACTGTTACCCCCACTGAAGGCCTACTTAGTTTGACTCGATTCCACAGATAAACATTGTGAACAAGCTCAGACGTTGCTGCGTTGTGAGCTTGTAGATCGGCAATTTTCCACAATGTTTGGCTCTTTCTTGCATAATATTTGTAAAATGTGGCCAATTTGGTAGGCCTATTAAAAAGTCCTTAAAGTGTAACTTCATAAATGTGAACACAGTACGGTACCCTGCTGTATGTTGAGTGAGAAACAATGTTGCATGTTGAGCTAAATCATCTGGGGACCCGGACTGAGACAGAGGAAGCATATTGTTATACAGTATTACTTGTACTGATATCATAATGTTGATAACCTGTCAGTCATTGTTATACAGTGACCCCTGTAGTGATAAAGTGGTTAATCTATGTTTTGTAATAATAATCTAAGTCTAGAAAGTAACTAAAGGTTTCAAATTATTGTAGTGGAGTAAAAAGTAAAATATTTGTCTCTGAGATGTAGCGGAGTAGAAGTAAAAGTAGGTTATTGGAAATTGGACATTTCAGTAAAAAGTAGGAGTACAAATTACCTCAAAATTATACTTGAGTAAATGTACTTATTTAGGCCTACTGCTGATAGAGTTTTAACTGCAGAGAGTCTGAAACCAAACGTGTCGCTTCCTCCTGGGTTGGTCTGCGTGACTCAACGCTGACACAACCAAACGGGGAAGAGAGAACAGAACGTGACTCGTGACCATAAAAACACAGAAGCCCACAGATTATAACAGATTATGCAAGAACAAGGCAGGGAAACACGAGGGTGAAGTCACTGTTCATTCAGTCTGGTAAAGACACCAGCAGAACTTTGAGCAAAGAGACCAGCAGAACTAAACAACTAAACAAGACTTTAGCAGCAGAACTAAACAACTAAACAAGGACTCTAAGACCAGAGCAGCTCCATGGAGACCTGCACTGGATGATACTGCAGTGAGTCACAATTATTACATCATCCTCTAATGCAGGGCTTTTCAAAGTGGGTGACGGGGCACCCTGGGGTGACGGGGCACCCTGGGGTGACGGGGCACCCTGGGGTGACGGGGCACCCTGGGGTGCTGGGGCACCCTGGGGTGACGGGCCACCCTGGGGTGACGGGCCACCCTGGGGTGCCGCGACGGCAGTCCAGGTGTAGCTCCCTTCACAACAAACACAGGTCGGCGTCGGTTCTTTATGAAAACGGGCAGTTTATTCTCCTCCTCTCTTCTCCTCCAAACATGCCGTGAGAACTAAGTTCACACACAAATAACAAACAATAATCAATAACTTGTACAGTAATCACAAACATACAGTACATGAAATGAAAATACAGAACAAGAATTGCGCGAAGCGAAGTGTCCATCAAACAGTGTCCACATCAAAGTCAAATCTAATCATAGAATACCTCGGTGGCCGCTATTGTGAACAGAGGTTCTTCGGTATGCAACGGAGGTTGCATACGGTTCTTACAGTTTTTCCTTTCACCGTCTTTCTTTGTCCTTTTTAACGTAAAATAAACTTTAGAGGTGCATCTTATTGACTGGAAGACGCAGAGCTCAGCTTGTGCTGCTAGGCAGAGTGCAGGTCTGTTTGTCACACCTGTGAGCCATGACATGTAATCAAGCCTACATCAAAGTGGTCTCGTGTGCAGCTAATAGACAGGCAGTGAATATTTCTTCCATCCCATAATGTTTTAACCACATATCTTAATATTATGCATTTTTAACCTTACATGAAATCACTTATGAACCCAATTATTTATTTATACCATGAACTTATTTTAGTTATTTATGCTTTATGAATTTATGACCATTAATTATTGTATTTTAGCCATTTTAGTATTTTTATAGTTTTTTGCTTGTAACAGCACTTACACTCCCACCAAAATCAATCACATTCGAAATGTGGGATTTTCTTAAAACAAAAGAAATCATGAAAAGAACAAATCAAAGGTTCGACCTTGAGTGTGTGACCTTTGCGTGAGTGTGTGACTTTATGTATGTGGGTACATGACTTGTGTAGTGTGCCTTATTCTAAGTGTGGTGTCTCTGACCAGTGGCTTCTTTGCACCATCTGCACCAGGGCATTCACTTTTCCATCTGGGCCAGAATTCACTGGCTAGGAAGTGCACTCTTCTCCACCTCTTCTTCTGATGGAGGTCTTCTTTGTGAAACTGTCCAGGTGTGGGATGTTTCACGTTGTGGTATAAGTTTGATCGGGATAGCTGCCCTCCCACCCTGAGGCCATTGTTCTTGTCCAGGGTGCTTTCTGTTAGAGGTTTGGCTTTCTTAATGATTTCAGTGAAGTCTTCTCGCTTCCGTTTCCTTCCTCTGGACTTGTTAGAAGGCTTTGCAAAGTGGTTCCTCACTGAATTCACTTCCTTGGTCTTGACTTCGTTGACATGAACCTTGCAAGGCTCAGTGGTCATTTCTCGTTCTCCCACCATTTTCTCTCCATGTGGGAGATTCTGATTCACAGGACAGTCGGGTCTCTCCTTTGACTGAACTGTGTGTTGCTCATTGTCAGTTGGCTTGATGTCTTTAACTTGAGCTTTGCACACTTTGTGCACTTCTGTGTGCACTTCTGTTTTGATTCCAACTGATGGCTGCACAGCAGGTGTCACCTTTTGCATGATGATTCTGTGACTGGTTCCCACTACATCACTGCAGTCGTCCACCGGATGTGAGCAGCCAACGATGCTCCAGCCAAGATCGGTCCTCTGTGCATAAGGATGACCATCTTCACCCGACAGGATCTCTCTCGGTAGGAGGGCTTGTTGACAGTTGAAGCCGATCATTAGGCCAATCTTGCAGTCCAACAGAGGTGGAATCTTATCCGCCAATTGTTCCAGATGAGGCCACCTTAGAGCCGTCTCCGAAGTTGGAATGTGTGACTTGTCTTTTGGAATTAACTCCTGTGTGAAAACTGTTGTTAACAGGATTCTTTTCTCCAAGTTGTATCCTCTTACTTGTAGGTTTGTCAATTTCTGACACGGTACGACAGTTGATCTTGTAGACATTGTTGATAGTCGCACTTTGACTTTCTCTTTGTCTGTCTTTATGTCTTGGGCCACTTCATCAAGAATGAACGTCTTGTTGCTCTGTGTGTCTAAGAGCGCATAGACAAGAACTTCTTGATCTGGCTGTTTTATGGATGAGACCCAGACTGGTACGATTGAGGACGTGTGTGTGTGTTTACACCTTCTTTTACGACTCTGGTGGCAGTTGTGAATGCTGTTGCATTCACCTCTGTAGTATCTGCCTCTGTAGCGCTTGCCTCAGTATTTGAGTTGTCTTCTCTTGGAGGTCTTGACCTTTGTTGTTCGTTGAACTTGTCATCATGCAAACATGTCGGATGTCTCCTCTGACATTTTTCACATGTGCTCTTGTCCTCACACTCCTTTGAGCGATGACCAGTCTTTAAACATCCAAAGCAAAGCTTCTCTGTTTGCACATACTTAACACGATCTTCAAGTGTCTTCTCTTGGAACTTTCTGCACTTGGTAAGGTCATGTCCTGTTCTTTCGCAGAGGACACATGAGAGAGTCTTACTCTGTGTCATGTTTGTGGCCAATGTCTTTGCTTGAAAGGGTTGGCTTCGTGGTTGTCTTGGTTTCTCTCCTTCAGAGCTCCTTATTGCTTGTATTGAGGATATGGGATCACAAGCAATCTTTGCTTCTACTGACAGGAAGTTTACAAACACTTTGAAAGAAGGATAATCAACACCTTTCTTCCGCTCTTCATTCACTTTGCGGTTCCAACTGGACACCAACCAATCTGGTAACTTCAGCAGTATCCTTTGATTCTCGCTGCAGTCGTTGAGAATATTCAATGACGTAATGTGAGTCATTGCAGCTTCACAGCCCCAGAGGAAATCTGCAAAATCTCTTAGCTCATAGCCGTCCCTAGGGCTTATCTTTGGCCATGCATTGAGCTTATCTCTGAAAGACTTTCCAATTAGGAATAGGTTTCCAAACCGTTCTTCTAACAGCTGCCAGGCTGTGTCGTATGCTCCTTCTGTGCCTAGTAGGAAGAAACCTTCAACGGCTTTCCTTGCAGCGCCTCCTAGGTACTTTCTCAGATAGTACAGTTTTTCTTCCTTCGAAATGTTTTTCTTGTCTATTAATGTTCTGAAAGACAGTTGCCAGCCTCTGAATTGCAAAGGGTCTCCAGTAAATACAGTGGGCTCTGGTGTTGGAAGACGATTTCCACTTATAGCTTCTGCTAGCTTATTGACAAAATTAGTGCTGTCCTGTCCTTGTGGCAGAGACATTGAATTTGATGCAGCTTGCTGTAGACTTTGGGGACTTTGGGCTTGACTTGTGACTTGCTGATATTGAGGAATGAATGAGGGCTTGAGACGTGGAGGGCTTGTGTTACAACCGGCTGAGATTGGGGAATGAATGGGTTGCTTGAGACTTGGGGAACTTGTACTGTAACTGGTAGGGATCGAGGAATGAATGGGGAACTTGAAACATTAAGGGCTTGTGTTCTTGGTTGAGATTGAGGAATGACGGGGGAACTTGAAATGTTGAGGGTTTGTGTTGGGAATGTCAGGGTCTGAGGAACGAAAGGGGAGGTTGGAGCATTAAGGGAAATGCCTTCTGCTAGGTCATACACCCTTACTCGAGCTTGTGCAGCATTCAGCTTCTTCACTTCTTCTAGGCGTTCAATCTTACGTTGCCTTTCTTTTATTGCTAGCTCTCTGGCCATCGTTTCAGCCTCCATTGCTTGTTGTTTGGCTAGCATCTCAGCTTCCAGTGTTCGTTGTCTGGCTAGCTTCTCTGCTTCCATCTCTGCTTCCATTGTTAGCTTCTCAGTTTCGAACTGTGCCTGTCGTTCCTTTTCTTCAGCTTGTAACCTTAAAACCTCTCTTGTTTCCCTCTCTTGTTCATCCAACACTGCCAGAACTTCTTGAGATGCAGCGGCTTCAGCTGCAGCCTCGTTTCTTTTGACTGTGTTGTTGCTTGAATGAGTATCACATTTTGACTGAGACGGTGGCTCTAACAAGGAACTTGTTGAATCTAAGATAGATCCAAAGTCAGGCCATAGTTCGTCATCTTCTGATACATGCCTTTGGAGTCTCCTTGTTGCCTTCTGAATAATAAGGTGTGAAAGAGACACGCAGGTGTCTATCTTACGTCGCAAGTCTGGTTCAGGGGTTTCCAGTCGACGTAACTCTTCATAAATGGATGTTAACTCTGAGGTCATTCCCATGTTCTGAATTGCCTCTTGTAAGTCATCATCGGGAGCAGACACATCAGACAAAGTGTCTTTGCTTATTTTTACCGCACACTTCCACTTGCAGAAAACAGTTCTGTACCGACGTTGTACACTCTTTAGCCTTT